>NC_141534.1:27808333-28176666 GCF_021556685.1 Rattus norvegicus | reverse complement strand
TGTGTGTGTGTGTGTGTGTGTAAAATCAACCAATCTCTCAATATGTCTCCTTCTCCTTTCCTCCACCAAATGAAGTCTATACAAGCAACAAATGTGGCCGAAAAATTCAGTGCTATTTCTTCCCTACCTATAAAATCATGAAGGGGCCAAATCTTTTCAGATGCGGATCTATTACAATATTCTACTCCTGGGAGACCAGTTTATTCCAGAGCGTCAGAAGTCAACATTTCTTCTGATACAGCACATTTAAATAATGGTAGGAAATGGACATGCCTGTTCATTCCCCAGAGTCCTACTTCAAAACTTCCATGAGATCCCAGGAGTTGCATGCATGGTTAGAGGGTACATCAGATAAATACAGAACAGACTATGTTTATTGCCCTTATTAATGTAGGTTTGTACCTAAGAGAAAGAGGAGATATTAGCAAATTTATTCATTACAATCCTATTATTTTCACATTAAACTGTAATTTATGAAAATGAGGCGAGTCTCCTGGTGAGAATTACCACCGTAGGCAATAATCATCTGGAGAGTGTGGCCTTCTTTGGTGTCTCACTTGGCTTTGTGAGAACTCATGCTATAGAAGGTTGATGAGTTCTATCTACTAATCAAATGCCTGTCCAAACGATGATGACTAGTCAGGAAAAGCTGTGTGGCTTTCAGAGTTAAAATTAAGTCCTTTGCAAGTCTTTATTCTCTCTTAGTGTTTTTATTCCAACACATATATATCAATTTCTAAAAAGCTAATTTTCTTTTAAAACTCCTATTTTATATTCTGTAAACAGATCATTTGTAGTACACTGCTCAAGAAAGCTATGCCACTATTGTTTGTCCCCAAACCAATAAAATCTCTTCTTTGGTAATATGCTTATACAAAACCCTGCCTGCATCCTCATGTTTGATGTAGAACTGATTCGTTAACAACAGGATGTGGCATCAACCTACATGTAGTATGGTGGCATAAGCACAGAAGACTCTTACTTGGCTGTAAGTCAATGCAGGCCTGTGATCTACGGCAACATGGGCGAGTCTAGAGGATTTCATGAAATACACCAGGCAAGGAAAGCCAGCATTCATACTTACCTGTGTGGGCAGGTATGAGCAGAAATGAGACCTTAGAAATGACAAGGTCAGTCAGATAGAAGGAGAACGTTCTGGAGTTCTCTAGTACAGTGAGGCAATGAGAAATTATAACAATATATTCTTTTTTTTTTCTTTTTTCTTTTTTCCGGAGCTGGGGACCGAACCCAGGGCCTTGCGCTCTAGCAAGCGCTCTACCACTGAGCTAAATCCCCAACCCCAACAATATATTCTTTATCTAGAAACTGCCACATGGGGGGTGATTTGTGAACCCTCCCTCCAAAGAGAAATGATAAATGTTTGTGGGGATGGATATGCTAATTATTAGGTTTGATCTTTGTAGACTGTTACACACATGTATAAATATCATATTCATAAATATATACATATATAATTAACACCAGTTTAAAAATAATGATCCCCCAAACAAATAAAAGCATTAAATCTCCTTAAAGCCATGTAGCCCCATTATCTATCCTAGGCACCACGGATCATAGTTCTGTTGCTGCCGAGTCGAACAATCCCTTCAGAAGGCCCCAGAATCTTCAGTTCTCTCCCGTGGATGCACATTGAATATGACCACCAATACTGTCTCTTTACTACACTTCAAGAGCTTGGATGAGCTCCTTTACCCCACCAACGAGCATGTCCAATTTCACATGTTTGAGAGCATTTGCATTTTCCTTCGTTTGAAAATCAACTTTGCAGTTGTATTCAAAATGACCATTTCTAAAAGATAACCGGTATGTACTCTTCAAGAAGCTTTAAAAAAGCTATAATGAAGAAAACACTCTTACTCAAGAATAAAATAAACTATTTAAAGACAAACAATCCCCAGGCAGCTGGAATTGGGGCAATGAGTACTATCTCAGCTCTGCTCACCTCTCCCGGGGAACAGCAAACCAGTATTCAGGCTGCTTTCTCCTCTTGCCGTACTGCTGGACCATGGTGGTGCTGTGACTGGCAAAGGATTTTCTCATTGGCTTTCCCACTTTGATGCACAGAAACATGGGTGGGGTCTTACTCTTTTCTTCTTTTGAGGGAAGTATATCTAAATCACATATGAGAAAGCATTCCTCAACCCAGATAACATCGGTAACAGTTAAAGTTCTCAGCTTATAAAGGGGCTGGCCACACGTGGGAGCAGGATTCAGCTACATAGTATTAGACCTAATGAACCATCAGACTTTCTTTGGCACACGAGGACAACACTCTTGCATATTTCAGGTTAGCTCGTGTCAGATGGCATGCTGCACACTGAAAGTGAGCATAAGTGCCACTGCAGGTCAAACAGTGTAACACTACAGTGCAATTTGGTTTGGAACTGAAATCTCTCAAAAACATTTTTGGCCGGGCATGGTGACATGCACTTTTAATCCTAACCTCTGGGAGGCAGAGGCAGGGGGATTTCTGTGAGTTGTCACCAGTTAGCCTTGGTATATAGAACAAGTTCTACCAAGGATATGTAGTGAGACCTCCTCTCCTCTCCTCTCCTCCCCTCCCCTCCCCTCCCCTCCCCTCCCCTCCCCTCCCCTCCCCTCCCCTCTCTCTTCTCCTCTCCTCTCCTCTCCTCTCCTCTCCTCTCCTCTCCTCTCCTCTCCTCTCCTCTCCTCTCCTCTCTTCTCCCTCCCCTCCTATACCTTCCCCACACACATATATAGTCTCAACTTTTTAAATTTAGGCATGCAAGATAAGAAAAAAGAAAATTATTTGAAAGAGTTAAACACGTCTGAAATAGAAATCTATATTTAGTTCAAGTTCTAAATAGATACTATGTTTTATAAATTTGTTTTCCTCAGTCATTAATGCTCAGTGACAGTCTGCCTCAGTAAATAAAGTGGACCATAACCAAAGACACAGGGATTCCATGTGCATATATGTAGCCATACACGGGAACTCATATACAGACATACATACAGACAGACAGACATACTATACATACACACACATACACCAAACAAACCATCCAACTGAAACCCAGCCAACTAAACAACATCTTACCTTCGATGGGTACCTGAATTCTCTTTAGCAGCCATAACTGGATCTCAGATCTATTATCCATCTGTGCACCCTGACAGAGCTTGTCTAGAGATGATTCCAAAGAATCCAGAGCCTCCTTATTGTTAGTTACAGTTTCCTCTGCACTAGGATGTAGCTTTGGGGGCGGAGTTCCTCCCCCTTTTACACAGAGTGTACCTGGCTCTTTGTGGCTCTCAGGTGGGGAATCACCTGCTTGAGGAAGTGAGCTACTAAGTGTGATGTCTATTCCGTCTGGTTCAATACTTTTGCGTTCACTGAGTTCTGACTTCAGCACATTTTCTGACAGCTGTGAGCCTTCCTTGTTTTTATTCAGGTAGAATTCAATGAGTTTAACTTTATCTAGATCTTCATGTATACTGAGCGTACTTTCCCTCCAGTTTTCTGGGGATCCAGACTGTTTGTCGACTTCTGGCGCTTCATCTTGCTTCTCACCGGTTTCTGAATCTAGGGCCCCCTTCAGTTCAGCATCGCTCTCTGTTCCCGTAACGTCTGGGGCTGACTGCTCCTCCCCTTTCTTTGCAGACATGATTGTTTGTGGCGCATCCTTCTTTTGGTCATAAGGAAGGCATTCTTTCCTGGCATCTCCTTTGTCCATGCCACTCCCAGGTTGAGAGGAAAGTTCTTCCAAGTCAACAAAGTCCTCGTCTCCTAAAAGACGGTTTTCTTTGGCTGTAGGTTCTAAAGCAGCACATACGCTGGAAAGTCCCTTACTGAGCTGAGTCACTGAGGGAAACTCACTGGCTGTTCCCCTGGAATACTCCAGATTCTTTAATTTCCAGGACTCGGAGTCGTCCGGGGGCTCCGTACGTGTGCGCATGCGTTCCGTTGACTCCTCAGGCGAGCCCACTGATTTGACGTCTAAAGCGAGGGTCCTCTCCCCATTCTGCTGCCGTTTTTCCTTGTTGATGGACTTGAACTTACTGAACGGATTGATATCCTTCTCCGAAGCCAGGTCTTCCCATTCTCCAGGCCTGTACAGAGGACAAACATCCCGAGGTAGGTCACTGTAGGGGCAGAAACGGTGGATGCACATGGAATGTTAAAAATAAAAGCAAAAATGAAGTGGAGGAAAGAAACAAAACGACACAAGCAAAACAAACCCAAAACATATCACAACTTAAATTTATGCTAAAAATGATTTCAAAATAAGGAAATTAAACTGACAGGTGGATTGCAAAATGAAATATAACTCAAGCAAAAAGACAGACAAATGAATGGGCCACATGAGTTGTACCTTCCAACGGATCACACAGATGCACTCAGATGTTACCTGAAAGACTCTTCAATACAAAATAAAGTTTCTGACATTTACCAAGGAAAGCACAAAGGAGAGATTTAGCATCAATGACTAAAATTTCTTAAGTCAAACGCTTCCCTTTTTATAAATCTGTATTGTTCCTTGCCTTAAAATTTGATTTCTCTAAAGAATCTTCTACTTACAAAGGAGGTACAAAAGCTAACTTTCATTATTCCTGGAACAGCACTTTACAATTTAAGGTTCATCAAAGAAACTTTTACAGAAAAGTTCCTAACATCCTGCCTATGTTTCTTAAGGCATTTTAAAATTTACAGTAACAACAGTGTAACAACTGATTTATCAACTGACACTTGTTATCCCGAGATATAGTGAGTTCCTGCCCTCTAATAGGAGATGGTGAGAACTCAGATTTGCTAAGTATGTCCTTCCAGGTTCAAAATCAATGTCCAGGACATTATATGTTTTAGTTGGGTTGGTAGTTTGCTAGTTTTTTGTTGTTCTGAGTTTGTGAGTTTGTGAGTTCGTTTTGTAACCCAGACTAGCTTTGAACTCACAGCCCTCCTTCCTGGACCATCCAGGTACAGGCTAGGATTACAGCCTGTACCACTATACTTGGTTAAGGAAAAGCACATTTTAGAATGGCTGGAACATTTTGAGGGCCCTGTCTCTTCACCTAGAATACTAGCAGCATCTCTGCCGAGTTCATAGAGGTGCAAAACTTCTTTCCAAAGTGAATACTTTCAATTTCAGAATTAAGTATGCGTTCTTAAAGGGCTAGATGGTTTTCAAGTAGGACTTTATCTGTTCTAGCTTTAAAAGAAACGATCATGCCAATAAAATACTTAGAATTAGAAACACTTGGCACTTTCCAAGCAGTTTTGAATTTAAACAAAGACTGGAGTTACTTTATGAAATATTTGCGTGGAAAGCTCAGGCCTTTCCCAATAGGAAATGAAACCCCATATAAGCGCTAGGCTCTACTAAATGGCTTAAGAGCTTTAATTCATCCCTTAATTTAATAAGTATTCATAGGGGCCTATGCTAAAATATGGCAGTGGCTGTGCGTTTGCTCTGTAGGAATGTGAATACATGAAGTGGGCTAACCGACCCCAGAAAATGCTGGAGGATGCTTTGATCTCACAGTTAAGTAACAGATCATCCTCTTGTATTGCAACTTGAAATTGCATTTGGCAGACTAAAGACTGAGGTGTCCTGCAGAGAAAAGAACTCTGCTCTTCACATCCTTGAGCAACAAGTCAGTTTGTCCCGCAGACATCCAAGCTCTTTGACTTCTCCGCTCTCATGGAGAAAGGCACCTGCACCCCAGTTAGCCTCCCACCTAAGGTGGCCCACTCCTCCATTCTCCTTCCTTTTCCCTAGTCCGGGCTGCCAGTTGCCCAAGCCAGACTGACTTAAGCATAAGCTGTGTATGCTCACAGCCAAAACCAAGCATTGCTGCCGAAAGGATCCAATGGTAGCAACTGGTTCCTGTTAATTAATTTCTAGATTTAACCAGGCAACTCATAGGGAATCAATAATCCTCACGGTTGTTCCCTTCCTACTTTCTGTGGCAGCTGCACCCCCACCCCAAAATGGTGGCTGGAGTTGTTTAGTCACTCCTTACACCCCTTTCTCCCCCCTCTCATCCATCTCCTCTGTCTCCTGTCCCCTCCCTCCCTGTCCCTCTCCCTCCCTCTCCCTCTTCTGTCTCCCCAGGTAGACTTTAAGTAGATATTTTTTCCTTTACTATTTGGAAAACTTTACTAAGTTTTCTTAATCATTTCTATTTCACATTTTTCAGCTTCACAGCACTAAATCTCTATCTCTTGTTTTCCCTCTAGATAGGCCCTTGCTTCTACAATGCCCAGGCTTCTACAGATACCCTCACTTTGAGATTCCACGTAAAGGTCTCTCTAGCCCCTCGTCCAAAAAGAAGACGTGGCCCTTACGATGGCAGAGCGTCCTTGATCTTCATGTGGGAAATGTCGTTGTACAGGGCAATGGAGACCACCTCTTCCATGGGACAGATGAGGCCATACTCTTCACACCCGTTTTCAATCACCAAGGGGTCGGACTTATGAGGGTCAAACATGATGTTGTTAGGAGTGACAATCATGACACCCCCAACCACACCCTGCAAAGGAAGGAACAGAAGGTATGACTTGGGATAGGAAGTATTCCTCAGGTATCACAGAGCCTTAATAATGGGAGCCACAGTCTCCTGTGTGGCTAGCAAACCTAGCAAACAATGCTGGCGGCTGGGGAGGCCTCAGAGCAGTGACAGCTCCCTGTTGCTCACACAGTGGCAGCTGGATGACTGTGTTGAGATCTTGCCTTGTCCACTTGTACCCCATTTCTCTATCAGAAGGACAACAGACTGTCCCAAGCCCACTGATGACCAACAATGTGATGCTTTACAGTGCACACAGCAAGACATGGCCGTGTTTCCGGTGCGTGGCTCATATGTGCAGTGCTGAAGGAGAATCAGAATCATGCTGCCAATGAACAGTCCCAGTGTTTTTGTCTAACACAATCGCAAGTCTGCAAAATCCAATACAAACAGCGACAGGGAAGACTTGCAGGTCCGATTAGTACAGCTGTGTTGTGGAAATTAGTCACTCGTCTCCAGAGCCTCAAGTCTGGAACTTTCTCAGGCTACACTGAAGTCCCCTGTTGATCAGCAACACAGTATCAATGAGGGACCACAGGGGCCTCCCAGGGGCCAAGCCAATTGACGCCTTAGATGAGTCTTGTAATTATCTCTGGGAATTGTGTGCAGTTTAGGATTATTTTCCCCCAAAAGTTTCTCTGCTGTTTGTAATCTGATACAAATTTCAAATCTAAGCACAAAACATCAATATAGACCTTTCTTCAGAAGGTCACAAGAAGTTGGATTTCTTTTGTAAACATCAATGACCAGAAAAATAAAAGCAAGATGCAGCTGAAGAAACTTTGAATACTAACATTACCAGCATCAACACTAACTTGACAACTTCCATTCCTTAGATTAGAAGTAAAATCATTGCAAGAATCATGTCCTTTAAGTATCGCATCCCACTGTTAAATTTTAGTATCGTTCTTAACTTACAGAGGGGAAAAGTATACAACAAGGATACCCAAGGACCTTCCCTCACATCTCATATCCAGCAAGTGGTAAGAGTTAGAATTTAAATCCTGCAAGGATTTGCTGTTAAACTCAGACCATCTCCCTAAAACTTTACAGGTCAAAAGCTTAAAAAAAAAAAAGAAAAGAAAAGAAAGTCAAATCCAAAATCATAAGACATCAGGTTTCTATTTAACGAATGTATTCATTTTAGTAGGTAAAAGGCCAAGCAACCAGCAAGAAAAGTCAATGAATGTTTGTCAAATTGTGCACTGCGGCTGTGGGTAAAATATTCTAAGGGAGCTTCCTATCCAGCAACGAGCCATCTTGTTTAGTTTCTGCAGGTTCCCTGAGCGGAAAGCAATCACAGTGGCAGATACCTTTCCATCAGTGAAGTAGCGACAGTTCATTTTGAGGAATTTTACAACACCTGGCTCGTCCTCTTCAGAAGTGGATGATAAGACCCTCTCGATGGGTTTTAAGGCCTTTCTTGCTAAGTCTGCATCCTTTGAAAGCAAAAATGTCCAAAATTAAGGGGAAAAAAATCATCTTGCAAAACACATTACACCATAAGTATGCTATCTCCACTTCTCCTTGAACATTCGAAAGGAAAATGACACATATCCTTCAAAAATACCACAAATTATTAATTTTTGTTTTCAAAAGTTTCTCTACTATTTGTAATCTGATACAAATTCTTGACTATAAAAACGGAATGTTAATACCTCTCTTTAGAAGTTCACTAAAAATTGGATTACTTTTGTAAACACCAACAATCAGATAACTAAAATCATTACACAGCTGAAGTAATTTTTAATGCTAACATCACCAGCTTCAACCCAAGCTGAAAACATTTATTCCCTAAATTAGAGGTAAGATTGATAAGTATCCCAATCAAACTAAGATTGAAAAGTATTTGTAAGCCCTTAAAACTGTTTCATTAAATGCTTTTGAAAATATCCAAAATGGAAGAATTCATTGCAGATTAACTGATTCCAATTCCCTGGGGAAAAGCACAATGTACTCACTTAATTGGGGAGCTAGCATCCTGCTTTTGTAAGGGGTCTGAACCTGTGGGTAGTCACCCACTTTGGGAATTGAAGGACCCTTTCACGGGGGTCACATAAGACCATTATGATTCATAACAGTAGCAAAATTACATGTATGAAGTAGCAACAAAAATAATCTCATGGCTGGGGCTCACCACAACACGAGGAGCTCTTTTAAAGGATCACAGCATTGGGAAGGCAGAGAACTGCTGCTTTTGCACACAGCATGCACTTTATCTCTGAGACCTTTGGTAAAAAGGTATGTTGAGATAGGATGCATTCTCTCAACTGACAGCAACTTTCCTGACCTCACCACTTAACAGGCGTTTTCAGATGTGATCTTTTAAGAACACAGAGAACACAGTGTACTGATTTCCACAGCTAATCCTAGGCATGAAGTCCAGCGTGTAAAATGCTTGCATACATACAGGCAGCTTGTCATACTCTGCATCTGATGATGATGGGGACACAGTAGCACCAGGGGTGGATGACGAGAGCCGTAAGGTACTAGAAGGGATGTTGGCATCTGGCACAAACAGAACCTGGGAACAAGAAAGCGTGGCTGAGTGAGGGCCTATGTCAAACAATCCCTGAGCTCATACGTAGAGAACTCACACCTTTGTACATCACACTGCAAAACAGGCTGACTTCTGAACTAGTACTGTGAGACCATATTTCAACATTCTTTCAACCAAACAGCGACACTTGGGCAGGGAATCAAATATAATCTTAAAATAAAAACTTTTGCTGTTATTGACAGAATTTGAGGCCAATCATTTAACAACTGATCACAGATCAACAGTTTTTAACATTTCTACTTTCGGAATTAGCTATTTAACCCTCACTTCAGAGAGCTGGCAAGATGACTCAGTGTTAGAGGTCCAAAGCCGATCACCTAAGAAACCCGAGAAAAAGCCAGATGCAGCAGAAGCACAGGGAAGCTCGCAGACCAGCTAACCTTGAACACACAGCTGAGTACCAGAGACAAGACTGATGCTGCCTCATCCACAGATCAGAACTGCCCCCAAAAGTTTTCCATCACGCTGACTCGTGTGTGCACTTACACACCTACACACACTCAGAGGGTGGGGGACAAATCCGCATTTAAATCCAGAAAAAAAAATGAGTTAAAACCAGAAAATCCATTAAGATAGGGGTGAGAAAAATCTAAGTCAAGGGATTTAAGATGATGAATGACGACTGGATACTACTGAAAATACATGCCACACAATTATTAAACACCTATCGAGAGGTTGACCAAAAGCACCTCTGAGTGACCATAAAGCAACACAAAGAGGAACATCTTTTTATTGTGTATGAGGAAACCAAGCTGTTTCTTGAACGTGTGACTACTCTCCTCCAGAGTCCTGCTGAACCATACAGCCTCCATGATGTGCTTACCACGCTGTCTGTATCAGTTAATGGCAACTGCCAAGGCCTTGAGTTCTATGAGATCCATTCACAAGTGATTCTAGTGGCGTGGTCTTATTACATAATGCCTGAATTTATTTTATGTAGTTAAACTAGAGAAATGGATGTCTCTGAACTCTGGGAAAGCATCAGGCAACACAGTAGGAGACAGCAAGCGATAAAGCTGGGAAGCTGGTTGGGCTTCTTCAGTGGAATTGAATTGGGCCTTGGCCATGGGCTGGGGAGAGGTTTTCCTCCCGTGTTTGTTCCAATACAAAACAAGTGGAGATTTGAGGTATCAATATTCTTTATCATAAAACAAATTGGCTCTTTAGCCTAGAGAAAATTAAGTACATATTGCCAAGGTGTCTTATAAGGAGGAGAAGATTTTTAAGTGAATATTCACAGGAACTTAAAAGAGTGTAAAAGTGCATTCATTGTACATTAAACCCCATTGGGAACACGTAAGAAAGCAGTCTAAGCCAGAGCTTCCTGAGAGGGACTGTAGGTCTCAGCCATTTTTTAATAAAGCTATTCGTTCCTACTATTTGCCTTTTGAAGCAACAAGTCCAGGGTATGATTTTAGTTCATTCGACGAGAAAGTCCCCATCCCCGCCATCATCAAAGCCAGCCTAGTTCCTCTCCACCTCAAGGTGATCAGCAAACCAACCTCAGAAGGATAACTCTTAAATTTTCTGGAGACACAGTGAACCAAACTGGCTCTGATTGATCAGATCCACTAGTGAGATAGAACTGGATATCCAGCGATTCTGTGGACAAGGCTTTACTTGACCTTAGAGATGCACTTTCAATGACTGAGCCATGAACAGATTGTTGAAGGTACTTTTGTAGTAAAAAGTTAAAGAGCAGCTAAACATGGCATCCTGTACTGAGCGCGGAGAGCGTCCCGTGGCAAACTAAAGAGGGAGGAAGACTGCTCATTTGTCAGCTTACGATGCTGACTGAAGTTACTAGAACCCTGAAGTACAATTCAGGTCGGTTTTCTCATGACGACTTTTCTCAATGTCTTTCTTTTACTTCGGAAGGTGGACAATTATGGTACAAATTAAGACATGAAAAAAAAACACCAAATTTATTTCTAAATTAAAATACAATGATAGCCATGCTTTCTAAATTGAACTTATAAATCAGAGTAAAATATTGTAACACAAAATATTGTATTATATTTGACAGGAAAAAAAAGTGTTTATTAATTTAAAACTCTTGATGCCCTTGTAAACACTTCCTAAGTTGAAGACAGTGGTGATAAATGAACGGATCAAAACCCATCTCTGAGTTTTTCATCAGAACTAAGACACCTTTAGAACTCTTGGCTCTGAAGGAGAGGAATGATTTGTCACTGAAGACAATTCTGTGGCACCAATACTAAGTTACTTACTATGGTAACAAAAATACGAAGGCAAAACTTCTAAAGTAATGTTCAACATAAAAAATAATTACCTGGCCTGGAACAATAGTATGTGTGAAGAGTTTATTCAATTCCACTAATCTATTAGGAGTGACATTAAACTTCAGTGCAACAGAGTTGAGGGTGTCCTGGCTTCCGGCCTGCAGGAGTGAAATGAACGAGTGTCAGAGTCCGTGAGGCAAAGCCAAACCAAAACAAACAAACAACAAACAGATACAAAGCATCACCGTGATCATGACAGCAGTGAACGAAACATACCAGCTCTGTCCAAATGTACCATGAAAAGGGGCAGCAATTACATTTCCCTTTTCCTGTCCTTCCTCGTGAGTGACTGTTTTATGGCACTGTTGCATTTTGGTTTTATATTGTGACAAACATGCATTTCAGCCTGAAAACCACTAGGCAGCCCAATTTTGCCTCAAGTTTGCAACAGCCCTTGTGCCTCAGCTGCCCAAGTATTGAGATTTCAGGTGTGATTACTGTGCCTGTCTTATTTATAATACTTAATAAAACTATACACAAAAGCATCTTAGCTGCAGCTCATTTCTGGACTTCCTCATTTTCTGCTGTTACTGAACACTAATGGAGTTCTAACTTTCCTTTGGGAAAACTTAGGTGTATTATTTTATATGAGAAAACTCATCCACCCTAAGGATTTTCAGGCTTTAGCATCACCGTAAAACATAGACTGAGAACCCGCACCCTAGAACCAGTCTGATACTGTTGCTTACTGGCCATATGGCTTTACATGGTCAATCTAAAACAAGGATTTATCAGAAAAACACAGTCACTGAAGAGCAACAACATTTAGCTTCTTCTAAGAAGTCGCTATTTCACAGTGAATCTAAATAGAACTATAATTGCGTGCTCAAATAGTATGCCATCTCCAATACGTGGAACACAGCTGCTGGGCTCTAGGAACTTGGAGTTCAACGACAAAGTCAAGTTCGTGGCACACAGGGTGAGGCTCCAGTAACCAACCCTTGTGCTGCACTATCATCCATAGATTCAAGGGTGTGGAACACATCCTGGAGTGGGCTGAGAATACAACAGACAAGGGGTCTAGTATCTCCCCTGAATGAGAGAATTAAGGCAGAAGATAGACTTTAAACCAAGCATATCAGTGAGCAGTATTGAATGCTATAGTATATTTGTGCACACTGTGAACCGGGAAATTGTGTTATTTACTGGAGAAAACCTATTTCTGGTTGTGGTACGGCTCAGCCCTAGCACACACCCTTTAATCAGAGATTTCTGTTTATTGTAAACAGGATAAAATAAAGTCAACCATAGGTCAAGAGGTGGAGTAAGCGACCAGTTGGCAGGGAGTGAACATTGGACAAAACCATAGAGAGTGAGAAGTCAGGAAGATGGATGGCTCTCCATCCATTCAGAAAATAGTAAGGAGGGACAGTCTGAGGGGTTTTTGAGCATGTGGAAGGAGAGCTTCTTCTGGGGACACTGGCTGAGGAGGAAGGTCAGCTGGGTCTTTCTCTACCCATGAGAGTTAAGCAGGCTTTCACTCTGTCATCAGGCTCCCAATCTTTATTGGTAAAATCAAATGCTTGGATTTTGTTTAAAAAAAAAAAGTAGCAGTTAAAATGACTTATTGATAAATGAGAGAAAAAGAACCTGATCTGGACTTTCTGGATGGTGAGAAGAGGTGGGAGTGGTGATAGAGAACAGCAAAGGCATATCTAAGATGGCCTGGCTTATATAAATACTTGGATCATGAAGCTATTGCTTTTTGGAAAAGGATCAAGCAGAGAGAAGATCTAAGTGCATATGTTAAGCAGCCATAGACTGATGTCCTCAGATCTTAGAGAGGTCTGGGATATCGCCTACGATTGGTAGTCTTGGGCAGTCTGAAGACAATTCATTGTTTGTCTGCTGGAGCAAAGCTGAGTGCAACCTGAACTGAAAATTCCTTCTCTGTTGAGAAAGGTCATCTCGTTAAAGCAGGTTCTAGTAGGGTGCATGAGGTGGATCCCTTCATGGCCTTCCAGATGATCCTAAGCAAGGTCGATGATTAGTAGAGTGACAGACATGGTAGCCAGAGAGAAAACATGGATTGGTCTTATGTACTGTGTATTCAGATGCTGAACTCTATACCCCAAGATTCTGACGGTGGGCATTATATTGACCAATGTGCTGTCAAGAATGATCTCTAATAATCTCTGACTGGTAAATAAAAGGCTAGAGCCTGTGACTGGGAGGGGAGAGAGGAAGGCGGAACTTTAGCTTGATTGAGGGAATCTGAGGAGAGATTACAAGGAGAGAAAAGGAAAAAGGAAAGGAGAGGAAGGAGGTCACCATGAGGTAGGATGAACCATGAGAATGGACGATGAACATGTAGCCACGAAAACCTCACCCTGAGAACTCACATGGGACAAGGCAAGACTCAGTTGGCAAGTAACAGGGCATTTATTTGGTTATAAATAGATTAGTTGAGTGAGAATAGTTCAGAGCCTACCCAGCACAGTGCTAGTAGCTTGTTAATAAAATCTCATGTCTCTATGTTACTCGGGAGTTAAATGGGATAGAATATGTCAGAACTTCCCTTCCCACATAAAATTACTACAACAGAGGGAAAAAGGCATGACCTAAAATGGTTCTTGAGAAACCACATTATGTAATGGGTATTCAAGAAGAGTATAGTGGAGATCCAAAGTAAGTCAACGGAAAAGTGTGCTTACATCACAGCACCGGTGATCACTCCAGCCACCTTGATCATACTTACAGTATATTCCAAGGTACCCTGGGGCTTCTGTACCACCATCTTCTTCTCTTTCTTATCATGACTTTTGCTTTGATTGTCATCTGAAGAAGAAATCATATACACTGATGAATTTTGAGGAATTGAATACAGAACACATCTACATTATATGAAAACCCATCAAATTAATATAAGAAATAATATCAGTAGGAAAATAGACACTACGTGGAAATGGAATGCACTCATCAAGTATACTACCTCTGTGATCACCAGAATAAATGATGATCACCAGATAAATAATAGAAACGAAACAAGGTAAAGTTTCCAGTTGTTAAAATATCACTTTAAACGGGAATATCTAATGGAATGAGGTTGCAGCAAAACCAGTATAATCACTATATAAACTATGCATAATGCTAATAACTTTAGCCTATTAGAAAGTGCTTTCATTTATGTAGCAACAGCTTTAGGATGCTCATTCTCTGATTAAGTTATCCTTCTTTTAAGAAATTAAGAGGACAAACTCAGAAAAGAAATAGTAAACACATATTTCAAAAATACTATTTGTAACATAAACATTGGAGAACCATAATTCCAACAACAGATTAGAGTGGACCATAGCTCTTCTTGTTTTTCAGTTTTGATTTGTTTTATTACCTTGAGATAGGTTCTAGAGAATCGTGTATTAGGACTGAACGTTTTATGTCGCTAAGGATGACTTTGAACTCCTGATCTTCCTATCACCATCTCTGACACCCTGGAGTCACAGGTAAGCACCGCCACATTTATTTTATGCCATGCTGAGGGGTGAACCAGGTTTTAGGCACGGTAGGCAGGTACACTAATAACTAAGTACTTCCCCGATTACTTCTGTTATTATACGTCAAACGATCTGCTACTTCCAGTTTCAAATGATCTCCCTTGTTATAGTTAAATTCAGTGTAATGTACTAATATAAATATAAAAACCATGGAGACATATTCCAACTGATTAAAAAAATAGGAGTAGCAAGAGAAATGTAAGACCGAAAGCAAGAAAAGAGACTCCAACTTTTATCAGGCGAGAAAAAATGCATATCAAAATAGAAAACACCTGACAAGCCGGGGAACTAGATATCTGATCTCAGAAGAAACGTGAACAGCTACCAGAGGTGTAACCTGATTCAGCCACTACAGCGCCAAGCACCTACAGGGTGCATATGTGTGAGCGATTAAACACACAGACGCACAGGGTCTCCTGTGAGGAAAGCACTTTATATATACCACAGCAGTCCTGTGAGGATGTTCATCACTGTATTCTCTGAGGCAAGCATGGATGGAAGGTGAGTACATGTGGTAGCTGTGCTCTGGGATTAGAGGTAGTCATTAGAAATACCAAGCCAGCCTTCCAGTTTCTGCCTGTGCCCTGAGCTGAAACAACTGAGCGCAGAGGTAAGACCAACTCTTCTGCTCTGAGTGATTTACCTGGAGGGCTGAGGACACCCAAACCCAGGAACAGTCTAGGACTGTTTCCTGTTTCTAGTTTCTGCCTGTGCTTGGAGCAGGACTGGTCCAACAGTTCTCTGTGCCCAAATCCCATGGGGGAGAGAGCTGGAATCTCAGAAGTGCAGGAATTCCTGAGAGCTCCGGAAAGACAACTAACTACTTATGCTCACATTCCTGGCCCAAGAGGAACCCACCTAGTGCCCTCTGTGCCTTCTGGGGACAGGAAACTAGGAATACTCAGGGGCAGGACCATTCCAGTTTCTGCCTGTACCCAGAGCTGAAAGCCAGTCACCAGGAGTGCTAACACACCTGAGAGGAGAGGTTAAGACCAACTCTGCTGCTGTGAGCAACCTGCTTGGATCCCTTAGGACACACAAACCCAGGAGCAGTCTGGGACATAACCCGTCTGGTTTCTGCTTGTACCCGGAGCTGAAGCAGTTCCCACAGCTCTCTGTACCCAGATCTTGCTGAAAGAAAACAGGTCTATAGGAGTGCTGACACACAGGAGGCTAAAGCCACTGTTAGAAACAGTAAGACAAGCTAACACCAGAGATAACCTGATGGCGAGAGGCAAGGGCAGGCCCTGAGCAGCAGAAACCAAGGCCACTTAACATCATCAGAGCCCAGTTCTCCCACCAAAGCAAATACTGGATATCCAAACACAACGAGAAAGCAATATTTGAATTTAAAATCACATATCATGATAATGATAGAGGATTTTAAGGACATAAATAAGTCTCTTAAGAAATACAGGACAACACAGGAGAAGCCCTTAAAGAAGAAACACAAAAATTCCTTAAAGAATTATAGGAAAACACACAAAAAACCAAACAAGTGAAGGAATTGAACAAAACCATCCAGGATTTAAAAATGTAAATAGAAACAATAAGGGAATCACAAAGGGAGACAACCCTGGAAATAGAAAACCTAGAAAAGAGATCAGGAGTCATAGAGTCAAGCATCACTAACAGAATACAAGAGATAGAAGAGAGAATCTCAGGGGCAAAAGATATCAGAGAAAACACAGACACAACCATCAAAGATCATGTACAACACAAAAAGCTCCTAACCCAAAACATCCAGGAAATCTAGGACATAATGAGATCAAACCTAAGGAAAATAGGTATAGAAGAAAGTGAAGACCCCCAAATTAAAGGGCCAGTAAATATCTTCAACAAAATTATAGAAGAAAACTTTCCTAACCTAAAGAAAGAGATGCCCATAAACACAAAAGAAACCTATAGAACTTCAAATAGATTGGACCAGAAAAGAAATTCCTCCTGTCATATAATTGTCAAAACACCAAATGAACAAAATGAAGAAAGAATATTAAAAGCAAGAAGGTAAAAAGATCAAGTAAAAAGGCAGACCTATCAGAATTACACCAGACTTCTCACCAGAGACTATGAAAGCCTGAAGATTCTGGGCAGATGTCATACAGACCCTAGAGAACACAAATGCCAGCCCAGGCTACTATATCCAGCAAAACTCTCAATTAACATAGGTGGAGAAACCAAGATATTCCATGACAAAACCAAATTTACACAATAACTTCACACAAATCCAGTTTTACAAAGGATAATAGATGAAAAACTCCAACACAAGGAGGGAAACTACACCACAGAAAAAGCAAGAAAGTAATTTTCTTGTAATGAAACGAAAAGAGAACAAACATAATCCCACCTCTAACAACAAAAATAACAGGAAACAACAGTCACTATTCCTTAATATCTCTTAACATCAATGGACTCAATTCCCCCAATAAAAGGACATAGATTAACAGACTGGATATGTAAAGAGGACCCAGCATTTTGCTACATACAGGAAACACATCTCAGTGACAAAGATAGTCACTACCTCAGTAAAAGGCTAGAAAACAACTTTCTAAGCAAATGGTCTAAAGAAACAAGTTGGAGTAGTCATTCTAATATCAAATAAAATCGACTTTCAATCAAAAGTTATCAAAAAAAGATAAAGAAGGACACTTCATATTCATCAAGGAGAAAATCCACCAGGATAAACTCACAATCCTGAATATCTATGCTCCAAATGCAAGGGCACCTACGTTCATAAAAGAAACTTTACTAAAGCTCAAAGCACACAATGCACCTCACACAATAATAGTGGGAGATTTCAACACCCCACTTTCATCAATGGATAAACCATGAAAACAGAAACTAAACAGAGAAACAGTTAAAGTAACCGAAGTTATGAGCCAAAATGGATTTTAACATATTTATAGAATATTTAATCGTAAAATAAAAGAATACCTTTTTCTCAGTGCCTCATGGTGCCTTTTCTAAAATTGACTATATAATCAGTCATAAAACAGGTCTCAACAGATACAAGAAGATTGAAATAATTCCATAAATCCTTCAATAACAACAAAAATGACAACGCCTACATATACACGGAAGTTGAACAATGCTCTACTCAATGATAACTCGGTCAAGGAAGAAATAAAAATATTAAAGACTTTTTATAATTTAATGACAATGAAGGCACAACATACCCAAACTTATGGGACACAATGAAAGCAATGCTAAGAGAAAAACTCATAGGTCTGAGTGCCTCCAAAAAGAAACTCGAGAGAGCATACATCAGCTGCTTGACAGCACACCTAAAAGCTCTAGAACAAAAAGAAGCAAACATACCCAAGAGGAATAGATGGCAGGAAATAATTAAACTCAGGGCTTAAATCAGCCAAGTAGAAACAAAAAGGACTATACAAAGAATCAACAGAACCAAAAGCTGGTTCTTTGAGAAAATCAACAAGATAGATAAACCCTCAGCTAGACTAACCAAAGGGCACAGAGAATGTATCCAAATTAACAAAATCAGAAATGAAAAGGGAGACATAACAACAGAATCTGAGGAAATTAAAAAAAAAATCATCAGATCCCACACACCTATGGTCACTTGCTCTTTGACAAAGGAGCTAAAACCATCCAGTAGAAAAAAAGATAGCATTTTCAACAAATGGTGCTGGTTCAATTGGAGGTCAGCATGTAGAAGAACGCATATGGATCCATTCTTATCACCCTGTACAGAGCTTAAGTCGAAGTGGATCAAAGACCTCCACATCAAACAAGATACACACAAATTAATAGAAGAAAAACGGGGAAGAGCCTCAAACACATGGGCACTGGGGAAAACTTCTTGAACAGAAAATTGCAAAGTTTCTGTAAGGCAAAGGACACTGTCATTAGGACAAAACAGCAACCAACAGATTGGGAAAAGATCTTTACCAATTCTACATCCGATAGAGGGTTAATATCAAATATATGTAAAGAACTCCAGAAGTTAAACTTCAAAAAGCCAAATAAGCTTATTAAGAAATGGGTTACAGAGCTAAACAAAGAATCCTCAGCTGACGAATATTGAATGGCTTAGAAGTTCCTAAAGAAATGTCCAACATCCTTAGTCATCAGGGAAATGCAAATCAAAACAACTCAGAAATTCCATCTCACTCCAGTCAGAATGACTAAGATCAAAAACTCAGGTGACAGCAGATGCTGGCAAGGATGTGGAGAAAGAGGAACACTTCTCCATTGTTGGTGGTATTGCAGACTGGTACAACCATTCTGGAAATCAGTCTGTTGATTCCTAAGAAAACTAGATATAGTACTACCTGAGGACCCAGCTATACCTCTCTTGGGCATATACCCAAAAGATGCCCCAACAATAAGATAGACACATGCTCCACTATGTTCATAGCAGCCTTATTTATAATAGCCAGAAGCTGGAAAGAACCCAGATGACCTTCAACAGAGGAATGGATAGAGAAAATGTGGTACATCTACACAATGGAGTACTACTCGGCTATCAAAAACAATGACTTCATGAAATTCATAGGCGAATCATGTCATCCCAAGTGAGGTAAGCCAATTGCAAAAACCCACACATGGTATGCACTCCCTGATAAGTGGATATTAGCTCCAAAGCTTGAATCACCCAAGATATAATCCGCAGATCACATGAAGCTCAAGAAGAAGAACGACCAAAGTGTAGATGCTTCAGTCCTTCTTAAAAAGAGAATAAAAATATTCATAGGAGGAGATATGGAGACAAAGTTTGGAGCAGAGACTGAAGGAATGGCCATTCAGGGCCTGCCCTACATGGGGATTCATCGTATATATAACACACACACACACACACACACACACACACACACACACACACACAGAGTCATCAAACCTAGACAATATTGATGAAGCAAGAAGTGCATGCTGACAGGAGCTGATACAGCTGTCTCCTGAGAGGCTCAGCCAGAGCATGACAAATACAGAGGCAGACTCTAGCAGCAAACCATTGAACTGAGAATGGGGTCCCCATTGGAGGAGTTAGAGAAAGGACTGAAGGAACTGAAGTGGTTTGCAACCCCATGAGAACAACAATACCAACCAACCAGAGCTCCCAGGGACTAAACCACTACCCGAAGAGTAGTGCTCCAGCTGGGCACCAATGGGAGGAGAAGCCCTTGTTCCTGCCAAAGCTGTAACCCCCTCCCAGTGTAGGGGAATGTCAGGGCAAGGAGGGAGGCAGTGGGGGTGATTGGGGAGAGGGAATACTATCATAGAAGGGGGAGAGAGGATGGGTTGGGGGCTTATGGATGGGAAACTGGGAAAGGGAATATCATTTGAAATGTAAATAAAAAATATCCAATAAAAAAATAAATTAAAACGAAGTAACTAGCCAGAGGTCCAGGGCCACAAATTCACACCAAGAGGAATAGGACAGACAAACCTGTACCATTCATACAGGTCTAAAACAGTTGTATAAAATTTTCAAGAACACATAAAAAAATTAACTAATCATACTGAATATAATTGAATGATGTGGCATGGGGGAGAAAAATGGCAGAGGAGAAAGAAGATATAAACAAACAAATAAATAAGAATGACCCTATCCCTGAACATCATAATTTCTAATAAATAAAAGAAATGGGAATAATTCAGACACCTACATCTAATGTTTTACAGACCCCACCCCCATCTCCAGAAATTACTTACTATTAGATCCCCTGTGCAAAAGATATAGGGGTCTGGGTGAGAACAGGAAGGTATCATAACATGGAAAAAGTTACATCATGTTGGAGTTTCCTAGCTTTTCTCTATATCCTCTGAACACTATTTAAAATTAAATAAAAAGTCAAGAGAAGTGAATGAAGGAAGTGCCAGGAATACCCGCTGTAATCACCTTCCGGTAGCCACAGCAGGGTAACTTCAAAGAACTGAACATTCCATATAGCTCATGTACAAACAATTTAACCACAGGATTTTTGATTCTCATAACACATGTGAAAATGGGGTCACCTAGATCTGAGAAGGTAAGCAACGAAATATTAACAACATTCTTCCTTTTTCTTAATTCCATCTAAAGAGTCAGAGAAACTGAAATTTGTTTACACGAGAGATGGACCCCAGGCTACCATCTCCAGAAACATTTCTCCAAAGGTTCTTTTCAGCACAAGGTTAGATATTCATTCTCTCTTTTAAAAAAAAAAAGTGTGTGTGTGTGTGTGTGTGTGTGTTGTGTGTGTGTGTGCTGTGTGTGTGTTGTGTGTGTGTGTGTATGGGGTGCCACAGGCCCATGTGGTCAGAGGACAATTTCCAGAAAGTAGATTCTCTTCTTTGATCATGGTGAAGGCTACTTATGTTTTTATTCATTTGTTCTTTTGAGAGAGGAACTCATCTAGTCCAGGCTTGCCTCAAACTCACTATGTACCTGAGGATGACCCTCGCCCCCTGATTATCTTGCCTCTGCCTCCAGAGTGCTGGCATCATGACCTCAGTGGGTTTTATGCAGAGTTGGGGATCAAACCTAGGCCCCCTGCATGCTAAGCAAGCATTCTCCTAACTGAGCCACATCTACAGTGCTGCTCAGCCCCTTCAACATCGCCCTGTTACTTTCTCGACCGAACTCTGTCTTTCTCGCTGGCACCATACATCGCTGTTACTGGGTTCCTTTGCTAGATCCAAGAAACGAGGAGAACTATTCCAGGTCCACGCACTTGTGGGCAGTTAACAGGGTATAAAACTACAAAAGGAGATGAGTTCTTCATAAAACTTTTAGTATAAATTTACTATGTATACTTGAATTTATGAAAAAACAACACAATTTCCCTTTTACTGGCATATGTTAAAGAAGTGTGTAACATGAAGATCAACTAGAACCAGGCAGGGTGCGAGGACATGGCCAAGGATGGAGGTGTGCCTGGGGAGTCCTGAGTGTTCGAGATAAAACTCCTAGGAAACAAAAGTGTTAGGACCTCGCTTTCTTAAACAAACAAACAAACAAACAAACAAACAGAGTTGCTCTTAGAATGTGCTTCCGTGCCCCTATCAAGTATAGTGGATATGAGTGCATTTCCTTCAGAGTATGCCTTACTATCATTTGTTTTTATTATTCAATACATCGTATTTATAATTCATTGTAATCATTCATCACATACTACTTATTTACATGCCTCTGTGGAAAAACACATTTTTGCCACATGCGGCTTGTCCCTGTGACTGCCCTTTCCCCCTGTGGTTCTTCTTAACCCCCGTGTAAATTGATGCTCTGAATAAAGTTGGCGATTGCCTGAGATTTTAGTCTGCCTCGGTTTTAGGCTCCATTGTCTGGGCTCCACTCTCAAGAGAGGTAAACAAGAGGAGAGAAGATTCAGTCAGTCAGGAAGGTGCTGTTATACAAGCATGAGGGCCAGACTGGTATGTCTGACACAGAGAGCCAAAGTGTGACATCTGTAACCTCAACCTGGGAGGGGCAGAAGAGACAGCCGGGCCTCTGGAGCTTGCTGGTCAGTTAGTCTAGCTGAATGGGTGATCTCCAAGCTTAACGCGATCCCGTCTCAAGTAAGTAGAGACCTTGTGGCATGCATATGGCATCAAGCTACGCTGAAGATGTGGAAGCAGAAGTGTGAGCCCCAAGTCTGCATGAGATACACATTTACAATAAATAAGGAAACACATCCCACACAACTCTGGCCTACACACACGTGCATACCCCTTCTTTCCAGAGTCTACAGATGTGAAATACTTGAGGTAGAGTTCAAAGGGAGCGGTCTTTGATGTCTTGGGCTGTCCTAATGACGTCTGATACATAAGGAAGAAGGAACTTCCTGGTACAGGTCAACTTCCCGGACGCGTCTGACTGTGGGTACAACTTTTCACTGCAGTAACATTACACTGGGAAAAATCACATGTACCTGCCAAAGCTGCGAGCCGAACACAATGCTCTATGGTTGGCCAAACGAATTAGAAAGTCACTGGCCCATTTTAAGAATCGTAATAATCTCTGTCCATAGTGGCACAATGTAAAGTTCAACTTTACTTCCTAAATTGTTTTCACAGATAGAAAGATGGCCAACCCTGTACACCAGTGAACTAAATCAAGACAGGCTCTGGAATTCTCAGTCCACGGGCAAGAGGGTTCTGATCCCGATGAGAGCAAGGAAGGGGCAGGTAGAGGCACAGGAAAGGACAGACTCAACTCCAGCTTTGAAGGTGAGAACCTATGATTAGCCTTAAAGATGTACCTGTCTGCTAATGACCTCTACTTCCAGTCTTAGGCTTCCTCATAGGCCCTTTACACCTACCAAATTCTAACTCTCTCCTTTATTTCAAGGATTTGTAGCAAATAAGAAAATGTGCCTATGGACAGAAGAAGAGGCTAACCCCGTATTCCTCAAACTACTCTGGACATTTTACTAGCTCTATCCACAAGATAAAATGAAAACGGGCTATATGAGCCCCTGCTCTGTTTGAGATGGGGATGCAGTTCAGTTGGTAGAAGGCTTGCTTGCCTTGCAAGTGACCCTGGGTATAACCTCTGACAATGTACAAGCTGGTTACAGTGCTGCATATCTGTAATCCCAGACTACGGGAGGTTGACGCAGGAGGATCAAACAGTCAAGGCCACCACCGGCTCCACAGAGAGTCTGAGGGCTACCCTTGGCTAAGTGTGGCCTTCAGTGTTCTCAAAATTTTAAATAAATAAAGATACAAAGAGTATCAGGATGATGATATAGTCCAGATGATGAAATAGAACCCTCAGCTCTCACTCTACTGAGGAAAGGTGACTTCAGTGACACAAAATGAGAGGGAATCAGAGAGGCAAAGGAAACTTTATCTGTGTTTCCAGACCTTTCAAAGAAAAGGAACCCTGGCTCTATGACCAGCATGTCCCAATACTGGAAACTGATGCATTCGACTGTAACAGTTTGATGCCCATAACCAAGAAATCAAATCGTTTGCCAGCTCGTGCATGTCACCAAACATCTGAGTACGATTTCACTTTGAGATCAAATTGGGCAGGTTCCAATGGCAGCATAATAGAAAGCAAGTAACGTGAAAGTATTTTGCATCGAGTCCGCCAGCTATACCTTAGGGAACTGTCTATAGCAAGCCCACTAGCTGTACCTTAAAGACTGTCTGTGGGGCTGGGGATTTAGCTCAGTGGTAGAGCGCTTACCTAGGAAGCGCAAGGCCCTGGGTTCGGTCCCCAGCTCCGAAAAAAAGAAAAAAAAAAAAAAAAAAGACTGTCTGTGTCAAGTACAACAGCTATTACATAAGGAACTGTCTGTGTCAAGTACGCCAGCTACAGCATAAGGAACCGCCTGTGTCAAGTTTACCAGCTACAGCATAAGGAACCGCCTGATAACGTCATTGAGGAAGCAGTAAGGTATGTGTGACGCAGGGTCAGAGCCTTGTACAACTGCCACTGTCATTAGTCATGTGCAAATGACATATGGAAACAGACATCTAAATAGTTGAGGCATCATCGAAGAAGCTTCATTCCAGAAATGTAGTCATATGGTACTGAGATGACAGATTATTAAAACTCACTTCAAAGGGAACAAAAGCCTTGTTGGTCACTGATACACGCCCCTCTCACCAGCGAAGTCATGTGAAGTTCCACTGCATTAAGGAAAAACCTCACAATAGTAGCAACAATGTTACAACCCTTTGAAAACTAAAGAGCAGGAACTGCCTTAACCTCCCCCTAGGTTATCTAAGCGGCACCAGCCACTGAGAAGGAGACTTTCTGACGTGATGAGCAGAGAGCTCTAGGATTCCACCTTTCCTGAGCTGTCAGGCCTACTGGGTGGGCTTTAGAAAATGTCGGTACCTTTGAGTTATCCCTGGTCATTTAAGTAATCTCTGATACACGTTCTTGTAAGTAACTCCAGTAAACAGTTCACAAAGTTGGACTTTGGTGGCATTGTTTGTTACTTGGGGCTATCAACAGCTCCTTATCTAGGATGAGTAGATAGGGAACTAGTTTGTTCCTGTCGAGAACAGTGTCGAGCTTACAGGTCTACAGTGGCTGGTTAGGTACTTAAAGTCATTCTGAACCTTAGTTTACAGGTGCAGCTTAGCCCTAAGGTTTTTTTAAAGAACGGGTCCCCTGGAGGATCAAGGGATCCCACAGGCATGGTGCAGTTTCTCTTACATGTTTCCCATCTCCCCATGTGCAGTGAGAACAAGTCCCTAAGAGCGACTGCAGCAAAGCCTGGAAGGTTTCTGCACAGGGACTCTCCCAGGACACTAAGTAACAATACAAAGTCATAGGAAGCCAAGTCTACGACAGTTTGAAACCCCACAGACAAAGAGCAGACTCCATTTTCCTAGGAATGTAATGTGGCAACACTGGAATGAGCTCCAGGCACCTGTATTTTTATCCACGCTATCATGTAAAATTAAATTCTCTTAAAGTAGACCTCTGTAAGCATATCATAAACCAAGAGCAATTATGAAAAGCAACTCAATGTAGTTCAGTGGTAATGAGCTTGCCTAGTATGTATAAGGCTGGGTTTCATCCCCAGAACCACAGTAAAATGAAAAAAGAAAAAGAAAAAAAGAAAACACTAGCCAATTTCAATGAAGAATCTCTAAATCAGGGTTTATATGCAGTTATCTTGGAGTCCCCAGTCTAAGTGAAGAATAAGGGTTTTAAGTATGAAAAGAAAAAGTGGCTATTAGATAGTTGAATTTTCTTTCTAAAGAACCAACATTGTCACAAGAATGTCAAAAATATATGATTGCTTAGAAAAGTGTCCAGACATAATAATCTTTGTTTTTTGTTTTTTGAGACAAGTTTCCTCTGTGTATCCTTGGCTGCCCTGGAACTTGCTCTGTAGACCAGGCTGGTCTCAAACTCAACAGTTGTAATAGAAATTGAATTGGGAAAGTTCCAGGCATGGTTTTGTCTACCAAGAAGATATTTAGCCTCAGTGGTAGAGCGCTTACCTAGGAAGTGCAAGGCCCTGGGTTCGGTCCCCAGCTCCGAAAAAAAAGAACCAAAAAAAAAAAAAAGATATTTAGCAATAAATGTAGCATGATAATACTAAGAAATAGAAATAATTCAGAGCCACACAGTCTGCTGTTTTATACAGTTATAGCAAAGCAATTAAGACATATAATAAAAAGATGGGCTTTTAGTATAGAGTAAAATTGCCATTATAAACCAGTGAAAAAAGCTAGATTTCTTTATAAATACCTGCTGGGCAGATTTAGTTTAGGCACTAAACAGACAACGTATGAGCCCAGTTCTAACATTTAATCCCCATGCAAATTCGAGTGAATACATAAAATAGGGACACCAATATATCTTAGACAAGGCAAATTTGGAAAAACAATCTACAATGAGAGAAACAAGAGCTCAAAGATAAGTAAATGAGATTGGGTAAACAAAAAGATCACTGAAACTCAAGATCTTAATTTAAGATAATATACTCTAAAATAGATTCAGGATTTTATAATAAAGCCAGATGTGGTGACACATGCCTGCAGTTTCAACTACTCAGAAGGCTGAGACGGGGATGAATTGAGTTCAGGAGTTTGCAGTCAGCCTGAGAAATACAAGATAATACCAATACTACTACTACTAATAATAATAAATATTAAACTCATGGAGCTGGAGAGATGGCTCAGTGGTTAAAAGCCGAGGACTCAAGTTCAATTCCCAGTGCCCACATGGCAGCTCACATCACCCATAACTCCAATCACTTCAATTCCAGGGTTTCTGACACCCTCTCACAGACAGGCTGACATTTAAAACACCAAGGGACATAAACAAAAAAATCAACCAACAAACGAGCTGGGCTTCCTTGTCTGGCCTCAGTGGGAGAGGTCACTTCCCATTTAGCCCTGCTGCGGCCAGGGCAGGTAGGTACTAATGGGGGATTTCTCCTTCTCTAAGGAGAGGGGAGGGCCTAGTGGGGAAGGGGCTTGAGAGAGCAGGACTGAGAAAAGAGGAGGGGGACTATATTGGGATGCAAAGTGAATAAGTAAATTAATTAATTAACATCATAAATGGCTTTGAATAAAGTAGAGGACTTGGGTTTCTGCACAAAGAAATATTTTCCCCTGGTGATGCTAATAATTCATACTATAGGTTTGTCTTCAAAAAAGCACACTTAGTATGTTAATGCTGCCAACTGGAGCTGCTGACAGATGAGGAATGAACAAACTGAAAAAACTAAATTATGAACTGTTACAACTTTAAAACGCGTCAAGAGGCACTACGTTGAATTTTACCCTCTGACACAGTAGTCATCATGGAGTATATGCTACTTCCTCTCCCTCCAGTACAGCACGCCCAGCATATTGTTATGGCTGCTTAGCAGTGCCACTATCTAATGTTTAACTAACCTGAGTCATGCTGCATGGAAATGTAGAGTATCTCAAGGGCAGAGGAACTGTCTCTAGAGGACTGTTCTACCACGCGCATGACAGTAGTCCTGGATGAATAATGAAGGCCATATCCGACAGATGGACAGCCCACAGAGTTTGCGAATATGGAAGGACAGAGGATTCCAGTGGCTTTGGTCAGCATCTGATCTATATTATCCATAGACCTAGTGGGTGTTTTGAGCATGGCTACACATATGGCCAGGTCTAGAAGTGAGTCTAGTGTCCCAGGCATATCGAACTCACTTAAGTAGATATGGGTCAACGACACCATCATTAAAACTACAGCGCAGTCTCTTCCTTCTTCTGGACTAAGAGTCAAGAATGTTCTGGTCTGTGTTGGCTTTGTTTTTGCTCCAGAGTTGAATTGTAGGGCTGAGAACACTGCCCAAGGCATCACTCTGGCTTTGTTGTCAGAGTGCAATGCTTTAGTGTCTGTCACATGCTAGCCCACATGCGCTCTGGTATACTCCTTAGCGTCTCGCTTTTTAACTCTGTAGAACAGGCGGCTGCTTTCTGCTGTACGTCATGAATAGTCATGAAGTCAACCAGGAAAGCAAGCATCCAGCCCACAGCAGACATCGTCCAGAGGACATTCCTTCCGGCTTTCTTCCGAACACCTGTTCTCTCTTCTCCCCTTCCTAGCCTTTCCCACCCTTCAAAAGTTATGCTTTTTTTAAAAAAAAAATCTATATTTTCCTTATTTTACATAAATGGATTATGGGTAAATATGGACAACTTAAATTTTAAAAGAAAATATAGGGGAGATAAAAAGCCAATCATGCATGAATCAAATGTATACAGAACCCTTGCTATAGTCCATTTGTAAACCAGTGGCTAATAAACAACAGAGATTTAGTTCCCACCATTTGGAAGACTAGGACTTCAATATCAAAGGCCTGGCAAGAGCCCTCGGCCACTTCATAGAATACGCATGGCCACTGTGTCCTCATGTGGTAGATAGGGCCAATGATGGCTACTATGTCCTCGTGGTAGAAAGGGCCAGTGAAGTCTCTTTTATGAGGAGCCTTAATTTCAATCACAAGAATGGGACCATTGAGTTCTATAGACTCCCCAAAAGACCATACTTATCAATATGGCTGCCCTGGGAATGTGCACTTATGTCCTCCCCCACCACCAACACACCTCCCTCTCCTGTGTATGTGTTGACTTATGGGCCTTGTGCACACAAAGAGGTCAGAGGACAACCTGGGAGAGTTAATTCCTCCCAGCACATGGGTCCGTCCAAGAGACTGAACTTAGGTCATCACGCTTGTCAGCAGGCCTCTTTGCCTACTTAGCTATCTACCTGGCCCAAGTGAATGCACATTTTAACATCTGAATTTGGAAAGATACAAAATGACCATAGCACTCATTAGAACAAAATAACAGAAATAAATACAGTTCACCTCTGGCTCCCATATAGAAACAGCCAATATTTACCTTCTAATGAATCTACTTCCGGCTCCTTTTCATCTGACTTTTATATAGTTACACTATGTGAATTGTCATTTTACTCAAAATAGAACTATGTTTAAAACTATTTCCCACTGCATGCCACTATGGAAATTTGAGAAGTTTCCCCATTTAATTAATTATATGTTTGTATTGTTGGAAAATGATACCTAAAATATATTTTATATCCATTATGTTAATTATATCTTCATGCAATTTCAAGTAGTATGATAGTCACTACAGTGGAATCTTTTTTTCTTTTTTTCTTTTTTCTTTTTTTCGGAGCTGGGGACCGAACACAGGGCCTTGACAGTGGAATCTTTTAATGCTTCTATTTCTTTACAGTGAACTTTAGCAGAAAGGTTGAGCCCAAAGGATATTCAAAAAACAAGGCTCTCGGTAAATATAGCTATACTGTCCTCCACAAAGATTAAACCAGATTACTCTCTACCATCAATCTGTTTATCGTGGTTCCGATCTTCATGCCCCTTAAAATTCCTATATTGAAATTCTTACCCCCAAGATCATGGTATTAGGAGATATAACCAGGCACTCATTAAGAATGAGTCCAAAAAGGAGACTCCTGCCCCAGCTTCCCTCATAGACCTAGTAGAGGAAACAGTGGCCCAGAGACTCAGAGTTTACTAGTGTCTTGACCATGAAGGAGAGACCATGACAGTTCTGTGGTACATGAGCTACCCAGTCTCTGAGACTTCAGTGTCTTTTCCCCTTAATGTCTTTTCTGCCTCATTTAGTGATGATTTGACTTTTCAAGCTGAAACTGTCAGTGATCATGCACTCTTGTCCAACACATGTGTTATTATATACAGTATTATAATACACAGTATTTCCATGCTGTGAGATTTTACACCATACAGAGCACTACACATTAGGGAATGAATGCTGTCATGCAGATGGGCTATGCTTATGACAAGCCTAATCTCTGAACTCGAGATCAGATATACGAGAACCTGGTTTTTTTAAATACTCAGCTTCTTGGTCAGTAGTAGCAGGTTTTTGTTGTAGCCATGACAAGAACAATTTTCAGGAGGCTGTGTTTGACACACGGGGTTAGGTAGGGATCAAGAAAGTTCTTGAGGCAAAGCTAGTTTTACTAAGACTCCTTTACTTCATCACCACTAACTTCCAGACACTCAAATTCCCTACCCACTAGAATTTCTAACTCTGTTCCAAACTTTGGAACAATTTCCCTTATACATTTTTTTAAGTAAAGGAAGTTTTACAAATAGGCTGAATAGAAATTTCCATAGCGGTATTGACGCTGGGAGTAGAGCATGGGACAGAAAACAAGACTACCACTGCACAGAAGCCCATGCTGGAGAGGCATCAAAGTCTTGATCAGTATAACCCTCTACAGCTTTCTACGAAATTCCTGGAATCTGGAAACAAAGAGACCTGTCAGTTGCGAGGTACTTATGAACGCCATGAGGTGAAAGAGTACCAAGCACATGAGACAGGAATTCCTCCCAGGGGAGAGCCTCTGTCTCTGTCTGTCTCTCTGTCTCTGTCTCTGTCTGTCTGTATCTGTCTCTGTTCTCTTCCTCTTCCTCCTCCTCCCCCCTCCCCCTCGTTTCCCAATATCTGTTAGTCTGACAATTATACAATTGGTTAGATACTCCATCAAAATAAGGGGTTAGATCAGGGTGTTGGGGAAACCAGGATGCATTTTCGATTCGTGCTCACAACCAAGCATTTCTGGCTTAATTCTTGTGGTATTCACCGCCAGTTAACATGACTTCTTTTCTTAGGACCAAAATTTGAACGTACTTCATACTAAGAACAAGGCTCCCTTCTCAGCAGTTTGTTTCAAGGAGATCTATGGTGCAAGCAACATGTTGGTGGACACTTGGTGTGTCTGAGAATGTCTTGTCTTCGAACTTAAGAAGTAACTTTCACCTCTCAAATGAAAACTTTTATGGCTCTGGAACAGAGAGTACTAGGTCTCTCTCTAAAGCTCTGGCTATCCTGGAATTCACTACATAGACCAAACTTGTCTGAGATTCACAGAGGTTGGTCTGCTTCTGCCTTCTAATTGCTTGGATTAAAAGTATGTGCAACTGTTCCTGGCCTTATAACAAAATTTTATAGTTTTACTGATTTGACTTCATTTTTAAGCCATTTATCCATGACCCATAAATCCTTCCTACGTTAACCTACATTTTCTCCTACATCTTGCCCTACATATCGTGACCTCCTTTGATTCTATGCTCAAAGAAGTGCTTACACTCCTGCATGCAGACGTCCAGTCTCACGATGGCTGTGGTTACTTCTGTTCCCACGGTTTTTGTCTTTTCATGCAGAATGTGTTTTTTTTTTCCTTTCCCCTCAGCCCCTTCCTCCATGTTCCCCCACATCTGACATCTTCCTTCTTGTCATTTTCCTCTTTAGCTACATTTCTGGTTATTTTACCAGCATAGGTAATTTTTTTGGACTAGAAATTGAACTAAGTCTGTGGCCTACAAGTGTGTTCTTTACCACTGAGACTCATCCCCAGCCCTAGGCTCGTGACGTGTTCTTCTCACATAAAAGTCTATTTTAATCCTATATCCTTCTAATCTTTAAAATCGAAAGGACAAGAAGGCTTTCCACTCCAGGCTTTCCACGGCCTGGCCTATTTATGTTTGGAAGTAAACTTATAAAAATAATATTTTAACCTTGACCTTCTAAGCCTGTGAGTTGAAACAAAAATCAAACAACAGACATGAAACTCACCTATGTGGTTTTAAAAAGAAGAAAACAAAACCCTTAGAAAAGTGGTAAGTTGTGCGGAAAGCTGAGTTGCCACTGTGGGAAAGAACCCAGTCGTTGGCTTCTTTCATATGTTCATGAGAACAAAGAGTCTACAGCAAAGGGACAGGAGAAAATTTCAGTTTGTGTTTTTTTAACTTTTCTTGTTAATCTTCTTTTGAATCAGCATGGAAAGCTGTAATGAATGTAGCAGACACGACAGGCTTGTTAATAAGAAACTACATGAGGCTGACCTTAAGATATACACCTTCAACCACACACTGGGAAGCTCAGCAGAATTACCACGAATCTGAGGCCAGCCTGGGCCTACCTGTGAGATGGCCTCTCAGGAAAAAAGAAAGGAGACAATAAACGAAAGGAAGTGTAGGGGGAGGGAGAGCAGGAAGGGGAAAAGGGGAGAGAGGAAAGGGAGGGGCCTGAGGAGGAAGGGGAGGAGCCTGGGAAGAAGGCTCATGACAAGTGATCGCATTAAGCTAATCTTTGGCTTTGGCAATCACAAAATGCCAAGCTCTTACATAGGAGTCTTTTACCTCCATTACAATGGTTTCCCAAATAATATTCTTTTAAAGTAGGTGGGTAATGGTGGCACATACTTTTAATTGCAGCACTCAGGAGGCTGAGGCAGGTGGATCTCTAAGACTTCAAGAACAGCCTGGTCTACAGAGTGAGTTCTAGGACAGTCAAGGTTACACAAGCTGACACTATCTTGAAGAAAAAATCTTTTAACGTTTCTAAATTGCTCTCCAGGATCCTTGGCATTAACACATGTGTTAATTAACACACTGTGCTATTTTAATAATATACTTTATTCCAAGTTGGCTTATTTTCTTGACATAAAATCTGTCTCTTCTTAATCTTGAACTCGGATGGGCATGTTTCAAGTAAAGAATGGTCCTACGCTGAAATCTCTGGAGTCCTCATATTCCCATTCTACCTGTGTGACTTAGAACAGAAGATGTGCACTATTCCAACATTAAAGACTAACGAATGGAGTGTTCTTTTAATGCAAAAATACTTTGTTGCCAACTTGATAGAGTTTAATGCTGCAATAAATTAATCATCTTTTGGGAGGTTTAGAAATGTTCTGATGAGCTGTATAAAACTTGGCTTGGCATGGTCGCACATGTCTTTGACCTGCCATGGAAGTGGCAGAGAGGCAAAAGAAGAATGATTTCTCTGAGTTCAAGGTCAGCTTTTTCTCCACAGTGAGTTCTAGGCCAGCCAGAGCCACACAGGGAGACTCTGTCTTTAAACAATTTTTCTAAAAACATAGTAATAGCTAATTTTAAAAGCACAGTAAGACCCCAGAATTACCAAACAATTTCTTTTTAAAAAAATATTTATTTTTATGTTATATATGAGTGTTTGGCTGCATGCATGTCTGTGCACCACAAGCATGCAGTACCTGAGGAGGTCAAAAAAGGGTAGTGAATCCTCTGGAATAGAGTTATAGATTGTCATGAAGTTTCATGAAGGTACTGGGAATTGAACTTGGGTCCGCTGTAAGTTTAGCAAATGTTCTTAAGCTCTGAGGCATCCCTCCATCCCCCTACACAACTTCTTAACAGTTTATGCCATACAAATAGAGTAAATGAAAAGTGTCCTATTTATTAGCAAATATACATACAAACACGAAAAGCTTCAATTCACTTGTTCTGGAAACATTCTGCTTTTTACCGACTGGGTGCTGTGCTAGGTAATGTCTCAGATTATCTGATGCACATGATGTAATGTGATTACTTCCTTTCCTACTTTCTTCTCACAAACAGAATAGAACATTTACAGAATCAGGACCATGTTTTATAATGAGGCAATTCTAGTGACTAAGCCTCTCCATAATAGTCTTCATTAATGTGCTATCACAGGGTAATGAGAGAGTAGTGTATTGCCCGACACTTCAGTGAGTCACAGATAGATCTATTTGAAAAAATCAAGAACATTTTGTCAAAATATCCTTTTTAGTTCAGGTAAATTACTTGGCATATGCAGAATGGGCAACCAGTGAAAGTCACTGCTTTCAACAAACTATATTTGCATAAATAATATCCTTTTGGCAAGGCCTTTGCTTTTGCTTTGTCATCCTATTAAGTTCTGTTTTTTTCCTGTATGCTAATATTTGAAAGAGTCCTGTAATGCATAAAATTCAACAAATGAAGGAAACAATCCTGCAAGGCATCATGGCCCAAGGAGGCAGAGGGAGGTAGATCTGTGAGTCTGAGGGGGGCTGGGGATTTAGCTCAGTGGTAGAGCGCTTACCTAGGAAGGTCCCCAGCTCCGAAAAAAAGAACCAAAAAAAAGAAAGGAAGAAAAGAATGAAAGGAAGAAAGAAAGACAGACAGACAGCTTTGTACTTTCTGTACCCAGATAGGACAGCTCTCACCTATGCCTTTTCCATTATGCACTCCTGAGTTCATGTTGTCATTTAGCACCACTAGCTCATTTTTGCCTCTGTTCCTGGGATCACTACTTTTACACATAGATTTCACCTCACATCTGTAGAGACCAATAAGCAGGCACCTCTAAGCCCCTTGAGAGAAATGAAATCACATCTCTAAACACAAAGCCCATCGCCTTCCTTCCTCATTCTTAAGGTTTCAAATTTGTCATATACTGACTGCTCCTTTTCTTCTCCATACACTATACTAATTAGCCTACTGTGAGCAGAATCTCTCTTCAGAACTTCATTTCCCTAAGGGCTTGTCTCTGATCGGCACAGCCTGCCTTCATCAATTCAGATTCAGATCCTGGAAATAATGGCGCTTCCCCCAACCCTCTTTGAGTTTTACCAGGCAAATCTAAATCCTTAGCAGACAAGATCCTCCCTCTGTCAAGTCTCCTTACTGTCCTGCCACAGAGATGCAACACAGAAAGAGGCACAGGAATGACTCTTGGCTCAAGGTCTGATGCTCCCCCTAGTGGTCTAGACAGACATCCTCGTATGGGACTCTGAAAGGCAACAGTGAGGCATTTGTCAATTATGGCTAAATGTGGTTGGAGCAAATGAAGCCTGAAATTTAGTGCCCCACCCAGAGGTTTGATCCCAGCAGTAGATTCTCCTGATGAAATTCCCCCAAGTCTCCAAGCCAGCAGCGGTCATCACTGTCATTCTTGAGGGATGACACAATGGCATCTCTACTTACTATTAACAAGGAAAACCACATAGCAATTTCAACTAAATGACTACACTGCTAAAGCATCCTGTGGAACTGTCCGGAAATGAAGCCAAAGAATGCACGAGTATTCATTCATCTATATGCTCAGTCTTCTACAGAAGGCACATTTAAAATTCATCTGTCGAGACAGGGAGGTAACTGAGTAAAGTGCTTGCCTTGTATGTGTGAAGACCTGCGCTCCAATCTCCAGTACCAATATCCAGAAAAGGTCTGGCCCGGAGATGGTGGGTCACACCTTTATTCCCAGCACTCAGGAGGCAAAGGCCAATGGATCTGTGAGTTTGAGGCCAGTCTGATCTACATAGTGAGATTCTCGAAATCTCCCCACCCCTCCACACATTCACACACAAGTCTGGTACGGTGGCCCATTTCTGTAATCTCAGCACCAGGAGGCAGAGATAGGTAGAACTTTGAGGCTGCAAGGCTAGTCTATCAGTTGAGTTATGGGCCAATGAGAGAGCATGCTCAAAATACAAGGTGGATGGTGATGAACAGTACCCAAGATTGGCCTCCACTCACACAAATGGACACAAGTATGTCTATCAAATACACAGACACGCACAAAGAGCGCCTGTCAAGGTGGAGACACTAGGGTCTCATTATCCCAGCCTGCAGCCAGAGAATGGATACATCTATGAAAATGCTGGAGATCTGGCTTGGCCTGGACAGAGACAGGAAGGAAGTCTCAGAAGAGAAAGTAACTTGCCCTCTGCAGTGTTAGCAGCCCCATGGTCATGGCTGAGGGCAGATTCTTCATCCATCTGTCAGAGCAATGCACGAGGCAGCTCTTACTGCCACCTCAGTGCAGTGCAGCATGACCTTGACAAGCACTGTCCCACCACTTTAGCTGCAGGATGCTCTCTGAACACTGCTTCATCGTCTTCTCTTTGCCTAGCCATACCAAGCCACATTTCTTACTCTTTTTTTTCCCCAATTGATAAGATATAGTTGCCCACCTAAACATACAAAGCCCGGTACCATCCATCCCTTAAGAACATTCATAACAATCTGTAAATACACAGAGTGGAATCTTAACGTCTGCCTCCATTGTTGTCCTGCCATGGCTTCTCACATTTCTGACTCTTAATACCCTCTCTCTTTGCCCCCTCTTTGAACTATACTCAGATCTGCATATGACAGAATGGTCAGCATGAAACGGGAACAGCTAGACGAGCCATCATTCCCTGTGCATTTGCAGCAATAGCTAGTCTAAGAAACTCTGAAACACTGTGAACGTACTTTACAGGCGAGGTTTTGTGTTCAGTGGTTGTTTCCAGCTGACACATGCTAGGCCTTGTCTCCTCCAAACACTGCGATCACTGCTATCGGTACCTTTATGGACCTATGTATAAAACCGCTAAGGAAGAGAAATAAACCTGGCTTGGCAGGCAAAGTGCCTGCTGAACAATTGGGGGCCTGAGTTTTGATTCCCCAAACCCATGTAAAAAGCTGAACATAGTGATGGTCTCCTGAAGTCCAGGGCTGTGAGGCAGAGACAGGAGGATTTCTGGAGCTAGCAGGCCAGCCAGTCCAGAGAGTGAATTGAGGCTCAGTGAGACCTGGTCTCAGCAATGAAGGAGAGAGCAATAGAAGAAGGTTCTGAAGTCAACATCTGATCCCTAGCAAGCACATCTACACACACCCATACACACACACACACACACACACACACACACACACACACACACACACACAGAACAGGCAAGTACATCTACACACACACACACACACAGCACAGGCAAGCACATTACACACATACACACACAAACACACACTCACTCATAAAAACAACAAAAAGAGAAAAAACATATTTCTCCTACAGGGAAAGTGGTTCATTAGCACAAAGCACAAACATGGCAGACACACTGCTAGATGAAAAATGTCCAAGGCTGAGTGGAGTATGTTGGTTCACAGCTATCTTTTTATATCATATAACACACACAATAAGAGCTAGGGTCAGCTGGGCTCCAACCTCATAGGTGGCAATGAATAGCCTAGTAAGGGCACCAGTGGAAAGGGAAGCCCTTGGTCCTGCCAAGACTGAACCCCAGTGAACGTGATTGTTGGGGGGAGGGCAGTAATGGGGGGAGGATGGGGAGGGGAACACCCATATAGAAGGGGAGGGGGAGGGGCTAGGGGGATGTTGGCCCGGAAACCGGGAAGGGGAATAACAATCGAAATGTAAATAAGAAATACTCAAGTTAATAAAGATGGAAAAAAAGGGTCAGAGTACTTGCTCTATATGCTGTGCTGTTACTAAAATGTTATGTCATAAATCATTGTTTTTGACAAATCATTACAGATTCTGATTTTTGAAGGTGGGAGTTTTTGTTTATTCTTGAGATAGGGTTGGGCTTTTTTACCCACGTAGAACAGACTACCCTGATTTCCCCGTGTAGACCAGGTTGGCTTCAAAGTTGTGATGACCACTGTTGGTATCAGGAACTGCTTTAACTAAGACAAGTTCCTAACAACCACATCTAGCTTAAAAGTTATTACAATTTGTTGTTGCTATGGGTGTTATAGTTTTGAGTCTCGTGTAACCTAGGCTGGCTTCAATTGCCGTTCTTCTGGCCTCTTTGTCCTGAGCACAGGGACTTTAGTTTTATGCCACCATGGCTCAGCCTATGACAGCTTCCACGGTGTCATGAGTACTCACCAGCATTGTAGTATCTCTTCAGTTCCGTGTGCCTGATTTCCTTTAGCTGATTATTTTTTCTCTTCTTTTTCTCATCAGTGCTCTGGTCCCCCTCCGCTGCAATGTTGGACTTGTCTTGTTCCAAAATGACTGAATGAGAATCATCTTTCCCGGAGTGGCTCCGTGCGGCTGAGACTATCTCTGCATTTTGTTTGGCTTGTTTTTTCTTTTTAAGTCTATGAATGAAGAGGGAGAAACATTGGAGAAGTCGCTACATGCCATTTTATGCTGTGGGACCCTGAAATGGAATTGTCTATACATAAAACAGTCTGACACCCCCCCCGCCTCTCTCTCTCTCTCTCTCTCTCTCTCTCTCTCTCTCTCTCTCTCTCTCTCTCTCCCCCCCCCCCCCCCCCTCTCTCCTCTTGGCAAGCACACAGACTAGCTTCTAGCTCACAATCACCTTGTCCCAAGTGCTGGGTTTACAGGCTTGCAGGCCTGGGTCCTCTCCACCTTTCTTTTGGTAGGACTGGGGATTGAATCCAGGGTTTATACATGATAGGCAAGCATTTATCCTCAGTTCTGTTTTAACTTAAAAGAAAAACAAGGAAGAGGAAGAAGGGGAAGAGGGAGAAAAAAAGAGAAAGAACGGGTTGGGGATTTAGCTCAGTGGTAGAGCGCTTGCCTAGCAAGCGCAAGGCCCTGGATTCAGTCCTCAGCTCCGGGGGGGGGGGGGGGGGGGGAGAAGGAGGTGGGAGCTTAAAGACAAAGTCTCACAAAATTATTCAAGTTATTTTTCTTTTCTAATCGCTTAAATATTCTAACACGAAGACCAGAGGTCTTTGCTCAATTTTGCATCCACAATACAAAATCTCAGAAGTACTGGATACATTTTCCTATGGGTCTGAAATGATGAGTATTGTTATTAAATCGAGATACAGTAACCCATCTATAAAGCCTCATTTGGGGCACTGCATGATTTTAAAAGTGTTTGTGATTTTCTGTTGTACCTAAGAACTGAGAGACAAGCAGGAATGAAATGTTTTATACTGGTTTGAAGGCAGGATCAGGAATTATAGCACCTGACTCTGGTTTGTGTAACTCTTCCCTTTACATAGATGATAGGAGCCCTATAGTGCTACATCCCTTGGGATCTAAAATCCCCTCATAACGGTATGGAATAGTGCGATCACTGTGATTACTAATATGAGAACTGGCCGAATACTTAGTGAACATCTTCGATGCTTTCAATTCTTTATTCCCAAGGCCAAGCTGTATGAGCTGAAGTTAATCATCATTCACTGAATCTACCCCTTCCCGAGGAAGGCATGCTCTGCAATGAACTGGTCAACAAGTCCTTGAGAAAGTTCGTGTTCTACAGAGCGTAAGTTCTTTCATAAGGTCTGTAACCTCTTGAACCTGGGCACTCTGTTTAAGTATAAATACGTTGAGATTAGGCTCCTTCGGCTTGGGTAGGAAGAGACTTTGGATTTGAAGTTTGCATCCTGTTACACAGTTCTCGTGCCTTGGGCTCTACAGCTGAAGTCAACACCTACACAGCTTGTTGAACACAGAGTCTTCACCCCTTTGAGCCAACGTCTTCGGTCCAGACAGATAGAGACTCTGTGTGCAACCCAGCTACAAGCCTTGGCTCTATTATGGTGTCCTGCCTGCAGGCTATGCTAGTGCAGTGGTGGCACTAAGCTTGAGGACGTAACCAACTGAGGTCTGATGTGACGTGAGGCTTACTCCATGATATGGAATCCATATCCAACACTTGGTGAGTGACCAAGAACCTGAGACTAGATAGCGCAGAGACCTAGGACAAAAAGGGAAAGAGGGGGAAAGTAGCAGTAAAATGACTCCTTATGATGTTAGGGAATACTCATGGACCAGTGCCTGGCTCAGCCATCATCAATCAGAAGCTTCCTTCTGTCTCCGATGGCGACAAATGCAGAGCTCTACAGCCAGACCTCATGCAGAGGATCAGAGACCTTGGAACACTCAGTCCTAAAGGAGACGTTGGTATCAAATCCCTCCATTAAAGGCTTGGAAAGCCGTGTAGAAGAGGAGGAAACATGTAAGAGTCAGCGCTAATGGAGGACACCAAGAAAGCAAGGCCTTCTAAATCAACAGGCCTGACACACATATGAATTCACTGACACTGAGGCAGCATGCACCAGGCATGCATGTCTGTGCAAGATGGGGGTCCTAGAGCTGAAAGCAGTGGGCAAGTATGCTACATGCTACCCTTCACTGAGCACCAACGATGTCAGTTCTAAGGCTTTCATTTACTTGTATAAATAGTCTAAAAGCAAGACAGTGGGAAAAGGTACAGTGGAGTACACATCTCGTCTCTGTGTGTTTGTCTGAACACACACACACACACACACACACACAATTACAAATCAAAGTTAGGGGACTGCAGAAAGGGATTACTTTCAGTGAGCACACTGTTATTTTCTCTCAGGTTTTAAGCCACTTTACTGGTAAAAGAATAGGCTTCATGAAGTTAGGCCTGATGATCCCTCTACTAAAGTAAAACTTTTCCAATCAAGTTAGCACATGAAGCTTAACTTGCTCTGTGGAGAGTTCAAACATCTCTTTGGGGTGTGGTTTCTGTAAAGACCTGAGTCCTTTGCTCAAAATGCTGGTTGTCTGTGGGCAGCTAGTCCTGCTCTATGCATGAGCCCATCAAAACTTGCTTGAAATGAACCTTTCACGTCATTCAAAAATGAGTGTTTCTAGAAGGAAGCAGATGCATAAAATTAGCTCTGTTGCTATCTTCTGAGATATGCTGGGTTTTTTCATGTTCTGGATTTTTCCACTTGGTGTCCTCATTTCACCTGCTCCCGACGATAATCGAATCCACCCTGATCTGGGCTGCGTGTTTCGATGAGCAGCAGCAGTGTTTGGGAACACCTCATTAGACACTAACTCTCGCTCGTGGAAATGAGAAAATGGGATATACTGATTTACTTATGTCTTTGTCTCTTTCTTAGCAATTGTTTCTTCAGAAGGGAAAAAAATGCTAGAAAAACAGGAATACCGAACTGGTTTAGAATAAAATAGAATACACTTTAGCTCTTTGAATTTCTAAAATCAGTTTTTGTTTTGAATAGAGTAATCTGTTGTTTTGGACATTATCATTATGACTAACTGGAACACAGTGGTCTTGCAGCTGGAATCAGAGGATTTCCTGCAGCCCTGATAGGAAGCCCTTCCTTCCAAACACAGATACCGCCTTTTCCAGGCGGGGGCACTGGCAGCCTGGCGAGTGTGGCAGGGTTAATAAGGTCAGATGCTGCTCTCTGCAGGTTTTTAAGTTTTCCCCTCTGTTTTCGGAATCGCCATCCAACAGAGTAACTGTATTCTCACAAGAGAGATTTGCTGTCGCTGCACTGAGATAAACTGGAGCAAAGTGTGCACTTGTGCGCATATGTGTGTGTGTGCGTGTGTGTGTGGCCAGAGTCCGGCCCTTGACATATTCCTTGATAAATGGCTGCCTTATGTTTTGAGATAGGGTTCTCACTGGGCCTGGGGCTCGCCTACAAAGCACAGCATTACATTTAGCACTTGATTGCTATAGGCATAAGTAAAGGAAACAAGTCTTCATTCAGTTGGATTTCTCTTTCTTTAAAATAAACCACAAGTACAAGAACAAACATTTCTACCTTTCCCTCCCACTGTTCCATTTAAACCTGTCCCTTCTAGCTGCTAAATCTCCCACCCAAGTCTCCTTCTCTTCTAGTTCTTCTCCCAGTGAGTATGTCAGATGCTCTGCCTGGATGACTGCCCAATACTATTATGGTTTGTTTCACTGTGAAAGTGGCACTATACCTTACTCCAACATTCAAACTGTGGAAAAGTCAGAATAATTCTTATGTGCAGTGACTGAGGGAGCTAATAGGAAAGCCAGAAGAAAGAGGAGAGGCCATGCTGTGCCTTCCTCCTCCCTGGGGTGCACAGAGCACCACCAGCATGCTGCTGGGAGGACTGCTGTGGTTCCCAGTCTCCTTCATACCCAAGTGAGGCTAGCATACCTTTGGTAGTTGGGAACAGGGTCCCAGGTAGGCATTTCCCCTCAGTTCCTCCCCACATGCCTGGCAGGAAAGGGAAGGCAGAGTACAGGATGGGGTGGATTGGGGTTTGATTTCCAAGTGAATGCCCAGAGTATGTAGCGGCTGGTGAAGAGAAGGCCTTCTCTTAGAGAAGCCCTCGCCCCAACCCCAGTGATCCTTAATGAAGAGAAGGTCTTTGCTTGTCGAAACTGCTTTATTTGATGGTGAATGAGAATGCATACACCTTAGTCAGGGATTGAAGACCTTTGCCAGATGGATACCCAAGTAGGGAGGTTCATTTGCTGAACCCTCAGGGGCCTATTTAAATACCTCACTAGCATGGAGAACTCCAGGTTTTAATGCTACCCGACTTTCCTCCTGTAGAGGCCAGTTGGGGGTTGGGGACTCAGAATCCTCCAAAGTCAGAGAAAGAGAAAACCTGCTAACAAGGGAGTTTCCCATTTTGAGTGGACTCAGAGGCTATCTGGTCATGGCGGACTACAACCTCCATTAGCAGTTTTCCCACAGGGAGATGATAGTGATAGACCTTCCCCAAGGGCAAAGTGAGCCATGGTTTGTCTGGACTTTCCAGCTTCCTACTGTGCCATTCAGAAGAGCTTGTTTATTGGGAATCTATAGCTCTTTTACATTCAAGTAAAAGGCAAGATATAAGCATACCACCCTCTCTCCCAGTTACTGTGCTTGCCACAGTGAGCAAAACAGCTAGGTGGTACTGTTAAACACGTTGTATAGATGCGTGAAACCAGACTCCTTGAGTATAGAAAATGAGTTTGGGACACTGGCATTCATCAGACATGGCTTTCAAAAACCTCCTCTCTGATCCTACAGTCCCTTCCCTGGGGGCAATGCAGGGAGTGACACAGAGTCCTGTGAGACTGAAGCATGCTCTGGCCCTTGCAGTGAGAACATCTGAGGGCAAGGACTTCTACTGAAGCTGAGGGAAGCTCATGTTTACTGCTTCATTACTGCTTTGTGAATGGGCAGCTACACAATGGAGCGTGGGTTCTTTCAAATCATGCCCCTGCAGACCCGCCCGTGCAGACACACCCCTTCACACCTGTTCCGAATTTCTACTGTGTTTTCAAGAATGGATGTCCACCGCTTGCTACAGATTATTTCATGTGAACAGAAAAATGCTACGTTATAATTAAAAATATATTAAATAGATGGGTTAGGGATTCAGCATTCATGAAGCCTTGAATTCAGTTCTCAGCGGTGCAAAAATAACCAATGAAACCACAGCCTTCTTTAATTAATATTAATTTTGACTTTTCTTAATTTTGAATTCAAAGTTCATGTGTCTCTGAAAATTGTACCACAGAAGTAGCTACCTAGTGCAGCACTGTCCCATAAGATAACCAGTAGCCAGCTACCCACTGGATTAGCGTTTATTTTATATATGTTATTACTATGTGTGAAGAGGGGTTTCTCTCTCTCTCTCTACACACACACACACACACACACACACACACACACACACACACATATATGGATGTGTATACCATGGCACTTGTGTGGAGGTCAGAATCAATTCTGTGGAACAGGGGGTTCTCTTCTTCCACCCTTTATGTGGGTTTTGGGGACCAAACTCAGGTGCCATGTTTTTAAAGCAAGTACTTTTATCAAAAAGCTACCTCACTGGCTCTGATTACTAAATTCAATTAAGATATTTCAAAGTTACCTAAATATTTAAAATTGAGTTGTAAGATAATGCATTTTGACCCAGAGGCCAGCCAGCCACAGGGCCCTTTGGTAGAAAGACCAGAGTGAAGAGAGAAGCCAAATGGTTTGGTCATTATGAAGAGAATTGGAGACAGGAGGGTGAAGGAGAATGCCTGATGTGAGCAGCCTGAGTCCATGAAGTCCCAGCCTGTGCTGCCAGTGAGGCCATGTCTGGGCTGGTGGCCACGCAGCAAGCAGGGGTCTGTGTTGATGTCTGTCCATGTCTCATATTAACACTAAATATCATGTGGACGTCCGTGGTCTGGGCTGCCTCCCTCCTGAGAACATATTGATGTCCAGGGGCTGTGCAGAGTTGACCATACCCCTTGCTGGCTTCAACACTCAGGAGAGTGGGCCCTCTAGTGGTGTGGTGAGGATGAGCCAGCCCCATGGGCACGAGAGCAGGAGGGTTGGCCTTGCCCCTTTCCAGATGTGGCACTGGGTGAGCCTGGGCGGTGATGGTGAGTTTTCCCTGGTGGTGTGGGGCTGATGGGCTGACCAACTAAGCTACCACCCAGGCCCAGATCGGGGGCTTAGGGTTGGCCCTCCCAAACATCTACCTCATCTACAAACTGAGTGTGTGAAAGGGTCATTCTTACAGGTAAAAAGCTGCAGGATTACCATGGCACACGACAACAGGATATCTGAGAGGAGTCCCAGTGAGAATCCAGTATGGAGAGTGAAACAGAAGCCAGAGGCTTCTAACAAGACTTATTTGCAAGTAAAGACGTATGGACAAAGGGGTGCACTTGTGTGACACACAGTGACACACTACAATAACCAGATGTCTTATGTTTTAATTTTTATCGTTTTTGCTTTTTATTTTCTTTGGGCAGGGGCAGGTTGCAAGGGCAGAGGGCAGATACAAAGGGATGGGGAGATGAATGGGACTGAGGTGCATGATGTGAAACTTAAAAGTTATACGTAATAAGTTAACATAAAAATACTACATTCCAAGTGCTTAATGGACTTGTGCTAGCAGTAATATGGGACAATGTTAGACTATGTTAATCAGGACAATCCTCCCACTGCTGGCAGCTCTGATCATAGCTACGCAGCCCTACTGGCAGAGGTCAGTGGAGAAGGGAAGATGAGAGTTGTATTCAAACCCCAATGCGGATATTCTGTGTACAGGATACAGGTACACACACTCATGGTGAAGTGAATTTCCCAAAAATCAAGTTACTAAGGACACAGAGAAGGGAATAAGAAGTTTCTCATTGTATTTTCTTTTTCTAGTTTTACATTTTTATACCACGTACAAGAGGTATGTACATTTTTAAATATTTAGAGAAGTCTTGAAGAGTCTTTCCTTCTATAAGAACTTAGGATATACATTTTGTCTAAAAGTTGAGTTTGATTTTTTCATAAAGATTATCAATAAAACCTTGTAGACTTGACAGGGCTTAGTGGCACACACCTTTGATCCCAGCACTCAGGAGGTAGAGACAGTTGTATCTCTGTGAGTCTGAGGCCAGCCTAGTCTACATGGAGAATTCCAGGACAGCCAGGGACCTGGAATAGAGGGACTTCCATCTCTAAAAAAGAAAAGAGAGAAACTTGAAAGGTAGAAAGATGGCTCACTGGCTAAGAACACTAGATGCTCTTTTAGAGTACCTGGGTTTTATTTTATTCCCAGCATTCACATGGCAGACCATAATATTCTGTAACTCCAGTTCCAAGGGATCCAAACCCCCTCTCCGACCTCTTGAGGTACTGCATGTGTGAGTGGTACAAAGGCATACCTGTAGGCAGAGTACTCACAAGCATAAATAAAAGGAATAAATCCTCAAAGAAAGGAAGAAAGAGAGAGAGAGAGAGAGAGAGAGAGAGAGCGAACAAACCTTGGAAGATCTGTAACAGAAGCTAAGGGGCTGAGTTACAAAACTGTCTTTGCGTGTCTGTTACAAAAGCAAGAGCAGGCAATTTTATCTTTCTCATAGATAAGGAAGGCTGAGAAAAGCTGGGCCCATTTCCCAAGGTCACAGGGCAGAGTCACAGGCATTCACAAGTCAAGCCTTGCTCTCACTGCCTCAGGCTGCATGCTGAGGGTGTTAGCACAGATGGCACTGTCTCTTGGCCTTCCAGTAGGGCGAACTGGGCTGGGGAACTCTATGGCCTCCTAGCCTTGGCAAGGTTGATGAAGAGCTGCCTCAAACTGATTTGAAGAGAGATTTGGGTTCTGGCCTTGGTCCATTCAGTGATCAGTTCTGTGACTTCCTTTGTAATTGTCCCAAAGTAAGCAGAGGCAAGGGACTGAGATTTTTCTTAAGGTCTTGCCTGGTTTTAACAGTTATACTTGACTGAGAAAATTAGGAAATATGCTAAAGCTATTCTGATATATAATTTTTTTTTAAATCTACAGTAAACCTACTCAGAAGTCTGACACGTCCCTATGTTTGCCTTAAGACAAACATAGGTGTATTTTCTTTCCACTGCAGAAGTTCCAAACTTGGGGAAGTCCAGAACTCAATAGGCTGATCATCTACATATAAAATCTCTTGGAAAAAAAAAAAGGTAAGTCAACAACAATAACAACAAAAAACACTGGCTGCTCTACAATTTGAGGCCAACAGCTCTAGAAAGAAAAACATAAAATGCCAAAATCAACAAACCATGGGAGATGTGTGGTGAGTCCTTTTAATACAAAGCTTCTCCCTGGAACTGACTTCTAGGGAAATAGATTTTAATATAAAAGATGTAGTCAATTATAACATTAGTTCACGAAAAATGTTACATAATAGTATTCTAGTGTTACTTCATCTTGTGAAAATAAATGACAAATACAAAACACTCTCCCAGACCAACTACAAGCAAATACACACACACACACACACACACACACACACACACACACACACACACACACACACACACACAGGTAAACATGCACAGGTAGGTTTTGGTGGATTCGGGATTACAGTTGGCCACTGAGGACAGGAGAACTTCCATAATTATATAATTTAGTGCTGAACTCTTTCAAAATGAGGTAGGGACCTCTTTTGTAATCACAAGAACCAACAGAAACATAAAAATAGCAGCAGCTATAGAAACATTGTGTCAACTCTTGCCTAGTGGCTTATCCTTCCTTCTGACCTCAACTGTTGCAGGGAATGTGTGGAAAGTGGCCCCACCCTACCCCACTCCTTCCTGATTATCAGAGGCACTCATCTATCTCCCTCAAGAGACTTTGTTCTGTCTCTCAGTTCTCTGCTACACTATGTCACCAGACCTTCTGACCTACAGAAGGTTTACAAAGCCTGACTCTTAACCCCGTCTACGCTCAAGAAAGCAAAGGAAGGAGCCCGGCAATTGTATAAGATCATTTGTGCTCCAATAACCATTTGTTCCTCAGGTGTACATCTTTAGCAAGTTACTAAATCTAGGCCTTGGGTTCATGGTCCTTGACATAAAAATTAACTTTGGTTGGTTTGTGTGATGTTTAAACGGTCCAGGGAAGGTTTGTTATTGAACACACCCTGTGCTTGGTTCACAGGAGCTGGAAAACACAAATTAGTATCTGCGGCTGCTGTTGCTTTTGTTTCACTGGGAGATTAAGGATCCAAGTAAGGGAGAGCCCATAAGAAGCACAGCCTAGACAACACAAAGAAGGCCTAGGCTCAGCACATCACAGGCATGAATGCAGGCTGGCGTTCTTTTTCTCACTCTGTATAAACTCTTAATTTTGTTATGAGTATAGTCACTGGCAGACTACTTGTTATTTCTAAAAGAGCACCACTTTTTACATTGTAGTTCATTTCATGGTTTTATAAATCAGAGGTTTGGTTTCCCTACAAATCCAAAATTGTGATATTTGCTGACTATAATCAAACTTAAGGCGGGGGTAGTTTTTTAAAAAATCACTTGAGCTGGAGACAGTTCAGCAGATAACATGTACTGTTTGTGCAAAAGACCCAAGTCTGACACCCATGTTGGACAGCTCATGATTACCTCAAAGTCCAGCTCCAATGGATCCTATGCCCTCTTTTGGCCTCTGATGACACTGAACTCAGGTTTACACAGACACAAACACACACAGACATACACAGACACACAGACACACTTAAAAATAAAACCAATACAAATATTTATGAAAAGTCTGTCTTGGAATTGTGACCAAATAAAAGCAAATCTTCTGAATGGTCACTGAGAAAATCTATAGGCGTATCCAACTCCAGTAACACAAACTTTAGACACGCATTCTTTTCCTTCACTATGTATAACCAAAATGAGATTCTTCCCACCCAAATCAGAAATTAAAATAGAGTGGATTCAGAAGACCATGAGAGGAAGGATTTCAGGCCCAGAAGGGGATAGGAACTGTGCAGGAAGACCAACAGGGTCAACTAACCTGGACCTTGGGGCTTTCAGAGACTGATACACCAAACAAAGTACATACACGGGCACACCTAGGCCTCCCCACACATATGTACAGATGTGCAGCTTGGTCTTCATGTGGGTTCCAAACAACTGGAGCGGCAGATATCCCAAAAACTGTTGCCTGTATGTGAATGTCGGATATGATCTATTGCCTAGTTTCAGTGGGAGAGGAAGTGCCTAGCCTTGAAGAAACTTGAAGTGTGGGGTGAGGGTGGGGGCCTACCTGCTAGGAAAAAGGGATGGGGACATGGGGGACGGATTGTGGGAGGGCAGTGAGCAAAATGTAAAGTGAGTAAGTAAAAAAATTAAATTAAAGACAAAAACAGAAAGACCATGAGAGTTAGAAAGAGATCGGTAACTCTGATATTTCTGCATATAAGTACACATATACATAAACTTCCCTTGGCCTCAATGAACAACTGCATTTTAATAAAGACCAACAGGTGCTGAGGCAAGCGGTAAGAACATAATGTCTGTTTCCCAGGAGTTTCGTCTGGTACGAAGACAGAGATGGCCCCGCATATCTTCGGTACCTCTGACAACCAAAGCAAGGTGGCGAGAAACAGCTCCACACTTCTCAGTCAGGAGTCTGGGGTGGGTTCATTTGGAACATTTCTGGGACCTTTTGACCTATCCTCCAGCGCTCGGATTCCAACGCATTGGCTGCAGAGTGAATGCATCCTGGGTAAAACGTTTGCCTTCGATTCAGCATATCGAATGGCCCTCTGAACCATATGGCTCCATTTTCTGAAAATCTAGGTGGTAAGCTTCCTAGAGTGGAAAAGTTCTAGGGCAAGCTCTGGTTAGGAGAGTGGGCATATACAGGTGTTCCTCAGGATACTGTAGGTTATACTTAGATAAACCCACGATAAGCCAAAAAATACACTTAACACCGATAAACTCATGAAAATTGAAAAGAGAATTAAGTTACATCATTTCAAGAGCTATTTCTTTTAGCTATAAACTGAAGTTGGAAGAGAGGGGGATGGAGAGAAAGAGGGACAAAAAGAATATTAATTGAGTCACTAAGCTATAGATAATCAATCAATATGTAAATATACCAATTACATATTGATTTCATTCTTTATCAACCAAAAATAAGCTGATTAAACACAGCAAAATAAGACAATCATAGCAGAGATGCTAAGAATTACAAGTTGCTCCCTCATCGTTGTTTTACAATGATATTATCCAGGTCTTAATTCCCTATGGCTACTGTAACAAATTAACACAGACCTATGGCTTAAAAGAACACAGTATAGCTGGCAAGACAGCTCAGCAGGGAAAGGTGCTTGTCACCAAACCTGATGGCCAGAGTTCAGTCCCTGGGACCCTCATGGAAGGAAAAAACTGACTCCTGCAAATTAGCCTCTGACCTCCACAAACACACACAGACACACACAGACACACAGACACAGACACAGACACACACACACACACACACACACACACACACACACACACCACCATCACCATCACCACCAACAACAATAATAACAAAATTGTAATGAAAAAAACAAAACAAAGCAAAACCCAAAAAGACACTGCTGTGCCAGCTCCAGTGGAGCCTGTCTGACAGGAAACAATCGTGGTCAGCAGGCCAGAGATACGTGTTCCTCAGAACGTGGTCTCCTTGAGACACTTGGCCACTTCCTCCTCCACTTTCTGCCTAGCTGACTGGAATAGACTTTCTGCCTAGCTGTTTCGAATAGGTCGGATCGGGAGTTACATATTTGCTCTTTTGTTTCTTTTTCTACTAACGGGAACCTCCAGACCTGATTTGGTCTTTATGGACCGTGCCTCTTTTGAAAGCACTCGCAAAAATTAAGTACAATCAGAATGAAACTCTAAGAGATGTGATCAATAACTTACAACAGGAAGAATTAACTGTGGAAAATCCAGACCTCCTAGATAGTGAAAGAATTAAGGCACTAGCTATTAGAGGGGAAGTCCCGTCAATTATAAAAAATCCAAACATTTAGGAATTCCTATCAAGTAGTTACATAGAAGAAAACATTATTTAATAAGAGGAAGGTGGTGGACCCCTCCTTTAGGTAGAAACAGCATGAGTAGATACAGGACTACTGCGGAACCATTGCCCTACACAGGGACATATGATGAAGAAGGTGACAGATGGGTTAATTCTGATGGAAAGAGAGTATTATATTATTCTTTAAATTTTATAGAACGCTTGGCCAGATCACATCCCTGTTCTTGCCTATTATCAAAAGAAACTATCCTATCTTTAAAAAGACAATTACATGAATTTTGGCTAAGAGGGAGTAAAGACTAAAGACTCCTTACAGTTGGCTGTCCTGTTGTTATCCGAGAGATGATATTTAGAGATTGAGGTAAATGAGGTTTATGACCACCGTCTGGTACCAGTCTGATTCTCAGGAAAATTTATTTCCTGTCTTGCTTTCCACTCTGAACTTCATATAAACTGTTAAACTTTTTCTTGGTTATTGATTGCATGTACCCTGGGGCAAGGGGCCTAAAAATTAGCTCCTGTTCAAGCATTGTATAGAACTGCAAAGCAGATTTCAGTGAAATCACAGCAGATTCAAACCTCCCTGAGTGTGTTGTGTCTGCCTGTCATTGCGCTGAACCTGTGCCTTCCTGAGTAGCAGAGCCCTGCTTCTCCCGCGGGGTCCTCCATATGAGTGGTCCGTGGCATGACACCTTGTCTTACAGTTCTGGAAATCCCAGATTTGACATCAGTGGTACCAGACTGAAACTAAGACGTGGGCAGGAGCACCACCCACAGTCGCTGTGCTCGCCTGGTAGACTGGCATTTCTTCCTTCACCTTCAGAGTCAGCAGCATGACTCTCACTTCTGTGTCTTGCTTCTTCCTGTGTAGTCTGGTGTCTTCTGCCTCCTCATTGGTGTACTTGTAACTGTGCACAGGGCCCATACACCCACCCTTTCTATCCTCAATTTAATACTATCTTCATGGTCTCCTTTGCCATGAAGGGGAACCTTCCTGGTCTAACAGATTAGGCTCTTAATTCAAAATCTTCAATACTCCTTAGATTTGTTTTGGTCTGTTTATTTTTTTAAAAACATAGGCTCACTTTGTGGTCCAGGCTGGCTTTGAACTCACAGCTAGATTTTCATCTTCAGCCTCTCGAGAGTTTGAATTGATTACAGGTGTCAACCACTGCCCCTGACTTTCTTAGATTATGAGATTTTGTGACAGTGCAGTGTGGTTTTTGAGGTTACGTTGTCTTCTCAGAGGTGGGGTTGGGGACCCAGGGTCCCCTCCACACTAGGTAAATGCTCCCAAGCAGGTTCCCTCTCTAGCCCTAACTAAGCTTTCAGTCCTAATGGTGAAGAGCATCACATCACTGCCTTAGCAACCAAGCTCAAGTCATGACGCATAAGGAATGCACTGCCTAGGTCACAAGACAAAGTTCACTATGGCAATGGCAGGTCAACGTTGGTGTTCTGTCTAAACTCCACTCCCACAGCCCCTGGCAACAGCCAGGTGTGCTCCGCCCCACAGTGTTGTTGTAAAAATATAAAAATAAGAAATGTATTGTGGTCTTTACCCCGCTAGGTCCTGCACCGCGGCGCCCCAAGATATCTGCTAGGTATCTTGGCGGAAACACACCAGTGTCTCTTGCCACCACACACTTTCCTACACTCAAACCGTCACATAAAAGAACACACAACACAATAACCTTTGACACAACTGGTAAGATATAATTCCCCACTTAAACATACAAAGCCCGGTACCATCCATCCCTTAGGAACATTAATAACAACCTGTAAATACACAGAGCAGAATCTTAACGTCACCTGCCATGGCTTCTCACCCTCTCCTCTCTCCTGTCTCCTCTAGTCTCCTCTTCCTTCAAACTTCTCTCCCGCCCATCCTTCCTTCTCCTCCAATGACAGGCCTCCTTCTATCCCGTACCTGCCCCTCACCTGTACTTTATGGATTCAATGGGGAGAAGGTTCTGGTGAAGTCACCTGATTCCTGAGTAAGTGACTAGGCAGCTGTCCTTGGGGGCAGTGGAATTAGCATCAAAATACAGATAACTTCAGGGCAAACCACAACACCACATTGGGTAGGCAGCCAGGTATGCTCCGCCCCACAGTGACACTATATAAGGGGCTACTTGGCTCCTCTTTCTCTTGCTCTTTGCTCTCTTCCCTGCTCTTCCCCTCTGTCCCTTCTCTCCCCATTCCGCTACCCCTTCCCTCCATGTACTCATGGCTAGTCTCTACTTCTCCCCTCTTCTATTCTTCTTCTCTCATTAAACCTCTCCACGTGGAACCATGTTGGCTTGGTATGTTCTGTCCGGACACGAGCCGAGATTTAAACCCCAACAGCCAATAACAACTTCCACAAGATAAAGCACAAGGTTTGTGAAGGGCGACTCCTCTGACATCCCAGGCTAGGGCAAGAATATCACAGACGTGTGCTTCTGTTTGCAGTACGTCTAGAACTGCCTTTTGGAAGTTGGGATACTGGAAGAAAGTTTTAACATCACAGTTTCTAGGGATTATATCTTACCTTCATATATCATTTCCATCTGATCAATGGTAGTTATTCAGTGTTTGGATTATAGCAAAGCCGAGGAAGACTTTCTCTTTGACTTCTCTGCTCTGTGATAGTTTTGTATGAATATAATACATTCTGATTCCGCTCACATCTAATTCACCACCCTTCCTTCCCACCTTGCCAAACCCTCCTCATCAACTCCCTTTCCCACATTAAAAGCTCTTTGTTTTGTTCTGTGACTCACTGTATGTGACCATGGATTTGGAACTACCCCTTGGAGCCCGGTGAGTTCATCAGTGGTTAGCAACAGAAGACAAGGACTACCCTTCCCCCTGACCCTGTCAGCAGACAATAGCTCAGGAGGTTCTAGAAATAGCTCCCAACCCCCACCCCGAGAGCCCTTCCTAGATCCAAGGTTGACTGTTGACGGGGCGGGTCTTATACAGTCCAGTTCCAGTTAAGATATCCATGGCTACTGTTAGATCATTACTCTGATCTAACACAAGGGTCAAAGACAGCCTTCTGCAACTTTTCTCTCAAACTCTCTTCTAGCTTGCACATTCTCCCCACTCCCTGTTACGTTCCTTAGTGTGCACAGGAATCTTATTTTGGTTACAGTATCATGGGATAGATCTTTTTTTTTTAATTTAAAATGACTGTCATGCTCTGACTATATTTAATGAGTTTATATGGAAAGCAACACTGGAATATAGTTTAATGATACACACAATTTACTTGCAATAAAATTCTTTTAGGAGAAGAACTCTTTTCTTGTGTACACTTCTGTGAAAAACGAATAATTAACACACAACCCCCTTGAAAAACCTCAAGCAGAAACACAATGATGTGATGGGTTTTGTTGCCAGCTTTTAGCTCAGTGGTTCTCAACCTATGAGTTACAACCCCTTTGAGGGGGAACAAATGACCCTTTCACAGGGATCACCTAAAACCATCAGAAAATGCATTAACAGAAAAAAAATTACTATTCACAACAGTAGCAAGATTACAGTTATGAAGTAGCAACAAATAATTTAATGGTTGGGGCCAGCACGACATGAAGAACTGTATTAAAGGTTCACAGCATTAGGAATGTTGAGAGCCACTGCACCAAGAGATAATGTCACACACACTAGGAAGCTTGGAAACCACTGCTACAACTTCTCTTCCTGCTAGCTGCTTGGATTGCATAAACATGGATGAGAATAGAATCTAGAAAGTTAGAATTCTGAAAACAAAGAGTACCACACGGATCCTCCTCTGCAAGCCTAGTAAGAACCATGTTGCTTGCGATCAACAGAAAGAACTCGCTTACAGAAAAGAACTATAAGTGGCAAAAAGTTAAGATTTTCTGTAGCTAAAATTTTCCCTCTCCCCTTGATTTAAAGAGTATGCCCTATTAATTTTATATTACCTTTAAATAATTTCAGGGATAAACATATACTTATTTTTTCATGGTAAGCTACATGTACACACACATTAAGGTCAAGGGTGTGCTGCACGGCCAAGTGCACACATGTACGCCTTAACTTCCACCCTGTCTGACACAGTCTCTTGTGAGCAGTTGCATGGCTAGCCCACTGGTCCACTGGCTCCAGGCAGTCTCCTTTCTCATCCTTTCATCTTCTACAGAGTCGCACCAGGATGACAGAACAGAGTCTTCCCTAGCCAAGAATTTACATAAGTCTGGGGATCCCAACTTCAATGTCATAAACCACAAGTGACCTCATAACTTACCAACGTATATTCTTAAAAAAGAATCATCTAACATTAAGTTTAAAGTTTTTAGAGCAGATGGGCTCAATTTCTATCCAAGATGCCCATTCAACATCTTAGATTTTTTTTTTTTAATTAAATTGAGACGCCTATTAGTCACTTCCTTGGGAGGTTCTATTGATCACAAATTGGAGTAAAGAATCCTCTAAAGCCTGCAATTCTTTCTCTCCTCTCTCTTTCTCTCTTTCTCTCTTTCTCTCTTTCTCTCTCTCTCTCTCTCTCTCTCTCTCTCTCTCTCTCTCTCTCTTCCTTTCTTTCCTCTTAATATTCACTAGAACTCTGGGATAAGGATAACTCATTGTATATAAGAATGAATACAAAAGAGACTTTTAAAGGAAAATCGGGCCCTTGCTTTCCTATTTCTAAGGGGCCTCTCTCCAGGATCAATGCCATCCAATTGGATTCTGGTTTAGTTCAGGCTATCTATCGTCCTCCCCTACGTATCCAACCACAAAGGACACCTGTGGGATGACAGGAATAAATATGTAATCTTTTCTCGGTTCTGAGTAAATCTGTAACCTTTATCTCAGTCCTGAGATCCTAAACACTTGGAATGCTCTGAGTACAAGGTATCTTTTTTTTTTTTTTTTTTTTTGTTGTTGTTGTTGTTCTAGGAATGACTCAGTGCCAGGGAGGGGAGAGATATCCAGAGAGACTCAAGAGGAGGACATCACAAGACCAAAGTAACCAGAGTGTTGGGAGTTTCCATTCCTGCCCTTTCACAGTTGATCTTAGGAGAGAAAGAAGAAACTGGAAAGGGAATTTGATCACTGATGACCAAAGATCTAAGCTATCAGATCTACAAAGAAACCTCCATTAAGTGTCCCTAAAAATCCAGAGTTTTGGGGTGCTGAGCACATTAAGGCTGGAAGGATAGTGTACCTGAAGTAGCTTAGTGCCCCCTAAATTTCCAGGTCTTTGCCAACTCATCTCTTTCCTTGTGCTGTTCTGGACTTGATCCTGTGTAACAAATGTGAGTGTAAATGTGAGTGAGTTTTCTTGAGTCAACACAAATCCTCCCAGGGAAACAGTCTGGGGAGAGGATCATGGAAGGTCCCCAAAATTCTAGCCAAGTTCATACAGATGCCTAGTTACCACGAGACCTGGCACCTCTGACTGGACTGTGAAAAGAGGACATCCTTGTAGGGATGAACACTTAACATTGGAGGCACCTGATGGAACTGGGGACTGGTCAGGGACTGATATCAAAATGAATTGAATTAGTGACATCCAGAAAATACCAGAGAATCAGAAAATACGCATACTCTTAATTTTTGCCAGACAACCAAATTCACAGACTGCAGGAGAGATAGACGAGTTAATATGCTCTACTTTATCCAACAGTGTTGCTTAAGATCCAAATGAATGAACATTCAATATGTGGATATTTCACAGGAGAGCTGGACTTCAGTCTCCCTTTAAAGATCCAGGAGATAGAACAAGGGACTGACAGTACCAGCCACAAAACAGGGTGGAGTCTGGAAGCAGCAGCCCTGCTTTCCATTGGTTTTTATTTCCTTCCTTTCCAGTGTTCCACAGCCAAGGCTGAAGATGACTGTATCCTCCACCCACCTGTCACAATGGACTCTACGGTACGGTTGGTCTTCTCTGGTATTGGTCACCTCAGACCACCAGAAGGCCTCACAGCATACAGCACTTTCACCAAGCTTTCACTAAGTTGTACCTCACGCTTCCCATTTTCCCCTAGGTTATTGCAATAAATTGCTTCTGTGGGCGGTGCAAAAGACACCACAACTTTTCAGTGTCCCCGTGTACAGTCCTTGGCAACTTCACAGAAGAACACAGCAAATGCTTTGCAAAGAACTTATTTATGTGCCACTCGTGAACACAAAGAAACATGAAAAGGATCCTTGTCCACACTGACAATACACTTTCAGACCAGTCTTAGTTAGGTTTCACTGCTGTGAATAAACACCAAGAGTAAGGCAACTCTTGTAAAGGACAGGTTGAGAGAGGTTCAGTCCATTACCATCTTAGGAGAGCATGTCAGCATCCAGAGTTTTACATCTTCATCAAAAGAAAGCCAGAAGCAAGCTGTTTTCAGGCAGCTAGGAGGAGGTTCTCAAAGCCCACACCCACAGTGACACACTTCCTCTAGCAAGGCCACACCCACTCCAAAAAGGCCACACCCACTCCAACAAGGCCACACCTCCTAACCGTGCCACTTCCTGGACCAAGCATATTCAAACCGCCACAGTGCACAACTAGTGTTCCTTCTTTCATACTAATTTATACATCCTTTGATCTGTACCTTCAGTTTAACTATAGAATAGATAAATTTATACAAACAACAAAGAGAAGACATCAAGCCTTGGCTGTTTTCCTTAGTTCTGTGACTTAACTATGGGGTTGCTTTTTTCCCTTTCCTTGTTCTGACCTTATGAAGACAGGCATGAAGAAGCAGACAGAAATGGAAGTGCCACAGGCAAGAAGAAGAAATAAAAGAGGACCTGAAGCAGGTGTTGATGGCTCACACCTTTAATCCCAGCACTCAGGAGGCAGAGGCAAGTACATTTCTGAGTGGAGACCAGCTTGATCTACAAAGCAAGTTCCAGGACAGATAAGGCTGCACTGTTGGGGGTAGGGGAGAGAACAATTGGAAAAAAAAAAAAAAAAGAAAGGTGCCAAAGGGAAAAGGGAAAGAAAGTGGCAAAGATATGAGGAGATATAGTTAGTGAATTTGGAGAGAGCTTTTGCATAGGTTCCAAGGTGAAGTGAAAGGTTAGGGAGGCAACCAAGAGTGAAGCATGAAGTAAAGACAGGAGAAGAGAGGGCCCACAGGAATTTTATTAAATGTAGGTATACACCTCTAATCCCAGTAGTACAGAGATAAGCTAGAACATCAGGAATTAACGTCATTACAGCCACACAGTGAGTTTAAGGTGACTCTGGGCTACGTGAGATCCCATGTCAAAAAATAAAAATTTTAAAATATACCCAATGCATTTCAAACATATATATGAATTATTTCAATTATTTCCCAATCATCTTTAGTCCTTTGAACGTGATACTGCGGAGACCAGGCTGAAACAAGACCAATTACATATTATGTGAGCTACACATATTACATTTTTCTCAGGTGATTTAAAAGCGGAACACAGGTGCTGGAGAAATGACTTAGCAGCACTACTCTGTAGGAGGACACAAGTTCCCAGTGCCCAGGTCAGGCCACCTCTTTTTCCAGCTCCAGGAGGATCCATGACCTCTGTCCTCCACAAGCAAAGGCACCTGTTCTCCCTCTCCTCTCCTCTCCTCTCCTCTCCTCTCCTCTCCTCTCCTCTCCTCTCCTGTCCTCTCCTATTCTCTCTCTCTCTCTCTCTCTCTCTCTCTCTCTCTCTCTCACACACACACACACACACACACACACACACACACACACAGACACGCATGCACACACACACTTAAAAATAGAAATAGATATTTAAAAGTGGAACATAAACAAGTGAACAAAATAAAAATATAAAAGTAAGATGAATAAATGCCAGCATTGGAAAGATAGCATAAGCTAATTACAAAGTCTCCAACTGCACTAGTTCCCTCCTCCTCAAGCAACCGAAGAGGTGTGCTCCCAGGAGGCTACCACACTGTGCCGTAGTTGGAACAAGTCGCCTGTCCTGTGTAGCACACTACAGTCTAGCGCTGAACTCATGTGATCTTCCTGCTTCACCTTCCAAGTTTCCGAGACTACCGATTAAATTCCACAAATCAGAATCTCACCAGCCACGGGTATTAAAAAGGACCAATGGTTCAAATGGCGTTGTGCCATACAATCCAATGAGTGAAACTAAGCTCTACCTAACTGGGTTTGAGAGAAGGATGCGGGGATGCTTTGGGTTTTGTTTGAGACAGGACAGTGTCTTACTATGAACTCTTTGTCTCTTTGTTTATAGTTCACTTGCTGCACTGCACACAAAGATGACGCCAGCCTTATCACCTGACCAAGCTGAATAGTCACTGTCCAAGCACTGTTTCTAAGAATCTAAGAACATCTTTACCAAGAGACCCTTTTTTTTTTGATTTTGGAAATTAAGCCCATACCTCATCTGTCAGACAAGTGCTGCACCACTGAGCTACCCTACCCACTCTTCCAGCTGCTGTTTAGCTGGTTTTCTGTTTGATTGTTTTGGTTGGTTAGTTTTTGTTTTTTTTTTTTTTTTTTTTTGATAAGCTATAGACAAATGACAAGGCAATTACTCATAGATTTACTCATATAAATCTCCTCTAATACATGTGCCGGAACTCTAACATTTACAAGGCCTGGGCCATGGTCCTCCAGATTTCCTGTGGATTTTATGCTCCTGGATATAGCATGATGAAACTCAGCTTGGGTTGAAACTTTAAAATTCTCTGGATGAAAAGCTGGAGTGGTTAACACTTCTTCATCGGTTAGGAGAAAACAAACACATCTTCAACTACTTCCGAGACTCTTCCAGGAGTATATCAATTATGATTCAAATAAAAGCAAAACTGAGGAAAATGTCATTGCTATGGGCCAAAGACTCTCCACCCATCCTTACACAGACTCCCAGCTCATCCTCCTAAAGAGCCCCATGGAAAGAGGAGCTCAATTAACCTACATATTCATTATAATTTCATGAAGGCACAGGAAAAAAGTAAAATTCATCATTACCCATAATTATCATTATCATTACTATTAAACAAACAGGATTCCCTATCAATACATTAGTGTATTATCTATATCAATATTAATTCAGATAGTCTTTTAGGGGCAATTCCTCATTAAATTATGAGTTAGGTCCTCCAAATTCTAAGTAAAACTCTAATATTTAAAATTATAAATGAGTTATAAATAATTTACAGTGATACAATAATTACTAAACTATCTCTTCCATTTCCTTTCCCGGGAAGTTTTTTTTTTTAAATCATAGAATCTCAACTAGGAAACTCAATAGAAATTATTTCAAGAAATATGTATTCAACAATGGAGTTAACAAGTTTATGTTCAGCCTCCAAAACATAACAGTGGGATTTCAGATAGGGCTCGGTGAGACACACATGATCAGCATGTGTAAAATTCTGGGTTTGATCTGTAGTACTGCTAAAAAAAAATTCTTAAAACACCCCCCATATCTCATCAAAACTTGGTCTATATCATCCTGCTTTTTAAAAACTTTAAATACAGTTCATAATTCAGGGCTTTGCACACTACAGAAAGCTGTAGTAGACTTTTCCTGCCTAATACTCTATTTCTCTTTGTTATTTTGTCACATCTCAAATACCAACAAATATACCTTTCACTTAGTGGTAGATTTGGGTGGAGCTCTACCCCATGTCCAGAAATGAAACAACATTTCTCATAACTGAGCCTAGCTAGTTTGCCTGGTTTCGGGGTTGCAAGGCTTGCTCCAAGAAAGCTCTTGGAGCTTATCCAATCACATGACACCTTGGACCTAAGTGACCAGCAGGGAAACACTCCAGCAGCAACTGTTGTTGCACAATGGAGGATTCTGAGTCAGCAGCACATAAAGGGCAGAAAAGTCCAAAGAATGGGAGGGCTTCCTTCCATACAGGCATAAGGAGTCACGTGATCCTGAAGCACTGATCCCAGATTATCTACAAACAAAACTAGTCTTGGACTTTAACTTTCTAAGAGTCAGCAAATCCCCAAAGGCACTTTGGTCTCTTTTCTGTTACTTTTTAGTGAAATTTGCATAAGAGGGAAGGGTATTTTCCTATGGGAATCACTCCCAAATGTAGGCTGATGAGTTAGCTGTGCTTCCCCACCCAGTAAAGGGGAAGCTGGTGGGTTTTATCCTATAACAAAATGGGTACTTGAGTGTCTTGGGAGAAGATCATGAAACCGATGACTGCCAGTGACTGGGTAGGGGATTAGCTTCTGGAGTGAGTTGCCAACCTCCTAGCAGCCTTTGGTTAGGTCTTGCAGGAAAGGAGAAGTTGGGGCTGACCTCAGTCTGTGAGACAAAAGCAGAACTCTCCTAGGAGCAAACATTTGCGGCTTCCAACCGCTCAGAGTCCAGGGACCCTGTTAAAGAGCAACGTCTGTGACTCAGTAACCACCTCCAGCAACAAGTTAGCTTAGGTAAATGGTAACATATCTCCCAGCTCTGGAAAGCTACCAAATGAACAGCTAAGTAAATCTAAATCATATACCACAGGTCTATTATTTAGAAAACAAGTATCTTTAGTTGTTTATTATAAAATCTTAGATTTTTTTCTTTCAATCTGAATATCAAAGTCATACATGCTGGTCAAGAGCCCTGGACTACGTACAGTTCATATTTCCTAATAACACAAAGATAATAGACTATATTATAATCGTGCATATTTAATAAGCATCATCTACCTTTTCAGTCATTTTGTATTCTCCACCTATGATATGACACATGCAGATAGGTGATTCTTAAGAGTGCTCTGGTGAAAAACCAAGTACCTGGGCTTACTTTTCTAAGAAAGCCACCGACGCTCTTTTACTGCCCTTCCTCTGTGAATTAAAGTGAAGTGCAACTTAATTTTAAAGGCATGCCATTTCTCAGTATCGGTTTTATTCATGGTGATTTTTGACTAATAGTTTAAAACAGTAGTTGTCAACCTTCCTAAGGCTGAGACCCTTTGATACAGTTTCCTTATGTTGTGGTGATTCCCCAACCATAAAATTATTTTGTTACTACTTCACAACTGTACTTTTGCTACTGTTGTAAATGTAATGTAAATATGTGTGTTAGGAGACACACTTAAAGGGGCTACGACCCACAGGTTGAGAACCGCTGGCTTAAACCTTGCCAGTTTAGCATGGTAGTTTTTAGGAAAGTCCTTTTTTTCTCCCAGAGGAAAGTGTTACAGTGCCTACAAACAAGGAGGGAGAGCAGGCAGAGAATGGCTTAAGCTAGGAGTTTCAGTCATTTGTCCGCAGAGGCTGAGGCAGCAGTGCTGAGTTCAGAGGGGAGAGCTCAGCACATCTTGAAGCAGCATGGGCTAAACAAGCAGGACCCTTTGAGGAACATGTGTTCACTTGGGATGTTACATAGAAAATGCAGATAACCGGTGTTGGGGTGGGCCAAAGTCCTAAGTCCACGGGGAACCTTCCGTCTCCACCTCTACTGAAATTCTGAAATCAAAGACCTGCCTGAATACTTCGTACTTCTGAGAGTCTAGCTGTCTGCTGAGAGTCTAGCTGTCTGCTCACTGAGTATCAAACTCAACATCCCACACATGCTGGTCCAGTGTCCTGCCACTTGACAGCTATAATTTTTCTTAACTTATCGTTTTATCTTTGATGAAGCTAAACAAACAATACAAACCAGGACTTCAAAGCCACAAACCATGAAATTTTTAGAACCCAAAACTTCAACAGATTAGAGCAAAAAGTATACATTGAGAAGTTCAACCTCTTTTACCGTAATGCCTCGGGGTTGGAAAGTAATGTATGTAAGATTAAAGCAAACACATGGAGCAGCAATTCTCCAAAGGGAAAACTTGGCACACTTCTCTCCAATTCGTTGTGAATTTTACGTGGTCCATCAGTCAAAGCTCATGGGAAACTGATCTTTAAGCATCTAGAAATGCCACACTTTCATAAGCTCTAGCTGAAGGCTCTTTACTGATCGACAGACAGCAAACAGACTGGTTAGAAGCAATGATTGTGGCCAATTAGACTCTGCCCAACTCAGTAGGAAATTTTCATGTAGAACAAGAAACTGCTGCCTGGGTGTTATTACCTGAAAAGTGACAAACAGGTCCTAGAATTGTTTCGTGAATCTTTAATAGAGTTTTTTTGGGGGGTGTTGTCTTCGATGAGTAATATATTTGAGGAAATTGAAAGCAACCAAAATTTTATCAAGGAGGGATGGTTTAGTACATAGGAAGTGACAACGTGTAGGCCTTTTGAAGAATTACCAGAACAATTACTCCAGAGGGACTTGTTGAGCGCACAGTGAAGAGACTGACGGAAGAGAACGGAAGGGATCCCCAGGACTTTTACATTGTCAGGATGAGTATTGAAGATCTGGGTTTTCAATGATGTTTTCATCTTACCTTCCTAATATATATTGACTAAATTAAATGGAATATACAGAATTATTGAATAGACAGTGTGAAAGGACTATCCCGCACGTGTCTCAGAGAAAACAAAGCATCTATCAGTGTTGGTCTCATGTGCAGAACCTGCCTACCCTAAGTGTTCACCTTCACATGGTCTGTTCTTTGCCTGCTACCTTCCTCTTCCCTTCATGGAAAACAGTTACTTACATTTGAACACACACACAATGCCTGCCACTCACTTCTTTAGACAATGTCTTGCTGGCTTGGAACCATGCTGATCTGGAACTCACGGAGCTCTGCTTGTCTCTGCCTCCCCACTAGTGGGATAAAGGATGTGAGTTACCAGACTTGGCTAGCCAACACTTTATTGAAGTCCTTTTTACTGCCCTCTGGCATTTGGTAATCAACCACCTTGTTTCCAATATGCACCCCTTTGCATCTACACTGTAAGCAGTATTTTTATATTAGGCCATGCATTCTTTTCTAGAAAACGCTTTGGATATTTCTTACATCAAGGTATAGATGAACACTATTTCACAGCTAGAGAATGCAAGGGAAATGGTTCATGGGGGATATAACATTCTTCAAAAACAAGTTCTGTCAACTCTACCACAGAGGAAGGCATGCCGAGAAGCAAATGCAACCTGATGAAGTCGGGTTTCAGCGGGCAAAAAAGATGCATAGCTGAGCACGAAGGGAAGCAAAAATCAGGCAACAGAATGAGGGAAAATTACATCTCTGAACAATGCATGGGAGTAACCCAGGAGGGTCAGGGATGCTGGGGGGACGATGAGACAAGGACCAGTAGCACAGCCTGTGGCACACTGGATAAGGCAGCTTGTGAAAGAGGTTAAGTCGGTGTAATTTTGTAGCTCTAGTCCATTTTGTGGCTGCATCAAATAAATGTGTTAACAACCGAAAAGGACAACACTTCAATGGCTCAGAGCATACTGAAACACAAGACGAAAGACCTAATCCCATAAGAAGTGATCCTCGGAGAAGCAAAACCATTACCAGTTGGCTCTGAAGCATCACGAAGAGCTCTGAGCTGTAGAGCTCTCTGATCACTTCTGAAGAGTCCCAAAAATTTTTAGAGAAAAATATTACGAACCTCATCTGGTTGTCAAAACACACAACCCCCACCAGATTGCGAGGAGGCGCATACTGAGCAGCCTGAAACCAATTCCCACAAAAATAAAGCAACAGGGATTAGACAACAGGTTTGTTACCTTTTAAGGATGAATCCTGGCTACTAAAAGTGAGCCACCGTGCATACTAAAATAGGGGCACACTACCATAGGTATGATTTTGACAGTGCTGCCATGTTGGATGTACTGAGATAGATCCACATAAAAGCAGGCCAAGGTCATAAAAATGTCTTATTTAACTAACATCTAAAAGTCTTCCTACAGTAAGAATTTCTCAAATAAGGAACTAGGGACTTGGGGAGTTCCCTGGTACACTTCAAAGCCAGGAAAGGTCACGTGCAGGCTAGAAAAGGCTTATTGTGGTGTCACGGAAACTCCAGTCATCACAAAGTAGACCAGACAAGGTTGTTCGACTGAAGACTCTGTGATTCTGAAGTTAGGCATGGTTCTTGTCTTAGAAAATAAAGCAGGCAGCTGACAAGAGCCTAACACTTAGAAAAATGCCATTTCTTCTTACTTCTCAGCCCCCACAGAGCATCATCTACTAACCCTATCACCAGGTACTGTTCTTCCTATAAAGATAACCCACGGAGAAACACCATGCTCAGGAAAGGCCCTAGAGATACTCAGAGCTCTGAACTGGGGGACAGAAATAGGCTGCTGCTATCAGAACTGAGCAGACATGGTATTTCACTGTGTGTTGCTCACATGAACATGCAGACACAGGTTTGCTGCTGGAAGGCTGCTCTCAGTTCTAAGAAGAGAACACTGCAACAGGCCCATGGTGTTCTCAAGAGGCATCTCATTGCTACACCAGCACTGGCACAGTACCATAAAGGGCGGTCTCCACTTGGAGTAGACATGAACGACTGGTACTCATCTATAACAGATTCCACTAAAACACTTATATATCAAAACCAGTTTATAAAATTGCCAATTTATTTTTAATATTCCTATCAGCAAGGAAAAAATGTTAATACCACAAGGGGCTCCTAGCATTAACTATACATCCACTTCTTTAAATGACATATAAAACTTGTATTTAGGGGCTGGAGAGATGGCTCATCAGTTAAGAGCACTGACTGCTTTTCTAGAAGCCCTGAGTTCAATTCCCAGCAATCACATGGTGGCTCACAACTATTTGTAATGGGATCCGATGCCCTTGCTGATGTGTCTGAAGACAGCGATAGTATACTCACATACATAAAATAAACAAATCTTTAAAAAAAAAACCTTGTATTTAGTAAACTGAAGCATGGAAGAATTTTTAAACTATTATTAGACAGATCATATGAGGCATATTATAATAACTTATTGATAGTTATACAAGTTTCTGGAAACTAACAGTTTAATTTTTAGAATTAAAATTGAGTTTAGAACTGTAAACTTAGCTACTAAAATGAATTTCTCATAAGATACTACGATTGAAGTTTTCTCCTATGGAAAAGGATTCTCTACTTCGGTAATGTATTTGGAGGATACTATGAAGGTGGAGGTTAGGAGTCAAAGCTTCAATACTGAACAAAGCCATATTGCTTGCTAGCTAGCCTTGTGACTGTGGCAGTTACTATGCAACCAAACGTGGTTCACTGCCTGTGAAGATGAAAAAGGGAGCTGCCCTGAGGCCCTAGAGTGGACATATTTTAAAAGCACCCAGCACCATGAACAAGAGAACCCACATACCATGAAGCTATACAACACATTACAGGCCCAAGATGGCCAGGCTTTAACTGATCTGGTGTAGCACATGCCCTGCTTGATGAATTTCTATACTCCTGCCATTACAGAGAGGTCGATCTTCTGATCTTCCTGAGGGATGTCTCTGACAGATGGTCCCTATTGGCCAACAAGCCTAATCTCATAGTTCCTCCTCAATGCTAAAAACATTCTTCTCAGAGCTCTACAATCTCCCTCATGGCATGGCAGGGATTTCTGGCTTCCTTTCAGCCAAGGCTCCAAATGAATTGCCTAGAATCTTGGACTCCACTAACATACAACAGGCTTCTCCCACCTGTACACAGGAGCTGCTTTTTTTCAGTCATTCATTCGTGACCTCCAAGAGGTCATGTGTGTTTGTGTGTGTGTGCATGTGTGTGTGTGTGTATGTGTTTGTGGTCATGTATGTGTGTACATGGTTATGTGTATATGTGTCTGTGTCACTGAGTGTGTATGTATGTGGTCATGTGTGTGTGTATGGGGTCATATGTGTATATGTCTAGATCTATGTGCATGTATATAGTCATGTGTATGTATATGCATGTATGTATGTAGTTATGTATGTGCATGTGTATGTGTGTGTATCGGGGTCGTGTGTGTGTGTGTGTGTATAGGGTCATGTGTGTATGTCTGGGTCTATGTGTATGTATATAATCATGAGTGTGTATATGCATGTATGTATCTAGTTATGTATGTGCATGTATATGTATGGTCATGTGTGTATATCTGGGGTCGTGTGTGTGTGTGTGTGTGTGTGTGTGTGTGTGTGTGTGTGTGTCAGCACTGGGATTACAAGTGCTTGCCACCATGCTTGGCTTTTCTTAAATGAGTTCTGGGACTTGAACTCAGGTCCTAACACTTGCAGGTGAACACTGACGGTGGAGCGATCTCTATAGTTTCCAAATGGCCAGTCCTAGTGGGTGCTTTTCAGTCTTCACCATGTGCACATGGTCAGGCTGCGGGATGGCAACTCAGGTTCAGTCTTCATCTTCTCTTACTCTCTGCTGCTTTCCAAACTGCTGAGCCTTCCTTCCTCTTTGACACATTCTGCTTATGTGGTCCCATGACTCTCCTTTGGGGTCCTTCTGCTTCCCTCTCTGTACTAGACCACAAAGTGCCGAAGTTCCTTGGTTCCTTACTCCCAAGTTCTACTCTATGTTGACTTTGTGCTCTCTGCCTATATGATCACAGCCCTTCCCATGGCTGGGGCCAAGGACTCTTAAGGCTCCATGTCAGCCCAAACCCCTTCTGTTTTCTCTCTAGGCTCCCCTATCCAACTGTGAATTTGGGGGTCCCATTGGATATCTCACAAATATCAAATTGCCTCACAAGCATCCCGAGCCTAGCACATGCCTACTTATATCATTAGATTCCTCTCAAAAACTGCTATTTTTATAGTTCCCTCTTAATGGTTATTCCATACATCTAGCTATTCTGTCTAATTTAATATGGCCTTGAAGCCTCGTGTGACTGTCCTTACAAATCTCTTCTCTCTTGAACACTTCTCCTTTAAAGCATTCTGCTCAAGATGCCTCAAAGTCTTGGAAATACAGGAGGAAGGTTTTTGTCACTTTGTGGCCTTTTCAGCCAAGCATTTCCTCCCTTTCTCTGTCTATAGCTCGCCTTCTAAATCTAAAGATTACCTGGAGTGTTCCCATTCATAATCAAATTATTAAACAACTCTAATGACACATATCATCCCTGGTATAAAGAATATCACATGACATTTAAGTGTCGTTTCTATACAGAGTTCTTCCTTGAACATCCCTCCTATGTAGAGTGCCTGCTGCCCTCTAAGTACCTTTGATAAGAGCCCATTATTTTCCCCACAGCAAACACAATTTGAATGGTTAGTGCCTTTGTGTTTTGCTCAGTCTAATGTCTCTATGGAAAGTTCACTCCAGAAAGGAGCAGGTTTGCTTTGCTCTCCACTGTGCCCTCTGGGCACAACAGGTACATTCAAGTCGTGGAGCTCTTTCACCCGGTAACACAGAGGATGCCATACTTCAAATGCAAACACAACCACTGTAGGATGCTAACAAGCACATTGTCTGAGTCAAAGAACTGGAAGGAGGCTTACATAACCACGTTGCATCAGATAACATAAATACCAAATGATTCTTCTGTGCATTAAAATAAACAGGACGAAGAAGGTAAGATTGTATGTGTTAGGTTCATAACACAATTGATCACTTCCCAATTTTAATGATCTGTTAAAGATATTGTAAGCAGGAGCTAGAGGGCTCTGTGGTAAGAGCATATTATTTTCCCCAGCATTCATATGGCACTCCCAACCATCTGTAACTCCAGCTCCAGGGAATCTGATGCCCTATTTTGACCTCTACACACACAATGCATAGACATACAGGCAGGCAAAATACCCATACATAAACTAAAATAAAGATCTTTTAAAAAATATATATAAATAAATGTGTATATTTCATATATGATCTTAATATTTTAAAATATATTCTTATAAAAATTGTGTTTGCATATATTATAATATATCTGCATATGCTTATAATGAATTTGAATACACTGATGTATCTGTACTTTTTTTTTTTTTTTTTTTTTTTTTTGGAAACAGGCCTTCTCTGTGTAGCCCAGGCTATCCTGGAACTCACACTGTATACCACAGTGGCCTCCAATTCACAGAGATCTGCCTGCCTCTGCCTCCTGGGTACTGGGTTAAAGGCCTATGCCAGGGCTGGAGAGATGGCTCAGCGGTTAAGAGCACCCGACTGCTCTTCCAGAGGTTATGAGTTCAGGTCCCAGCAACCACATGGTGGCTCACAACCATCTGTAGGGAGATCCGATGCCCTCTTCTGGTGTATCTGAAGACAGCTACAGTGTACTTATATATAATAAATAAATAAATCTTAAAAAAAAAAAAAGGCCTATGCCACCACCCAGATCTTATCTCATTTTTACACCTCAAATATACTCATTTTTAAATCTTTTTTCAGGTTCATTGTTTATACGCATGAGTCTTTTGCTTGCATGTATGAATGTGTACCATGTGCAAGTCTCATGTGAGAAGAGAGTACCAAATGGTCTGAAACTGGAATTGCATTTGATTGTGAGCTGTTAAGTGGGCACTGAGAACGGAGTCTTCTGCAAGAGCAGTGAGAACAGCAAATGCTCTTAACCTCTGAGCCATTCCCTGCAGCCCCATTACACCTACACTTCTATCACGGAAAAATATCCAAATTATTTATACCTTTTGTGGTTTTAAAAAAGATAAATTCTCATCCAGGGGTGATGGTGGTACATCTTTAATCCTAGCACTTGGGAGGCATAGGCAGGTAAGTCCAGGGCCAGCCTGGTGTACAGAGTGAGTTCCAGGTCAGCCAAAGCTAGGTAGAGAGATCCTGTCTCAAAGCAAACAAACAAAAACAAACTTAAATTCTCTGGTTATCTATTTTACAAAGTTAAGGAAATGTTTTGCCCTTAAAAGGAGGAAAGAAAGAAGGAAGGAAGGAAGGAAGGAAGACAGACAGACAGACAGACAGACAGAAAATGGAGCCACTGATCGTTTTCACCAGGGACCCAGTAGCATCTGTTCAATGACTTTCTGGGAACAATAACTCCATCAGCAGTCTGCTTTCTTCAGCTGATGAAATTACCCTGAAACCTCAGAGTGCATCTGCCTCGTGTCACGCGCTATGTAACATCGAAAACAACCCCCCCCCCCTGTAGCTGTACACTGTAAAGTTCTGTGCAGTGGTCACGGTCAGCGCACAGTCTCACACGTGTAGAAAACAAGGGGAATGAGAGCCGATGTAAATCACCCCCACCTGCTCCTGGACGGGAAGGACTTCGCATGTTCCAAAGGGGATCTATTTTGGTTCGATTCCGTTGCAGCTGTATTCTGTATGATTAAATATTTATATCTGCAAGAGTCAGAGTAATGATTCATCGACAAAATGTTTTTCTTTAGTTTAGAAAATATTTAAAACATAAATAAATGGCCTTTCGGTAACTCATTAATTCAAATGGCTACAATTTGGCCATCTACCCTACCAAGTGTTCTAATAAACAAAACTCATAGAAATATTCGAAAATTTTATTTATATAATCCACACGCATCTAAGGGCTTTGCATATCTAAAAGACCTAGGCCACCATTCTCTATACCTAAACACTTCCTGTCTCTTCCTATAGTCACTGGGCCACGTTCCCCATTCTCCCTAACTCCATGGCATCTATGACGTTTTTTCAAATAACATCAGTTGCATATGCAAGTAACAGAATTTATTGAGCAAAGACCCTTTCCTTCTCCTCTACCCGCTCCTGCCTCAGCAGCCACTAGATGCCATCTTGGTTCAGAACAAACATAAAAGTTCCTCATTCAACTCACACACCCCCATCCCCCAAAACACTGTATGAGTGCTCCCTGCGGCTGGCGTCTTACGTTTTGGCTTGATGTAGAATCAGGTTTGCAAACCATGGACCAAGCTGTACCTTATCAGGTCTCCTTAAACCTGGCCTGCTTCCCACTCCGGCTTAGTTTTGCTTTAGGCGTGAGATGGGAAAAGTGGAAACAGGTACACAATGCTGCTGTGGGCCCGACAAGGACGTACCACCGAAGACAGGGCAAAGACCGGAGAGCACCGTGCTAAACGAATCCTGTCAATCTCATGTGTGGCTCCTCACCTTAATATATCCATAAAATTGTGTATGAACAAAGGACAAAAATGGAAAAGTGAAACTGTGGGGGGAGGGGCAACAAACAGGAGGGGAAGGGCAAAGACAAAAAGGGCAGCTGGAGAGGAATGTAAGCAAAGTGTACTATATATTGACATGAAGATGTCTGACAAAACATTACATAATAAAAAAATAAAATAAAGATAAGTGCCCCCCCCCAAAGTGAGCCATCTAGTTCATGTAATCTCTATATTGAACTATAAACAAAGGAAAAGAGAAGTGTATAAAAATGCCCAGAGCTCAAGAGTGTCAGCGCTAGGGGCTGGAGAGATGGCTCAGCGGTTAAGAGCACTGGCTGCTCTTCCAGAGGTCCTGAGTTCAAATCCCAGCAACCACATGGTGGTTCACAACCATCTGTCATGGATCCGATGCCCTCTTCTGGTGTGTCTGAAGACAGCTACAGTGTATTATATATAATTAAAAAAAAATCTTGGGCTGGAGAGATGGCTCAGTGGTTAAGAACACCCGACTGTTCTTCCAGAGGTTATGAGTTCAATTCCCAGCAACCACATGGTAGCTCACAACCATCTGTAAAGAGATCCGATGCCCTCTTCTGGTGTATCTGAAGACAGCTACAGTGTACTTATATATAATAAATAAAATAAATCTTTAAAAAAAAAATCTTTAAAAAAAAAAAAGAGTGTCGGCACTTTCACGTCAGATAAAGCTGAATACAGAGACAAAATAAGCAACAAGCAAATTGCTGTCGAACCATATAAAGACAAGGTGAGAAAACTTTGTTGTTGTGTCTTCTGTACCTTCAAAACCATAGCAAGTCTAGTTTGTTCCAAAGTTCTTTAAGACAACCTTTATATGAATAATCACAATATACAAATCTAGTACATGAATACATTTGACTTATCATTTAACTGGTGATTCTTACTTATCCTTGTACATAGATCTCAAAAGGTTCTATAAAACGCAAATCAACATGGCTTCATGATGAATTCAGCATACTGATCAAGTGTGGTAGAGAGCTCAGATAAAAGGGCTGAGACTTGCATCCACAATCAGTTATGTGACCCTGAGCTAGTGACACAGTACGTGTAAGGTATAACACCTTTGTAACAGGATGGTAACAGGAACTACTTCGTGGGGTTATGATGAGGCTACCCAGAATGCAAATCGGTCTCTGTCAGATACTAAAGGATCTACCAACTATTATTCACAGTGAACAATTCACAACTGATGAGTAGGATACACGGGGCTAGACTTTTTTAAGGAACCACGAAATTAGAAAAGAATGAACGGTAAATAGTACTTTACAAATAAGACAGAGAAAAGAGCAGTGTTACTGGATATACTCCAGGACTGACTGTGTCAAGGGTCCCAAGATAGCTTTAGACTGGTCCTTGAGGCCCTTAATACCCTCAGTAAGAAGAAGAATGAAACTGGAAAAGCCTCAAGAGGTGATGCCCCAACTCAGGATGGTTTTCCAGAGTGATGTAACGAGATATACTGAGAGCATGCTGAAGTACACGGTATACTAAAGTTTTAAAAAGGGAGCAAAGTATAAGAAACAGAGAAATCAGGGGAAAAGATCAAAATGGTGGGGATAGGAGGGAGCCAAGGGATACTAAATCACAACTAGGACACAAGTGGGACTTCTCTGGACCCTCATTACCAAGACACTTGCAAGTCACAGTCAGCCTTTAAGGTATGAGGATGGCAGGAGGACAATTGCTCATTGGAATTTTCAGATGCAAGTTTCTAGGAGAAAAGAAGGAAACCTCCTAAAGTTGAATATGGTAGTAGACATCTGCAATTTCAGCACTCACAAAGCTGAGGCAGGAGGATGGTAAGTTTGAGGCCAGTATGGACTGTATGGAGGGAGTCTGAAGAAAAGAAACAGAGGGGGAATGGGATCTCTGCTAAAATCATCAATGGTTGAGCTTCAAGTGGGAGCTTGATGCTGCCCAGCTGAAGCACAAGGCTCCAGTCGCCAACCCAGTTTTATTTTTATGGAAGCTCATTGTGCTGGCAACAGTGGAAGGTGGCAGATGCGTATGTCTCTTCTATGATATTTGATGCTTGGAACAAAAGTATTCTAGACTGTGCCCCTAAAACTGTCACTTCTCATGGGTGAATGAAGTCTAGGTGCTGAGCAACGTGATTCCTGCAGAGGGAGTTGAGGGAGTTCCTGGTTGATGGATGGGCTCTTCTGGTCCTGTACTCTCAGCAGCCGTATTACACAGCCTGATGACTTTCAAGAGGTCCCTCCTAGTGAGACTACTGCATCAAGCACTTAGTTTTATGTATAAATTCCTGGAGGAGTAGCACAAACATAGCAATGAGACAAAGTGATCTCAGGGCCATCGACAAAACAATTCACACAAAGATTAAATCTTAATCTTTAAGATTTAAAATAAACAAATGCATCACGAAAACATATGCGATGTATAAATACACACACTCACATGCATGAACACAGGCATATAATCTAGGTATCAAGGTTCAGGAATATCTTACCACCCTCATCTTCCCTGACAATCTGTGTTATTTCATGTTGGTGGTCATCGAAAACTATGACTAAAATATGTTTCTTGACAAATTTCAAGAATTATACAGACTCCTTAAATTTACAGGTGCCTTGCTATGTTGCCCAGACTGGCCCTGAACTCACACTCCTCCCACTTCTCAGGCTTATGTTGGATTACAAGCAAATGCCTTCAGACAAAGTTCAATAAGCACTCATTTTTATCGTATTGTTCTAAACATCATGTATTTTAAAGTTCTTTAGAAAAATTTAAAAATGTGTATGTTTTTGCTCCATGTATGTATTTCACGATGTATGCACCAAGTACCTGCTGAGTTCCAAAGGGGTTGAACCACCTGAAACTGTGGTTATGAGCCACCATGTAGGTGCTGCAAACTGAACCCAATCCTTGGCAAGAGCCACTTCGACAGCCCAAGCCCATAATTTTTAGCTCACTCAACCTCATCAAGAACATAGTACTATTACACCCATCACAGAGACATTAAAACAAAAGCAACAGCAGCAACAAAACCCATGCCTGACACCCACAGCTACTAAGTAGCCCCACAGACTGGAACTCCTAGGAGCTCCAAAGCACAGGGGCCTGAGCTTCAGGACAACAGTTAGGGTAGAAGGTTGCCAGCTTAATTTACCGACCTTCTGGGAAGGGGAGCATCCAGATTCCCCTGGGATTTCGGGCTAACCCCACATGGTGTTAACCTTTAGCTAACCTCAGATGGAGCCATGCTGCTGCAGCGTGGGAACATATTCTGTGAAGATGCAAATGTTAATACCCATTAGAAAAATAATTTCAAAGACACTCAGCGGTATACAGCACCCTCATTCCCAGCCTCGTTCCCAAAGAGCCTTAAAAACATTAAAGCATGATACACAATAAAAATGTGTCTCTGTGTCTGTATACTTTAAATATGTATAAGAAAAATGTCAAAGCCATTTGTTATAACACTTTATAACGAAGTCTACTAATTCTACCTCATCCAGATTAACCTGTTAACCTGGTTAAAAAAATGAGAAATAATCGGGTCTCGTCAGATGACTCAGCATGTGAAGGCACCTACCATCAAGCATGATGACAAGCACAGTGACACGTATCAAAGATGACACAAGCAAATAAAAATAAAGCAACAAATACAAATGCTTAACGTCATTAAGAATCAGGAAGATGACATTTTAAAGACACAGCGAGGTGTCGTGCGATCACACTTTGAATGAGTGGGGAGGATGGAGGACAGAAAATTCACACACACCGTTGGTAGGACTGACAAGTAGGGCCACCGCTACGGAAACCAGGACAGAGGCCTCTCAAAAGCCTAGGTCCACCAAATAAAGTGGCATAACACTCCTATAATCCTAGCATTTGGGAATCTAAGACAGATGGATTGGAAGTTCAAGGCGGTTCTCAAGTATCCACGAACTTCAAGGCAGCCTGGGCTCCGAGAGAACCAGTCAAGTAGATAATAGAGAAGAGTTTGAACATAAAGAAATAAATACAATAAATGTTTGCGGTCAGAAATATGAGAGTTACTCTGATCTGATTATTACATATTATATACATGCATTGAAATATCACCCTATATCTCATATATATATACATATATATATATATATGATTATGTGTCAATTAAAGATTTTAACTGCTGAATTGAACTCATAACCCACCTCCCTAGTGGGCTGTAGCCTACAGCTTAAAAAAGCAAAAGGTACTTGGGATTCAATCTAATCGCTCAACCTGCTCCTTAAAGGGAAGCAAAACACAGGATTCTAACTGCTAATGGCTAAGTACTCACGAGCTCCTTTTTAATCTCTAGAAAAAGTTAATGATTTCACGAGCTCCTTTTTTTTTTTTTTTTTGGTTCTTTTTTTTCGGAGCTGGGGACCGAACCCAGGGCCTTGCGCTTCCTAGGTAAGCGCTCTACCACTGAGCTAAATCCCCAGCCCCCACGAGCTCCTTTTTAATCTCTAGAAAAAGTTAATGATTTCCTGGAAACATTAGCAGGTCAAATCTGACTGCAGACGTTTTTCACAGTAATGAACAGTAGTAATATGTAAATATTCCCTTAAGAGCTGTCTGGTCTGATAGGAAAAAAAGAGATTTAAACAACAGCACAGTGCACACAAAAGTTTAATTAGTAAACCGGCCAAAGAAATCAATGCTTTTGAAATATTCTTATCAGTTTTAAAATTAATAAAATCGCTGAGTATGGCAAACTTTATGGTGATAAAAATCAAGGCTCACTATCCATTTGTAGTTTACATTTAGGATGGTGTTTGACATATTCTGTCTGTCACGTGGCCACTAAATATTTAGCACTGGTTATATGCTGAAGACTGTGTTAACTCATGGAAGGAGCACTTAACTGCCACGTGGCATTTTGAGAGGAGATGGGCTGTAAACCATAAACAAATAAAAACTATGCAGAGTGTATTCCAGACCCCTTAGGCAGACCTGTGTGTGGGTCACTTCATGCACGCTACCCAACAGGCAACCTGAACAACAGATTCATCACATGTATTTACGCTACCCACAAGATCAAAGCAAATGTTTGCAAAGGTACTTTGTAAAGTACCATAAATACTCACATACGCCATTGTCTTGCCCTAGCAGCAAGCACAGGAAAGCTGACAGAGTAAAATGAACAAGAAAGAAGGAATACACTTAAGAATGACCGCATTCAAGTATCAACACAGTGAAAACCTGTTGTCTGAAAGAATATCTGAGTCCAACTGGTAATTCATTTCTTTTTTTTTTTTTTTTTGGTTCTTTTTTTCGGAGCTGGGGACCGAACCCAGGGCCTTGTGCTTCCTAGGCAAGCGCTCTACCACTGAGCTAAATCCCCAACCCCGGTAATTCATTTCTTCTAAAACTTCAGATGGACAGTCAAATAAATGATGGCCAGCGGGACAAAAGAGTCCACCGACTTAAGTTAAAAAATAAAGAGCAACAGTCCACATGGCACAACTCTGCCCACATGACGGGCTCTTTCTAGTATAGGATAATGCTCTGAGCATGTGGGAGAGGGGAGAGGAAGAGGGCGCCCCTCTGTCCTCACCCAATGTGGCAGTATATCCAGTCAGAACTATCCAGATGATATCAAGCTAAGGGTCTGTGCTCAACCTCAGAGGAAATGAGACCTTGTGACAGGTATATTTCTGTATTCATGTCTATTATGAGAAACCAGTCACTTTGAAAAAGACCAAACTCAGAACTCTGTCACAGAGGTGAAATATGCAGACTGTGTTTCCTAGCACTGTGGTTGGTTAATATGCTAATAGTAACAATATTATAGATGGATTTACTTGATTAAACGTAGTACAGGACATCTTCAGAGCACAAACCAAATACTTTTCAAAGGTCTTTTATGAGCAACTTGAAACTACAAAATATCCTGAGTGAGGTAACCCAATCACAAAAAAGCACACATGGTATGCACTCACTGATAAGTGGATATTAGCCCAAAAACTTGAATTACCCAAGATACAATCCACCGACCACATGAAGCTCAAGAAGAAGAATGACCAAAGTGCAGATGCTTTAGTCCTTTTTAAAAGGGGAAACAAAAATATTCATAGGAGGAGATACTTAGACAAAGTTTGGAGCAGAGACTGAAGGAATGGCCATTCAGAGTCTGCCCCACCTAGGGATCCAGCCCATATACATACAGCCACCAAACCTAGACCATATTGATGAAGCCAAGACGTGCATGGTGACAGGAGCCTGATATAGCTGTCTTCTGAGAGGCTCTGCCAGAGCATGACAAATTCTAGCAGCCAACCATTGACCTGAGAACAGGGTCCCCATTGGAAGGGGGCTTGCAACCCCATAAGAACAATAATACCATCCAACCAGAGCTCCCAGGGACTAAACCACCATCCAAAGACTACACATGGACAGACCCATGGCTCCAGCTGCATGTGTAGCAGAGGATGGCCTTGAGGGGCACCAATGAGAGAAGAAGCCCTTGGTCCTGCCAAGGCTGGAACCACCCCCCCCCCCAACTGTAGGGGATGTCAGGGTAGGAAGACAGGAAAGGGTGGGTGGTTGGGGAGGGGGATAGGATAGGCGGATTATGGACAGGAAACAGGGAAAGGGGATAATATTTGAAATGTAAATTAAAAATATTCAATTAAAAAAGGAAAAAAAGAAATCTAGAACTGAAAGGCATTCAGCAGGGCAAATTTTTATTGTCTTTCTTTTAAACACATAATACTGCTATTAACAATTCTGCTAAGTGTTTAGTGTTTGAAACACTAAAATTAAAATTTTAAAATAAGGATGTGTGCTGAAGAGTCCCCCCCCAAAAAAAACAAAAACAAAAAAACAAAAACAAACAAACAAAAAACCCAAGAAATTCTAGAAGCTAGAGTGAATTTTTCCCATTTTAATTTACAGTGGGTTAAGTTAGTTTTAAGCTGCCAGGATTCCCCATGGATGTCTTTTCCGTCCACAGTATGAGGAACAGCAAGTCACACAGCCTAAGTTAACCTACAAAAGAACTCTTCAAACTTTTCCTACATATAACATTAGCCTTTTTACCTGAGGAACTTATACATGACCCTAGATATACAGGGATTATAAAACACACATAGATTAAACATTTACTGATAACAAATCACCCATTCACTTTAACATAATTTTGGCATATGTGTAAATTTCATCATTTATCAAAGAGGAAGGCAACTTTGTATATTAATGAGACAGATGAATTTGTTTATTCATATGTGAATAATTAACTCTTGGCTGATAATTGGACATTTAGCATTTCCAGTATTCTTCAGCAAAGATCCACATTTTTATTTTAAAGTTGTCAAGGTTAAGAATGTCACGCTATAAATTCACCGCACAAGGGTACAGCACATGTACGGCCATTGCAGAAAATATTATAGTATACATTCTGTCCTTGTCCCAAGCTTACATCCACGTAATTTTTTTTTAAGTTAAACTCAGTTCAGCAATTCAAACTGCAATGTAAAAAAATTTCAAGCGTTGGGATTTGGAGTGAAGAATGGGTGGTTAAGGACACACACCATTCTCACAGAGGACCTGCGTTCAATTCCTAGGACTCACAACTGCCTGTAATTCCACCTCTAGGGGACCTGACATCACTCTGTCCTCCGCATTCATATGGAGACATAAACATATATGCACGAATAAATAATAATACTTTAGAAAAGTATTTAAAAAATATTTTAATCCCGACACACTGACCTGCTACTCACATGCTAAGGAGTAGGAGTAGGGTAATACTGTAGTCTTCGTTGTCTATAATTAAACCATGTTTCTACAAAAGCAAGGCACCTGTATCAACAGTAAACACGGGGCAGTTCACAGCAAACCGCAGTCTCGAATAGGAGCTGTGGTGTTTGAGAAAACATCAGCCAGCACTCAGTGGCACAACACCCTGCACCCACGTGCATGTGCATGTGCATGTGTTTGGATCCAAGCCTGTCGGGAAGCTGTGCAATGGAGGAATAGGGTTAAGCCACTCAAAACTCTCAGAATTCATTGTACGTTTGATTTGCAGTTACACTTTGGTCATTCTAAGTCGAGAAACCTTTTCTTGGTGCCAAGATTGTCAAGACCCTCACATTCAGTGATAGATCAGCCGGGGTGTGCCTACAGTTTAAGAAGCTGTGTTCTACAAGATGCTCTTAGCCAAAAGGCGCCACGTGGCTTTGAGCAGGGTTAGTGGAGCATAAGCTCTGGATGAGAACAGACCATGGTGGGCTCAGAGGGGTGTTTTTTTTTTTTTCTTTTTGGTCTACCTGATATCAACATCCAATTCATGTAAGAGCCAAATCCCATTCGGAGATGAAGATTTATATTTATGAGATGTTCGTATAAGGACATTTTCACAAGCCTTTCTTCTATCAGGGCATGGAGGAAGAAGGGAATAGTTCTACTGAATCCTGGAGAAGGATGATGATCACAGATAAAGATAAGAAGTCCAGGCCTCTGGCTACCTCAACATCTTCCTGGCAGTGCAGGGAGTCTGCAACTCAGGTATGCCTTCTTAATACATGACAGTGACTTTGATTACCAGTCACTGACTATAAAGTGGGGTTAAGCCAGTAGTAGATCATTATTATTTTTGCCTCATGGGCTTAGGGCCCAACTGTTAAATACATGTGAAACTCAGATTTCTCAGGTTCCTTTGAACTATATAATTCTAGGTTATAATTTTCTATTCCCTGGGTTACCTAAGTGTCTCTGGGAAGCTTGTGATACCAATTTGCTTTATTATGTAAGAGTTCCCTCCATGATCTCAACAACAGGAGCAGCTCACCAGATGAGACCAGCCTGTGGGGATGAAGACCAGCTGAGGATCAAAGTGCAGGCAGACACTAGAGGAAGGCCTGGAGTTAGCTGTCCAAGCATTCATTCACTATAGCGGGCTCTTCCTCCCTACACAGCAGTCTTGGTTTCTCTCTAGTGGAACGGGGAAAGTTTACCAGGAATCTTTAAGAAAGAAGTGAATATATAGTATGTGTATGTGTTTGTTTGTTTTCAAGATTAAGTCTCACTATGACGCTCTGGCTGTCCTGGAACTCACTCTGTAGTCTTGGCTGACCTCAAACTCACAGAGATCCATCTGCTTCTGCCTCCTGAGTGCTGGGATTAAAGGTGCCACTATGCCTGGCTGGAGAGATGGCTCGGCGCTTATAAGAAATGATACCATAAGAACTTTAAAGTGTAATATTCGTGTTTAGCAGCTGGAGGAATGTAAAGGACACTTCAAGGACTTGTTCAGAGCTGTTTGCGGAAGTGACTGTCACACATTGGTAGCTGGGAGGCTCAGGGTTGTCCAGGCTGGGCCAGAGGCTGGCAGTGGGAGTGCAGCTTTTGCTATGAGGAGTGGGAACGGGTGCTCCAGTGTACCCTGTACTCTGCGTCCTTTATCGCTGCAGCTGCTGACAGAAGGGGGTTGGGATGATACTGCTGGCCCCAACAGGGGCAGGTAAGAGAAGAGAGAGGCTAGGAGCAACAGTTCTGCTTTTAGTGATAAGCAAAGAGGAGGCAGGGACCCAGCAAATCTGGGGAAGGCAGACCACGTTGTAGAGCTTAGTCACTCAGGGCCAATTTGTCAGGCCTCCCAGACCTTGAGAGGTAAAACGTAATGTCCTGCAATCTTCCCACAGTCCTCCCAGAACCTCCTGCAACACACCACGTGGCTTAATGTCATCAAGTAACCCTCGATCCTGAAACATTATATTTTCAAATAACGTCAAAAACTCTTTTCCACTTTTTACTTTTCTGGGTATGGGTATGGGCAGGTGCATGCCTCAGCACTTGTCAGGAGATAAGAGAGCAAACTGTGGGGAGTGTGCAGTCTCTCCTCCCATCATGGCTCTCAGGGGTGAAATTCAGGTCATCAGCCCTGACAGCAAGCGCCATTATACTGGCATGCAGAACAGGTAAAGATGGGCGTGAGGTGTAGTTTAGTAGTAGTGTATGTGCTTAGACTATCGGAGACCCTGGGGACAATCCTTACTACCACACACACACACACACACACACACACACACACACACACCAGACATACAACATAACACACATATAGGCAAACATACACACACACAAACACCACACACATACACATACACATGAACATGCAGCACACACAAACACCACACACACACATACACAGGCACACATGTACACATATATACACAGGAACACACATGAAAATCACAGGGCGCCAACAATATCAAACGTGGGAGCAAGGGAGCCCTATCTGGCATGAAAGGAAGAAATACCTGCATTTTTACAATGGAAAGGCAGGCAAGCAGGATAACCATACTTAAATATCACCCCAGAGGACAGCAGCACAAGAAAAAAACTTAGTTAATAATTCTGTTCCCCATTTGGTGAGTTTTCTTTATTTCTGCTGTTGATATTTTGAGGGTCTTTTTTTTCTCTGTGCTTCCTTGTTTCTTCCCTTCTTTTGGAGACTGGGTCCCACTGTATTAGCTGCGTCTGGCTCAGGAAGTGCTCTGTAGACAGACGGGTTCTGAAACGCACATGGACCCTGCTGCCTGCATCTGAGTGCTGGGCTCACAGGTGTGCGTGACCACGCCTGGGCTTTCATTCGCTCTTTCAAACCATGTTCAGGATCATGGAACAGATAAATGCATAGATAACTGAGTCTACAGATCCTCTGCAAAGACACGAGGAAAGGTCCTAGGGTCATCCAATCTCACTAAACATCAACTCTGTGGAAGCTCCTCAAAACCAGGCGGCGAACGTTAGGACATTCTAACAGCTCACTGGGACTGAGAGCAGAGTAAATCCAACCGGTGGGAGTCCACTGTCCCACTTAAAAGCTATACAACTAGATTCCAAACAACTAACTCAGTACAGGATTATTCAAGCATAACTTTTTGTTTTTTTAATTTACTAACGCTATTCTCGGATTCACTACTGAGTTTAAGTTCCCCGTGAACTTGAGACCCTCCCTCCTCTGTGTACTTCAGTCTCCTTCAGACTCTCGGGAGCTAGGAATCCAAGCCTGAGGCATAGTCTTTACTGTAAAGTCTTAAATTTAACCTCGCTGTGAGTGAAAGGCACATCAGTGAAGGAGAGGTTTGGAGAGAGTATTTACCAAACAAAGTCATACAACGCTTGTGAAACCACAAGGTAAAAGCCCAAAAGATAACCAATGACTATTTACTAACTAGAAAGAAGGAAAATGGTTTGAAAGGGTTTGAGGCCATCGGATACATACGGTGGTGAGCAGAGTGGGGCATACCTTGCCTTTACTCTTCTCTGAGCACAAGAGGAGGCTTAAGGGAAATATGAAATTGACTTTAGGGAAAGACTGGGGTTGCATCAATGTGGCCTTGCCCTTGGCCTGACTTTGTGTTTCTTCAGAGATTACTTGGACTTGCTTGGACTGCCCTTTAAGTACACTGCCCCAGAACAATCTGCCTGTGTGGCCAGAAACTGGCTCTCGAGTAAGTTCCATTGGGCAATTCCTCCTTATAACGATTCCAGTTTCATCAGGAAGCATTTGGAAAGATTTATACTCTGGGGGGCTCCTTTTTTATTTCTCTTTTCTTTATTCTTTTCTGAGAGGTTGTTTTAATTTTTTTTAAATGTCACCATTTCTGGTTTTCATTGTATAGCTAAACTACAAGGTGACCTCTTTCTTTCTCCCCTCCCTTCCTTCCCCTTTCTCTTCCTTTCTCTCCATCTTTTCTCTCTCTCCTTCCCTCTGATCTCTCTCTCTTCCTCCTCTTTTCTCCTCCATCCCTCCCTATTCTCCCCTTTCTCTGTATCTCTGTCTTCCTCATCTGTCTGTCTGTCTGCCTTTCTCTCGCTCTTCTCTGCCCTTGCACTCTATATTTCCTAGTGTCAAGTCTGCTATTTTGTCTTAAGGTCCCACTGAGGCTTCCTTAGTCTACCCGGAGACTGCCAAGGTCACACTGAAGCATTTTTGGCATGCCTTTCCTCTGTCTGTCTTTCAGAAGAGGACAAGGTACATATCACAAATTAGTGTGTGCTTTGGGCTGGAGAGCTTTTTCCCTATGTGGATCTGCACACTTTGAAAAGGCTTCCTTCACACTTAAAGGACAAAAAGGTAACATGGAGCAGGCTGTTCCCCATCAACCAGGTTAGTATTAGTATTAGGATGTGGAAATCCCTCTGTAGCCAAACTAGGAAAGCACTTTTAGAACTGTCTCCACAAGGCACCAGTAGAGAGAAGGAAAAAAAGAAGGGTCAGGGAACCCAAGAACTTTGGCTTGAATTCTATATCACATACAAAATTCAGCTCAAAATGGAACCAAACCTTAAATATAAAACAAAGTATTATTTAAAAGCCTTTAGAAAATAAAGCAGAAAGGAATATCTATAGAATCTAGGGCAGGGATAGAAGTATCACTCTTAACAACTAAAGCACAACTCTCAAAAGCAGAAACTGATAAACTGAACCAGGACAAAATTTTAAACTTTTGTTTTATTAAAAGGAAAAAAAACGAAAAACAAAACAAAACAAAAAAGCAAACAAACAAAAAACCCAAAAACCCAAGCTACTGACTGAACCAGAGTATTTGCAAACTGTCCATCCCATAAAAGACCATAAGTAAAATATATTGCAGTCCCCCAAATTCAACAGCAAAAGCCAGGATATCCAATTAAAAAAATGGGTAAAAGCCACGTAAATAAAGTTCACTGAAGATCTAGCAGTGGCAGCATACCTGTGAACAGACACTTATATGTATATATAATGATCATCAGGCATTAATTAAAACTGTGATGAACTCTTACTGCACACTGGTTGAAATGGTAAAGTAAATGCTGAGACCATCAAATGCTGCTAGTGACAATGCAAACAGGGTCACTCACACATGGCTGAAGGGAATGTCATGTGATACGGCCAGTCATTCTGGAAAGACTAGCAGTTTTTTATAAAGTAAAATGTTAATTTATTATTGATCTAATAATTGAGCATTTAACCTAGAGAAATGAAAACTTGCTTTCACGCAGATTTACAGACTGATGGTAATAAGCAGCTTTGTTATGAACAGCCCAAACCAGGAAGAAAGATACTCTGCAATGGAAAAATGATTAAAGAGCTAACATCTGTCCATCCATACAACAGAATTGTTTAACACAAAGGAATAAATTATTGGTAACCAACACATGCAACAACTTGGATAGGTCACAAGTGAATCACAGAGGGGAAAACAAATCTAATTGCCAAAGGTGATATGGTATATGATTTCATTTATATCATAGTCTTGGATTGAGAAATTGAGTCTAAGAATCCACGAAGTAGTTAAAAGGTGTCAGGAAGAGAGGGGGAAATGAAAACAGTTTCAATATGGCAGCATGTAGTATCCATTTTATGAAGACATCAGTCCATGTTAACTGTGATACTAAATAAACCTACTCATAAGGTAGAACTGCATATAAATATGTAACACACACACACACACACACACACACACACACACACACACGGCATCCCATAGCAATGTCAGTTTCCTAGATGTGAAACAGTACTACTAAGGGGGGAGGGACTAAAGGATACAAGAGTTTTCTAATATCACACACATCTACAAGGAAATAGCCAGTTATCAAAACAAAGAGATAATCCTTCCCTGAATGTACTATTTTTCTAATGGCTCATCCATCACATGGCTGATTTCTTCCTTCCCCTATTTTGTTACTCTAGTCCTAAGAGCAGGAAACACTCTGCTACTGTAAATACTTCAATTCTTGCTTTCCTAAGTGCCTGATTTGTGATTTAGTATCTGGACTGGGGCAAGTCCTTTGGAGATGGCCTCCGTTTGAATACTGACTCGGAAGCTGCATGAAGTGGATGAAACGTTTTCTGAGTCTTATATACTCTGTTTGTAAATGAAGATAAATAGCCTATGTCCAGGCCTTATATTGAAGCTATACAGCTAAAGCACTCATGCCTCGTAAGTCATCAATCTACTGCTTTTACCCCGTTAAAACTCTAAAACACAGCTTAATTTCTGAAAAATATATTGAGCAAAAAATTCTTTTGGTTTTAGTTCCAAGACATATATTTTAGAAAACAGGAAGTGGATCTTTACAAGCATAGATTGTGGGTTGGGGATTGAAAGAGGCTAAATTCAGTTCTTAAGCATGGCAATTAAGGAGCCCATCATGATTACTTGGAACCTAGGCTCACTCTGAGGTCAACAGCATTATCGATCATTTAATTATGATGAGTGGCAGCCAAACAGCTGCCTGAGCCTGTGACAATCCAAAGACACAGATTCTAGTGACCTCGTCTCATCTAGTGCATCCACAAAACATAGGCTTCTTAGTAGCAATTCTCCATTAGTAGCAAGACTTAAATATGTCAGATTTTAAATCAGCGCTCAGCCAACTGAGTTCCTGACCACCAGGAGCTAAGAGGCTAGGGTTAAAGCAAAAGTCTGAGCACCCTGCAGGTCAGCAACAGCCTGGTATACCCTCTGGGAGGTTGTAGCCCCAGAGAACCATCCAAGGTAGAAAAGGGGTCATTTACAAAGGACAAAGTGGAGCTCTATTGCTGAACAATCACACAGAACACAAAGGCCAAGTAACTCTCCAGGTCCAAGTCTTCTTCTTGGCTAGTGTTTTAAAGCTGATACAATACACTGATACAATGTTGCAAAGCAAATGCTTACCTAGCAAAGTAACTCTGTTTCCGTTCCTTCGGTTCCTTCTTCTCTTCCTTAGTATCCATAATATACAACTAAAAGTGCACAGTATTTGGAAAGGTCCTCTTTGATCAGTGAGTCATATTCCTGCAATTAAAAAAAATAAAGAAACTATCAGTTGAGGTGTTTATAATGGCTAATAATATACAGAATAAGGCAGAGTGACATGGTCCAAAACAAATGGAGGATAAACTTTAACCAGGGAATAGTCACATGAGCTGAGTACAAAATGCAAATGGGTTGGGAGCCAGGCAAACCACAACACTACAATTAGAATGCTAAGCCACAAAGCAGACTAGAGATGGGAAACTGAACCGGAACGCTTTCTTCATAATTAACAGTAATATCAAAACAAAATCTCCACCGACTAGAAGACTGGGCTGGCGCTACAGATGCTGCTCTAATAAATTTATTTTTAAAATATCACACACACAATCTATAATTATGGGGAACATAATTCACTATAAGTAGTTGTCACGGGTAGTATGACGATGGCTTACTTGGGTGTTTTATGGAAATGTGCTTTGTTCAAAAGTAAAAACAACTTCGGCATTCTCATTTACCTTGTCACTTACAGCTCACTTGAGCAAATGTGGCAATGGAAGCCTGGAGGAAACTACTCTGAAAGCTGTGCCTTTTGGCACGTGCTCAGCCTCTCTCTAGCCAGACACCCTCAACTACCTAACCTTGCCGCGGTGGCTTAAACAATAATAAAAGCTTGGGCTTAGAGCAATTTCCATGTATTTATACCACTTTCATCATGCTCAACATTCTCCAATTTTGAACCAAAGCACTCCCAGTTTCAACAAGTTCAATTATTGACGAAGCTTTTGTATTCACACAATCTTGAGTATGCTCATCGATCGAACTCAAATGGAAAGAAAGCAAAGTATATCTGTAAAACAAAATGGTCTCTGTCTTCAGTTCAGTTCAGTACAGCTCCATACACAACACACACTACAGGAAAGGCACTATTATTTCGGAGTCCAAGCTAAATGAGGATTAGATTTGCTCTAATGGTCTCTACTGCCTGATGTGAGGCAGACACAGAACTGCAATGTTATGAGAATTTACTGTTTCAGAGGGGACATGGGTGCCACAGGAGACTACAGAAAGAACAAACACTCAAAATTAGCATCCCAAGATGCACGCAGCTCAAAATGTGTCAGGTTGGACATTATAAAAATTCAATTTTTGTCATATAAAAGGATTAATGCTTTCAAATTATTTTTAATTACATGTGTGTGTGTGTGTGTGAATACAGGCCCATAAGTACAGAGGCCTCAGATCTCCCTGGAGCTGGAATTCGAGGCAGTTGTGAGCTGCCTTCTGTGCATGCTGGGACTCAAACTCAGTTTTCTTCAAGAACAACATATGCACTTAACTGCTGAGTCATCATCTTTATCCCGAAAGCCATAAACATTAACAAACAAACCACTCAGCCTTCCTTAGCCAGCTGACACCTTCATTTCACACACTAAGGATGTGGGTGCTACTGTGGGCTTCCTGAGACAGCTACAGAGAAGTGGTTCTGCTTGAACCAAAGCAAGAGAAGAGCAGCTGCCTGTTGCCTAACACCAAGTGTGCAGCACAGCAGTGTGAAGAGAAAGGCATGGGAAGGATATAGGTATGGAAGAAAGGTCTTGTTTGATATGATAAAGACCCACGTAGCAGTATCCCAGGTAAGAACCCTGCCCTTGCCACTCTTCGAGGCTGCTGCTAGCCAGCTCTAAGTGAGCCCCACCCCACTGACTGCATTTGCAGCAGCTATGCCATGAGCAAATACTCCAACGGCTGTACATGAGACATAGATTTTTCTCATCCGATATGAGTGAAATGAAGTCATAAGTATGATTCTTTCTCAGGTCAGTGTGGCAGAATCATGATCTGACAGTGACCTCAAACCATGAAGACAGTAGAGTTGACAGAACTTAGGGTTAAATTTGGTTAAAGAGAACAAGGCTGAAAACTAGGTACAGAAAGGGGAATGACTCTGAGCAATACTGAAGAAGCAGGCAAACTGAGATTTGGCAGTCTATTCAATACAGACAGTGCAGGACAGGGAGGAATGAAGGCCACCATGTTTCTGCTTCAGGGACCAGGTGAACTGTGACTACAGAGCTACCATTCGGTGTACAGGAAGAGGGCACCCTGTGTGTGGGGTGGTGCATGAGGAGATTCACATATGGCTTCTAAAATATTTAGAGATATTTTCTAGTCTTCTAGTGCATTTGGCTACAATGAAGGTGCAGGAGAACAGTAAAAGCGAGAGGGAAAAGAATAAGAAAATTGGAGCATATGGTTGTCATTAGGGTAAAAAGAAAGGAAAAAAACAATACTATGAGATCAATCTAGAAGCTTGGCACAAGCTGTGACATCAAAAAAAAATAAAAAATTAATCCTGTGGGGAAAACTAATGGGAGCAAATTGCCTGTGGCTCATAGCAACTTTGGGCTGTCAAAAAATAACCCTCAGGATCTAGCTCCGAAAGGCTCAATTCTGATGACGGTGACAAAACCCAGCATACAGGGTAGTTAGGACTGTGATAGGTAAAGAGAGATGAGGGGCTCCGAGATGGGGGAAGAGGAGGGTAGGAGTGGGGAAGGAACCAATCTTTCTGTCATCTACCTGCCGTTTATTAAAGCCTGCTTATCATCTTTATTAATCCTTAGGACCACTTCACTCAGAAATCCTGTCTTTAAGTGGGTGGGGGACACGGGTGGCTGAACTATCAACTAATTTCCCTCACTTGAGAGCATTGAACAGGGATTTAGGTCCAGCTCTGTATTCTCTGGTGTCTTGTAATAAACATTGGAGTCAAAAGTAATGGGAAATGAGCCAAAAAATGTAGCATAGGATCTACAATGCAGTGTTTCAAGCAAAGGCCACGGAAGCAAGACAAGTGTAGCTGGCCTTATCAGCTAGAACTGAGTCCAAAGGGCAGTGGGCACAGAGGCCAAACTACAGCGAATCTGGGTGATATAAGGGAAAGGAAAGGCAGGAGCTCAACCTCCAACTCCAGCTAGCTTTATCCCACACAGTGGTTTGAATTCAGGCTCTTTCTCAACTCTACCTTTTTCTTCATTCCTTTCCTGGGCTTGAGCTTACCTTGTTTCTCTAGACCAGATCTAGCACAGGCATTTCCTGTGTGCCCTTTTCTCTCCTCTTCAGGAATGCACGCCATCTGCTATCTTCTACCTCAGGGCATTGTGGCTTACGTGTGACAAACCTCTTCCCTTAGCTTTCACAGTCCAAACCAGAAGCTGCTTTCAGGCCAAACATTACTTTGGCTGCCACTGCCTTTGGCTTTCCCTAAGTATATGGTACTACAATTGGTACTAATCCAGAAAAAAGCTTTTTAACCAAGAGGCTACATTAATCCAAACTTGGAGTTAAGAGCTCAATACAGGGTAAACTTTGAATGTGTTTGGTATATATAAATATTGCATCTAATATATAACATATATATTATAAAATAAAAATTTTGATGGTGATGTAGACTCCTTCCAGCTTCCTTCAGAGTCTTGAACTGATTCAGGCCCTAGGCTCTCCATCCTGTCTGGGCCATATGGCCCTATTTTAAAGTTCTCTTCCACAAGACACCAATATGTTATGATCTGTTTATTAAATTTCTTCTCATGAATAAATATGAAGCCATGATAACCTAATTGGAAAATTTTTTATATTGAAAGCTGAACCAGATGCTAATATTTGGTTCCAGAAGAAAAATATTGATGAAAATAGGCAAGGGAGGAAACAGTGCAAGAACTGACATCTGGTGCGATCTGTTGTTCTGGTTAGAGCTAACTAAGCTCAAGCCTTACCCTTACCCACCCCCAATATTTTATTAGGTAAATTAAAATGTGCTAATTTGGTTTGTTTTTAATCTTTGAATATTAAAATGATTCTTAAAGCAAGACAGATGTACTCATTTCATCTGGAAACACAGCACCAGATAAAACAGAAAGAGGTCCATACTGACTCTGGGAAAGGACTTGCAGGAAACACCACACGGCAGCCTTTGTGCTCCAGTGAGGAAGCAGAGCCCCTAACTGAGTCTATAGAACGGCATTTTCCAAGTAAGTGCTTATAATGGGTTTCTTAAAAGCCCTTCATTCATTTAATGTCGATACACTCTAGACAAGAGTCTCCTACAATTATGGTTTATTGCAGACCTAAAAGTGTTTTCTGAGTGTGAGATCAATCTCTCATCTAAATCTTTCTTTTTTTCAATCTTAAACCAGAAGGGCCAATATTAACCAATCTAAATTCAGTTCATTTTTCAAAAACATAGAAAACCTTCCCCTCATTAAAGCTACAGAACAGACAAGGTTTTTTTGTTTTTTTGTTTTTGTTTTTGAATTATGAGTATAGTGTCCTCTGTGTAAGACTGTAGCATCACCAACAAAATTCCAGGACAGAGCTAGTGGAGACTCCCTATTGTATCAAGCCAGTGTAGACTGCACTGTACTGCAAGGCTTCTGGGCCCGCATCTGACACACTGTAGTCCTTGAGCAGGTAGATATAACCAGGCAGGGACAGTCCCCAAAGCCCAACAACTGTTTTCCCAATAACATGGTTCCTAATACACGGCTGAAATAATGACAGGCACATGCACAGGGGGCTTAGTGACACCCAATCTGACCACTGAGAAACAGATCAAAAGTACCTTTTATGCAGACACTTCCTCCCAGAAAATCATACATAGCAAAATGCAACAGGTGTTCCTTCTCTCTTCAACCACATTTAAACAAATTCAAACTTCACCATTAGCCCAGGTCAGAAATTTGAATATTTTTCTTAACAACAACAACAAAAACCAAACACACACACACACACACACACACACACACACACACACACACAAAACACACACACACACAAAACACATACACACACAAAACACACACACACACACACACACACACACACACACACACACAGAGGAAGAGAACCAAATCCAAATGTGTGCCACAAACCTGCAAGAAAGCCAAGAGACAATGCCCAAATAACCAAATATATAATCAACACAAAGAGTAACAGCCACAAAGCAGAGATGAGACAGACAGAAAGCCAAAGGCAAATTAATAAACAAGGAAAGGTTGAGAATCTGCCGAGGGTGTTGTCCCTAAGGAAATGCATCTAAGTGCTTACACTGCAAAGTTAGTGGGGGATCAATTCTCACTCACTTCCTCTTCCTTGGAAACATGAATTAATCAAGAGAGCTTCAGTGTACACTTACTGAATAGCGAGGAAATGCCACCCAAGCCACGACATTCTTAGAGATGAAGATCTATCTCTAATCTGAACTGGTTATGGAAATTCATACGAGATCTCTCCAAGACAAAATCTAGGAATCAGGAATGATCAACTACGTAAGAAATGCTATAAACCTGGAACTAGGAAAGGGTTTAATTTCGATGCAAGTTATGTAAACTATGTACTAGGAGACATTGCAAAGATCTCAAGGGCATTGGAAGAGTTGACTCCTAAAGAGAAGCCAGTGACCCCTGAGATCCGGCATGTCCTCAGAAAGCCACTTAACCAGCAGAGCCAGAGTGCATTGCTATGGAAACATCTACCGTGGACCAAATATGCTGCAGCAAGTGTGTACAGGGAAGGCAGCCTTCAGCAGCCTGGAAGCTTTGGAAGGGCTGGAGGCAGCAGCTCATGGAGCATTAAAAATGAAAAATGCATGCTCTGGTGTTGGCAGCTACAAAGGCATGCAGAGCACAGAGGGAGCCAATGACTGCCAGGAAGAGGGAGGGTGCAAAGGACAGCCATAGGTGATGTCAGTCTGGGTTATGAAGGAACAGCAGGAGTCAGCAGGGGAATGCACTGGAAGTTGGCTGAACAAGGATGGAGAAGTGGATGTCTGGGAAGAAGCAGGACTTGGAGAACCCTGAGCCATTTGCTATGGCCGGAGCGCAGTGTTAGGAGGAGATGATGCTTGGGGATATTATTATAGCCAACTGCATTGACCTCATTTTCCTATTTGGTTAATGAAAACCCTATCATAGAGAAACTAGGGATGCAAGTGGTATACTTCAAAGAATAAAGGTTAATTGCAAAAGTCCAGCATCAACTAAAATGGAGATAAACTCAAGGTATTTCCACTAAAGTCAGAAACATGATTAGGTTTTCCACTCTCTCCATAACTGTTCAATATGGAACTTTCAGTCAGAGCTAGAAAAATAAGGCAGCTGATCAAGATCAAGGGGTTATAAATAGGAAGGGGAGAAGTGAAAGTATATTTATTTGTAGATGGTATGCCAGTATTTATAAGTGACCCTAAAAAGTCTACCAAAGAACTTCTACAGCTGAAAAACACTTCAGAAAAGTGGCAAGATACAAGGTAAACACATAGAAATAAATATGCCTTCTATGTACAAATGACACAGAGAGAAAGACATTAGGGAAACAACATATTTCACGATTGCCTCAAATAATATAAAATATCTTAGGGTGACTCTAACCGAGTGAATGAAAGACTTGTACAATAAAAACTTCAAGTCATTGAGAAAAGAAATTGAAGAAGATGTCACAAGATGGAAAGATTTTTCCATGCCCGTGTACAAGTATGATTAACATAGTAAAAATGGCCACTGTACCAAGCGCAGTCTGTAGCTCATATGCAATTCCAATCTAAATTCCAATACAATTCTCCACAGAACCCGGGAGGGCAATTTTCAGGTTCATATGGAAACACACACACACACACACACACACCCTCAGAATAGCTAAAACATACCCTGAAGACAAAAGAAAAATGGAGGTATCATCGTGATCCATGACCTCAAATTGTACTACAAGCTATAGTAATTAAAAAAAAAGCATGATATTGTCACAAAAACAGACACATAGATCAATGGAATCGAATTGGATACCCAGATATAAGTCAGCAACTTATGGATATCTTATTTTTCATAAAGAAGCCAGAAATACACACTAGAAAATGTGTATATTAAGTAGAAAATAGAAGGTAAATAGATCCATACTTACCAACCTCCACAAAACTCCAAATGGAGCAAAGACCTCAACATAAGGCCAAATACAGATAGAAGAAAAGGAAAAAAAAGGTAGGGAATAGTCTTAACCAAGTTGGCACAAAAAAGACATGTTGACCAGAACACCAATAACATAGGCACTAAGACAACAGTTAATAAATGAGACCTCATGAAACTTAGAAAAATCTGTAAGGTAAAGAATGCTATCATTTGGGCAAAGCAGCAGACTACAAAATGGGAAAAGATTTTTCCCAACTGTCCATCTGACAGAGGGCTAATATCTAAAATATATAAAGTTCCCAGAAAACTGGACATTGAGGAAAAAAAGACAATTAGAAATGAGGTAAAGAAATGAACAGATATTTCTCAAGAGAAAATGCAAATGGCTGAGAAACACCTTTTAAAATTGTTCAAAGTCCTCAGTCATGAAGAAAATGCAAAGTAAAACCAGTTTATCTTACACCAACCAAAATGGCCCACGTCAATAGAAGAAACGACGGCTCATGTTTGTGAGGATGTGGAGGAAGAGAAACGCTCACTCGCCCACTGTTGGGAGTGCAAACTTGTACAGCCATCATGGAAATCAGTGTGGTGGTTCCTCAGAAAGATGAATCAATTTACCTCAAGATTCAGTATATCGCTCTTGAGCATACATCCAAAAGACGCTTCATCCTACTACAGGAAAGCTTGTTCTACCATGTTCAGTTTTGTTCTACTCATGATAGCCAGAAATTGTAATCAACCTCGATGTCAACAGACAGATGAATAAATAAAGATGTGGTACATTTATACAGTGGAGTACTAAAAAAAAAAATCAAATCATGAAATTTGCAGGTAGATGGGTGGAATGAGAAACAAAATCATCCCGAGTGAGGTACCTCAGACCTAGACAAACAAAGACGCGTGTGTTCTGTAGAGAGACTGTCTTGTGTGATATAAGGAAGCATCACATGTCAGTAAAATGCTGCTGGCCTACTAGCTTAGGGAGGTGATTTCTGGAACAGAGTCAGGCACAGGAAGGATTCGCCCTGAACTCTGGGGAGGACAGTCGCACAGAACTGAGGTAAGCATTGATGTGGCACTCAGAACAAATGGATAATTGAGCTGTGTGCTAGCAGAAATGAGTCAAAGCTATTATTGGCCGAGGCATTTATTCATATGTAAGATGTCTCAGAGTCGTTATTCCAGGAGCCTGGGTGTGGGTGGAAAAGCTCATGGTTACGGCATTCTCTTTGTAGGGATGGTAACTGTTAGGTCATTGAGAAACAAGTTACGATCCAGAGAACACCAGAAGTAGAAAGTAAGGGACTAGGAGGGAGGGAAAGAACTCCACAGGAAGGAGAAATAAAATAGTCATGGGCGGGGGAGGGGTGAGCATACTGGAATGAAAGGGTCAAAGGGGGAGGGGGAGGGGAGGGAGGGACAGAATGCAGGGAGAAAGAGAAAAACTAGGGTTATCTGAGGAGCCATGTGGAAACCTAATACAGTAGAAGTTTCATTAAATGTATACATATATGAAAGGAATCTAAATAAAATTGCCCCATAAAGGAGTAGAGAGACCCCAAATCGGCTATTAAATAAAGCTGTCGATACTATAAGTAGGTTACATCTAATCAAGTTCTTGTCCAAAGGGCTCCCATGGGAACCCCAAAACAACCCAGGTGGCTCTCCTGGGTTGGCCCAGTAAGACAGTGAAGCTCTAGAGCAGAAGACAACCAGATGACGTACTGAACAAACATGAAGAAGTCAAGCTAGTGCTTACGTAGCCTTCATCCCCTACTGATTAGTATTCTGGGCACTAGAAGGTACTCAACACACTACCAAAGGAGAAAGGTAAACACCAACTAGTCCTCTGATCTAAAAGAATGACCTGACTGAAAGACAGGCTGGTGTAAGAGTGCACAGAGCTTGTGGGAGCGACCAACCAATATCTGATTTAAGGTCTACTCCACAAGATGGAACCCATGCCCAATCCTGCTTTGGTGACAGAGGACCTGAGACTAGATAGACCATGGTCACAGGGAAAAAAACAAATACTACAGTTCTGCTAAAGGAACACAGCAATAAAATGACTCACAAAACCATTCTGCTATACTCTTGCCTGGCTCAGTCATCATTTAGAAGCTTCCTCTTGCAGAATATGGGGAAAATGCAGAGACCCTCAGCCAGACAACAGGCAGATAGAGAGACCATAGAACATTCAGTCCTAAAGGGGATGCTTTCATCAAATCCCTCCCTCAGGGATCAGGGAGCAAGAAGAGACAGAGTGTAAGAGTCAAGGAGACAGAGGACGGCAAAAGGAATCAAGGTCTTCTCGGCACAACAGGGCTGGATCACACAGAACCTTGGAGACGGAGGCAGCATGTTCACGGCCTGCACAGGTCTGCATCCAATGGGGTCCTTGAGCAGGAAGGAAAAGTGGACATAAGCCTCCACCCCTGATCCAGATGCTACCTTCAGTTGACAACCACTTGCAAATGAAAAAAATATTTCTCCCAAGGAAGTCTCACTGGGGAAACAAACTAGTCCTAAGGGTACTCTTAAAACCACTACCCTGCCGTAAATGGCCAATGAGCAAAATGTGAGCATGTGTCCTTGGAGGTACTTTGTCTCCTAGTGTTAAATCAGGGTGGGTTTTGGTTGGTTGGTTGGCTTTGGGTTTTTACAGGATTCCTGAGTGTGAGAATGTGTCTGTCTCTGCATCTGTTGGCATTTCTGGTGCTTTTCCTTTGGTGCTTTTTCTTACTGAGTTGTTCGTCATGTTTTGTTTGGTTTTAAGTGTTATTATTCCTTACATGCCTGCTGGTTTTCTACAGAAAAAAAGGGCATGGTCTGGGATTGGAGGGAAGGAAGGGGGAGCCATAATCATGTATTCTATGGAAAATGTCTATTTTCAATAAAAGAAAAAAGCATATACACAGTATAAAGAGGAGTAGGTGAAGGAGGAAACGAGGAGGGGGAAAGAGAAGGAAAGGAGGCCACATGGATCTGCACGTTTCCAGAAGGTCTTTGAGGTGTTTCCTTAAACAATTGCTCGCGTGTGTCTGTCTGGAGTGTTACCCACACTGCATTCGGCTTCTTCCTCTGTGGCACTCTCCAGGAAGCAGCAGAGCTCACACGGCCTGCCTTGTCCACCTCGGGTAATGATGAGATGAGGGTGTTGGCCTGCAGGCTGCTCAGCTTTGCTCTGGATGGCAAAGTGTAAGCTGGGGTTGAGCTCAGCATGCGGTTCCATGAAAGAAAGCCTAACGCGCAGAGCATCAATAGCTGAGGCAGGGGGACAGTCTTTTTGAAATCCAGGGTAGGATAAAGAGTGTGTTCTACATGTGCCTAGGCTGAAGCAAGCAAGAAGATCCTGTCACAAGCAAGCACGGAAGAGCCCAACAAGCAGCTAGGCCATAGGAAGAGAACTACGGTTTGATCCTGAACCAGCATTGTGAAGAACTTTGATGTTTGGGAGGGGGACAAAATTTTCTAAAAATCCAGGTCAAGAGACAAGCATTGGGTGAATACTTTTTTTAAGGTTTATTCCATGCAAAATACTCCATAGAAAGGTCTCTATAGAATCCTGTATAAAATCATCTGTGGTAGACTGGATTGTTCTGTTACGTGTCACCCACCCCAACCCCGTCATGCCTGCTATGCAATGCTTGCTTTTTACGCTAACACTGGAGAAGGAACAGCGGCCGCCCAAAGTTGGTTCATTCGGTAGAGAGCAGTTTCTCTGACACGAGACACTTAAGGGAGAAGCAGTTTGTTTGGGCTCACAGTTCCAGGTTAAGTCAGTGTCAGGAGGCAGCTGACCATGTTGCATCCACGGTCCTGAGCAGAGACTGCTCCTTCTTTTCAGTCAATCCAGTGCTCAACCCTTAAAATGGTGCTGCCCACATTCAGGGTGTGTCTTCCTAATTCAATTAACCCACAGGTCAACCTAATCCCCCAGTTGACTTCCTTCCCAGACAGTAGATTTTGTCACACTGACAACCACCATTAACCAGCATACAAGAGGGTACTTCCTGATACCCACCAAGTCTGCCATGTGATGTCTGGTGAAGAGACTGTGAATGTTACTCTGACCCAGAGCACCAAGTCCCATGAGTCCCTGCTCTCTACCTAATGGGCCAGCTTTGGGTGGCCGCCATTCCTTCTTCAGCTTTAGGACATGTAGAACAGACCTGGCCCTCAGCTCCGCCAAGCTCAGCAGAGATCAGCCAAACCGCAGCCAACCTGCAGGCTGGTCGCTGTGACATAAATACTTGTGAATCTAAAGCCACTGAGGTTTGGAAGCTCTCATAAGGCAATTTCAAAACCCAAAGCCCAGTATGCCTTCAGGAATACCCTGACCCACATATGAGTTTCATGAGAAAGACCAAAAATCACACAAAATGTAACTGTGTTTAATATAAATTTCTGGCCAGTCCTGAAATATTAGAACCCACAAAGAGAAGTAACCAAATGACACAAACACCCCAGGGCTATTCTTTTCTTCCGGTTGTCCCACACCCAACTTACACGGCTATTAAATATTCACTGAGAGGACATCATGACACCTTGTGTAGTTGTGACAGTTGCCCAAAGACTTTCATATTCCTCAATGTTATGAGTTGGATAGAATCACCACCAAACTACAGACTGAAATCAAAATCTTCCGTCCCTCATACGGGGGCTTTATTTAGAAAGTAGGTCACTAAAACTGCAATTAGTTAAGATTAGGTCACTGTTCAGTGTGTGGTGCCCTGATCAGTACAATGGCTTCTTTGTAAATGATCATGCATTAAAACACAGGGAGAGAATGCTAGGTAAAGACGGGAAGAGCTTAGAGTGATATGGCTACTAGCTAAGGAAGGGCAAGGGCCACCAGCAAGTGACCAGAAGTAGTAGCAGTAAAAAGGGATTTCTCAACAGGTGTCAGAGGGGATGTGTCCTTGCTGATAAGCAGAATGGAAGACATATGCCTTCAGAACTGTAAGTATATACACTTCTATGTTTTGTAGACATTGTATTTTATGTATACTCTACTTTGCCTACATGTATTTATGTGTGCCATGTTCTCTGTGTTACCAGAGGTCAAAATTAGCTGTTAGATCTCCTAGAATTGGCGTTACAGTTTGGAGCCTCGATCTGGGTGTTGGGATTTGACCTGGGTTCTCTGCAAGAGTGGTCAGTGCTCTTAACCCCTGAGTCATTCTCCTGCCTCTGTGTGTGTTGTTTTAAGCCACCCTACTTATAGCCCATTGTCATTACAACCCCAACATGAAAGCACGCTGATTTTAAAGTTTCTTTCCTATATTATCACTCTTCCAAAGGCATGCTACTGCAAAACTTTACTTTGCCATCAGGACCACTGTGCTGTTGCTGTCTCTTATCATCTAAAGGAAATATGAGAATGTCGTTTAGGGAGCTGGCAAAAACTCTCCTGTGTAACAACAGACATTCATGCAGTCAACACCAGGAAATCAGGAGATAAGTGCATAAAAACTCACCTGATTATCAGGAAACTATTTTGACATGAGTTTAATGTAGTCTTAGAATATGTGGCAGTGTATTATGCCCCACACATCAGACCTTAACAATTTTCAAGGAACAAAAATTACACTGCCGGTTTTCTAGTGCACTCTTGCATGACGTGGCATTCTCCACTTCCTTCTTCTACACACTTTTCAACCAGACTGGGAATCCTGAAAAGGCATGGACTGTTCCCACGCTGTGCAGAAGAAGACAGGTTTACACACTGGGGTGGGACGGCTTGGTCCCACTCAGTGGAACTGTTTGGGAAGGATTAGGAATGGGGCCCCAGTGGAGGTGTGTCACTGGAGATGGGCTTTGAGGTTTCAACAGTAAATGCAATTCTCACTTAGCTCTCACGGCCTCATGCCTGTGGATCAGGCTGAACGCTCTCAGCTACTGCTTCAGCACCATCCCTGCCACCATGCTACCCACCATGACGATAATAAGCCCCAATAAACTCTTTGATAAGTCGTTTTGGTCTCTGTACAGCAACGGAAAAACCAAGACGCAAAGGAGTATACATCACAACTCCTAGCTGGGACTAGACACCGAACTCTTACAAAGTTTTTAATTACCTAAAGTTGAGTCGGGGGAAGGTATGTACACGTGAGACAGTCTACGTGCTGGATCACTTGGAACTGTAGTTACAAGTGGTCGTGAGAAGCCTGATGTGGCCGCTAGGAACCCAGTCTAAGTTCTCTGTTAGAGCAGCAAGCACTCGTAACCACTGAGCCATCTCTCCAGGCTGAAATTGATTCTAACTTATTGTTAAACAACAGAAACCAACCGTAGGTAATAGAACAGTAGTGCCTGTCACTATTCAGATCTGTACTTAAGCACATCAGCCCAAGTCTCTGAGTTTAAAATCCTATTTTCGGCAAATGACGACAACAAAACCCATGTCTTATTCATGATATAAACCTGATATGATATACATAACAGAAATCATGAAGATGATAGTGTCATTCTAAACTTCTCTTCTCACAACTGCTGAGGTGTGTGAGTCTCCCATTTTAGAACCACTGGTTGAGACTGTAAGGGCACTTACATAAAACACTTCCTGGGATTTTCATCCTTTCCAGAAAATATGAGATCTACAAACTTCTAATAAATGTATAAACCTTAAATACGTCTTCTGACAGGTTTGTGAAGCTACCTACATCAAACAGGCAATGTTCTATGGGTAACAACCAGGATTCGCTAATGTACTATTGGACCCCTACGTACACGGCCAACCATGCCATCTTCTGCAACTGAACAGTTCAGGTTTTAGATCTGTGGAAGGAAAGTCTACATCAGATTTTCAAGCCAATAACCTAAGACTAAGAGAACCAAAAGATGTAATATTCTAATCTGGAAAATAAGAAGCAGGTACACGGCTTATGAATGAACCCAAACTCATCAATCACTCCTGAGGACATCAGCCACAGAGCAGAGGGGCATCCTGTGTTCCCAGAGAGCAGAGCAGCATACCATGTTCTTGTGCTCCCTCCGTGTGTACATGAGTAATGCTGTGCTAAAACAAACCTGAGGGCCATAGAGTAGTGCCGGATGCAGTCCCTGTAAGCTTACTGTAAAGACAGGCAACAAAGCGTCCCAGCATTCAGCTCCCTTAGAATGGGTAGCCTAGATGGTGTCTGTAAAATGCAGATGACTGATCACAAAAATCTTTTCATACACACACTCACACACACACACACACACACACACACACACACACACACAACACCTTGGAATAGGTCTATACACACACCATGCAAGTTAAATACAAGAAAATCCCAGCACATTGTGTGTGGGTGAAGATCCTGAGGAAGTGAAATTACAGTAGTTTTGAAAAGAAGGGAAACTAAAAACATGTCCAACTGAATATACAATCTGTAAAGACGAGGCAAGGATACAGAAATTCTATGATATATGGCTTGTAGTATTCGATAATCATCATTGAAAAAACATGAACAGGAAGTAAATATGGGGCAAATATAAATCACTCATCAAACAGAAAAAAACAAGACTTTAATATTTTTTCCTGTTTAGGGCCTTTCTTCTATGCTGCTATACCATAAAATCAAATTAGGATCTCTTGACACCTTTACTATCCCTACCCATTCCTCCCAAAGAAACTGGCCTCACCACTGAACACACAATCTGATACTTAAGATCTCCAACAGGGTTAAATATTGTCTAAAACCATTATTTTGATGACTAAGCATATACACACTGTCATTTAAAAAAAAATGGTTTCACTGTTGGATTTTTCTCAAATTTTCCTAATATGACAACAGCTAACAGAATTGCTTACTTTGCACCAGGCAGTCTTCCCAGTGCTTTATATAAATGACCTACTGTTCTAAGTGATGTAGGAGGCTAGACACTATGATCTTGACTTGACAGATAATTGAGAGTTCACACGGGCAGTAACGAACAGTAGGATGCTACTTGCTGTAGCATCCAGCTCTCACCTCATCTAGCACGCCACTGGCCTCCTTAGCACCATAGTGTACACGCAGAAAGAGTCACTGGGCCTGAGGAATTCTAGGACTAAATGGTCTTCCATCTCATGGGCAGCAGCGTACCCTCTAGCCTTCTGTGTGATAGGAAACAGTGTTTCCTTTGTTAGCAGTTTCTGACTTTTATAATCTGATTATAATAAACTCAATCCTTTGATGCAATAAAGTCAATGTCTGCTCACATCTCAGCCATTTTAAATTCCTCTTTGTGAATTTTTTATTTTTCTTCCCAACTGTATATATTTTTAAAGTTAGGGCATATTAAATTGAGATTTGCAATGTGACTCAAAACATCAAAGCACGTCGCTGTGTTTCAGTGGGACTTAATAGAGGGGCACTCCTTGGGGAAATCATCACAGCTTAGCTGAAAATCCCTAAGAACACGGAATTGAGCAGATTCTCCCAACAGATAGAATAATAGCCTGAATTGTGGCTTCTACCACGAAGTAGAGGCTACCTCCATTCAGCCTCAGGAGTATTTCTCTGGTACTTGGTGCACCCTTGGGACCTTTCATCATCATGTTCAGAAAAACCCAACTGTAAATCTGATGTTTGCAACAGGAGGTCGGAATTACAGAGGTTAAAGGAGACTTGGAGTGTGCAGGAACTGCAGAATTCTGCATTCTTCCTGTGCCACCGAGCACAAGAATTTGCTTGTGATAATAATCTACCAGCCAGAAATTTAACACAAACAAGACAGGGCTAAATACTGTCAAAGGCTGTTAATCAGTCATGAAAGCCATCACCCCATCCAGGGCATTTTATAATAAACTGAGTACCTGGTATTAAAATTTAAAATCTCACTAACGTAAGTTATTTTTCATGATGGGCTTTTTCCAGATAGTCCATGTCATCTATTGAGGGCAACATGGAGTACGTTCCTTCCAAAGGGTCCCTTTTGTTTGTTTGTTTGTTTGAAGATTTACTTGTTTCATGTATGTCAGCACACTGTCGCTATCTTCAGACAAACCAGAAGAAGGCATCGGATCCCCATTACAGATGGTTGTGAGCCACCATGTGGTTGCTGGGAATTGAACTCAGGACCTCTGGAAGAGCAGTCAGTGCTCTTTAACTGCTGAGCCATCTCTCCAGCCCGGGTCCCTTCTTTTTAGAGCCCAAAATGTCACAGCACTCTCTTTGGAACATTAGCTCCTTTTAATGCCAATCCTAGAGAAAAGTCTAGCTTTGGAGGCAAGAAAGACTTTCCCAAAGAGGGATCATAATGAACACAAAAGTTATTTTTAAAGACTACTGACACACTATTTGATGAGGAATAATTAAATTAAACCATGATTACTAAAAGTGATACGGACATGTATTAGGTGGTGGTTGGGTGAGATGGAAAGACGAAGAGATGGTTAATATTTTAAGTTTGTTTTGTGTTGCTGACCAGACTCACTTGATAATTAAGATCACAGTTCACTCTGAATTCTTATTCAAGTTTACTACTTATAAGAAATGCCCACTAGTCAGGACCAGTGCTGTGTGAGCCATTACAGCTCCATGAGTTTACAGAATCTCAGTGAAGGCTGGCCTCTGGAGTTGACGCCTGAACTGTGTTGTGTGGTTTGCTAAGAAAAATGGAGACTGGTGATTTGGTTTGGTTTGGTTTGGCACAGCTTCAGTAGGCAGCTCTGGTTGTTCTGGAACTCACTGTGTAGACAAAGCTAGCCTCCAACTCACAGGAATCCATCCATCTGCCTCTGCCTCCCAAGGGCTGGGGAAGAGAAGTGCACCACCACATCCAGCCAAGATTTACTTGTAAGGAGAGGGAACCACAAGGAGAAGTAAGTGTGGACATTAACTAGTTTTATATTGCTAAAATAAATTTCCTAACACGGGGCCAGTACACAAACAAACACAGTGAACGCATTGCGCATAACACTGAACTCCCAGCAGATGCGTTTAAAGGGTCCAAGTCAGCAAAAGGGGGCTTGTGTAAGAATGACTGTGGGTCAAACAGCATCATGGAATATGGGAGAGAAGATGAAGTCCTTGTCGTTGGATCCAAGAAAGCAAACTATAATACATGCATTGCAGGGAGCCTGCAGAGAGTCTGAAGAGGGAGCATTAGCAGGAAGGCTGAGATACAGGCAGAAGCAGAATGTACACTCTAGATCCTAAACGCCTGAGGTATAAGACCAGCAGTGGGAACAGGTTGAGTTGAGGATGTAGGAGAGACAGAGTAGGCCTCCTGCACACGCCCTGGAGGGTTTTCAGCTGCAGTCTCTGGCTACCCATGCCCAAGGATAGGAAAGAAAGACTGTAGTTAGGAAGAAGGTTATGAAATGAGACACCTCTATTCAAAAACCTTCCTCTAACCTCCTGCTACAAGTCAAGTTGTACTTGGATGAAGATTGGTTTAAGCCAGAGTCCAGGGTTCCAGCAGTGACCGAGACAGGGGGGATGGACGATGTTTCTGCTAACCTGGGAGACAAACACATCAAGCCTAGTATCACATGGCAGGAAATAACTACCAGCCTGGCACAATTCAACCACTTTGTCACCTATCATAACTACACAGTGAAGAAATCTGGCCAGTCCACTTGGGAAAGAATCATTTGAATAACACAGTAAATGAAAGAGACTCTGAGAATGAGTGAGTGTTATCATTTAAGAAAACAAGGCTAAGTCACAGGGTTTGTAGACACAGAGGTCAGAGTGGCCAGTACAGAAATTGTTGTGCTAATTGGATTCACCCTTTGTCTAAAAATGACTTTTGAAAACTATATAGAATCCAGATACTCCAGATATAAGTGAACTAAGTCGAATGGTTTCACCAACTCCCAATACCCGCAGATGTTCAACAATTTAGAAATACACATAATTTAACTTTACAAGAGTGGGATTTAGTTTCATAAAATTGCAGAATACTGTTTCCCATTTGTCTACTGTCTTAGTTAGGGTTTCTAATGCTACAATGAAACACCATGACCAAAAAGCAGGTTGAGGAGGAAGAGTTTATTTAGCATACACTTCCACATTGCTATTCATTATTGAGGGGAATAAGGACGGGAACTCAAACAGGGCAGGAACCTGGAGGCAGGAGCTGATGCAGAGGCCATGGAGGAGTGCTGCTTACTGGTTTGCTCACTGTGGCTTGTGTAGCCTGCTTTGTTATAGGAACCAGGATCATCAGCCTAGGGATGACACCAGCCACAGTGGATTGAGTTCTCCCCCATTGATCACTAATTGAGAAAATGCCTTAGAGTTGCATCTCATGAAGGCACTTCCTCCACTGAGGCTCCTTCCTCTCTGATGACTCTAGCTTTGTCAAGCTGACATGCAAAACAGCTAGTATAACCAACTCCTTGTCAACTTGATACCCAAACGCATCACTATTAAGCCTCAACCCTTCCTTTCTTATTCAAGATCTCACATTAAAAACATAAATAACTTCAAAAGTCATTACAAATTCAAACCCATTAAATTTTCAGTCCCTTTAAAAATATCCAATCTCTTTTAAAGTCCAACGTCTTTTAAAAATTCAAAGTCTCTTAATTGTGGTCTCTGGGAAAATACTTTCTTACTTCAGCAGGGTTATATCAGGGCACAGTCACAATCAAATTAAAGCAAAAATAAACTCCCACCATCCAATATCTGGGATCCACTCACAATCTTCTGGGCACCTCTAAAGGTCATTTCTCTAGCTCTACCCTCTGCTGCTGTACACACAGCTTGTCTGGCTGACTCGTTCCACCTCACTGCTACTGTTCTTGGTGGTCATCCCTTGGCCCCTACAAAACACGGTGTCTTCTGCTGCAACTGGGCTACACTTTCACCAATGCCTCTCACAGACTCTCTTCCTGGTGCCAAACCTCAACTTCTCCGCATGACTCCTTCAGTCCTGGGCCTTCAACTGCCACTGAGGCTGCACCTCCAAAGATCTGGCCTCTCACAGTGCTAAGCCTCAACTGTTCTCCATGACCCCTTCATGCCTTCAAAACCGGTACCACCTGGGTGACTCTTACACATTAACAAATCCAGCTGCTAGGGGATGCAACCTTGGCCGCCTCTGGAATACAGTTTCTCTCTGTTCTCACAAAACACTTCCCAGAAGATTTCACCTCAGTGATGCTGGTCTCTTCTTATCACTGCTAATTTCTTAGCTCCGCCTAGATAGCATCTATTGTCCCAGTAATATAAAGGTTTCATTTTAGAAGTTCTGGTAAATTGTTAATCACAGCTGACTCTTCAGCTCTACCCAACCTGAACCACAGAATCTTAAACCAAAATACTAATGACCCTGATGGAGTCTTTAATCTGAATTAATTTCCCAAGACAGGCCTCCATCCTCTGCACTGTTTTCAACACTCTTCCAAACTCCTACACAACAGCACACTGACGTCGCAACATGCAATGGCTTTTCTAGGCCAAAGTTCAAAAGTCTTTCCACAATCCTACCCCAAATCAGGTCAGGTCTGACACAGCAACATGCCAAGTACCCCGGTACCAACTTCTGCTTAGTGCTTCTGTTGCTGCAACAAAACACCATGACCAAAAAGCAAGTTAGGGAGGAAAGGGTTGATTTGGCTTACACTTCCATATTGCTGCTCATTATTAAAGGAAGTCAAGATAGGAACTCAAACAGGACAGGAACCTGGAAACAGGAGTTGATGCAGAGGGTGCTGCTTACAGGCTTGCTCAGCCTGCTTTCTCACAGAACCCCGGACCACCAGCCTAGGATGACACCACCCACAATGGGCTGGGCCCTCCCTCACTGATCACTAACTGAGAAAAATGCCTTATAACTGGATCTCATGGAGGCATTTCCTCAGCTGAGGCTCCTTCCTCTTGGATGACTCCAGTTTGTGTCAACTGACACAGAAAACCAGCCAGTGCCTCTACACCCACAAGCCCCAATATATGCAAAACTCGTTTAATGTAGCCAATTTGAAATGTGTTCATCAGAAACACCACATGTTTGGGGGTCAACTTCAGTTCTTTGACTTATTCAGTTTCATGTTTTATATTTTTCTTGTTCCATTAAGAATGAGTCATCTAAAATAATGTCACTCAATAAGATACAAGAAATATAATTAGATAAGAATCAGAATCAAGAGAAACAGGGTAAAACAGATGCTAACAGGAGGAGAAAAAGGGAAAGTAAGAAGACTAACAATACTAATCACGTGGGGTTTTTTCACATCGTTATTAAAATTTAAGTTGTAAATCTGCCTCGAACTAATCACCATGACAGAAAGAGGAACATCTGGTTCTCTCTTTGCATAATGAATATAATGTCACATATGTTAATTGTTCAGGCGGTGACTTTGGCATCCAGAGCTCAACACAATGCTTTGCATGGGTTTTAAACAGGCGCTGCTTGCAAGAACCCTTCCCTTGGGCCCATCTATAGAGTGATCTAACAGTAGTTTCTCTTCCAGTGCACACAACGGAGGAGATGTTAAACAGTCAAGAATGCTGAACAAGGAAACCAAGACACCGCAGTTTGGAAAGCTCTAGCCTAACTCCTCCTGGTCTGAATAAGAGGAAGACAGGTAGATGGCAAGGCCTCTGTTCAACGGAACCTCTAGAAACCGTTTTTATAAATACATCATATCAAATGTATAGACGACGCATATTCTCTTCTGTGTGCAGAAACAAATCCATTTCCTACACCTGGTGAGGAGGACAATGTTTTTTCTTCAACCATGCATTCGCTATATTTGAAATGGAAGACTACCAAAACGTACTTCCTTGTGTTTTCCCATAATAAGAATAACCTTGATTCTAGTATATGTGTGAATTGAGAGGATTCTGCTTAGTTTAAAAAGAAGATGAGGTGGTGAGAGTTAGAAAACACACTTAACAAAGAACAGGCAGGTTTCTAAGATGACAGACACCAAGAGGTGTCTACAGAAAAACTAGATGCAGAAATCCAGGCTTAGAACTGCACTGCTGTGGTCCATGTGGAGGCAGGGTTGCAGCTGGCTCTTGAGGCAAGACCCAACACATGAGTCACCACATCCTAAAGACTTCCACTCAGGACACAAGAGATTAAAAAAGAAAAAATTGGAAGCTGCCTTCTTCTGGAATGAGGAAAAAGCTCTCATTTGATTGATTTATTTCAGAGCACACACGTCATTGCACATCGCGACGATTCTCAAGTTCTACGTGTTAAACAAACAACTGTGCAGAAGTTAAAAGGAAGATGCCTGCAGGAGTCTGAGGCGGGGCGGGGGCGGGGAGGGGGCGGGGCTGCTCAGCTATCAAGAGCACTGGCAGAGAATCTAGGTTTAATTCCAAACCCCTCCATAGTGGCTCACCACTGTTTACAACCCCAGTCCCAAGAGGTTTGACGCCCTCTTCTGCCCTTTACAGGCACTGCAGGCACGTGGTGCACAGACTCAGCTGCGGGCAAGACACCCGCATATAAAAACAATTTTAAAAGAAGTAAACTATGTATCAGAACCATAGGCTCTCTTAGAAAATAGGTTCGCCAGAACAAACAACACAAATAAATTACTCAGTAGCCTCGATTATAAGTGAGATTCTAAAAATGCCCTTATCTTTATCAGGCATGGCAACCTGCTTTGTTTTCATAAAAATAACAAATTGGTTTAGTCACACCTTCTCTTCCCACAACATCCTCCAGTCTTCCTAACTTTTATCTAAAAGTTTGTCTTCACCCATCTGAAACAATCCAACTAGATTACAGAAGAAACAGTACTAGATTATGATTTACCAGAGTGTGTGAAAATAAGGATTGTGGGTAATATTCTGGGTAGTAAGGAGGAGATGCATGAAAATTGGGGGGGTGGAGGAAAGAAAATGAGGTGCTCCCTGTTAGATACCAATGCTACGAAGAGAGAGCTCGACAAGAAGCTAATGATGACTCACTACATTATGTGACTGGGAAACAAATGTAAAAACGCAAACCTTCACAGTGCAAACAGAAACACATGGAGTTATCTTTGGATCGAGTTTGGCCTTTTCTGTGGACTTTTTGTTTTTTGTTTTGTTTCTCTTTTTCTCCTTAAAAAAGGCAGACGAGACACCGGATCATCCAAAAGTCTCAATTTATAGAGGAAAGTAGCTAAAATGTTGTTTCTAGGGCTGAGAATGTTGCTCAAAGAGGATTAGCCCAATATGCCTTGAACATAATCTTGGATCTGGTCCCTAGGATCAAAAAGAAAGGAAGAGAGAGAGAGAGAGAAAGAGAGGGGGGGAGGGAGGGAGGGAGGGAGAGAGAGAGAGAGAGAAGAGAAGAGGAGAGGAAGTGAGAAAGAAAATAAATTTGTATCTGTATGATATATGTGAGGTCACTTTGGAACCACAGACGCTTTTAAAGGTTTTCTTTTCATCTTTAGCTTTAATTATATATATACATATATATATGTGTGTGTGTGTACATATATATATGCATATATATACCACAGCTCAACTTTAAGACAAGTTACCTGTTACTTATTAACCAGATCGCTGCTCCTTCTAAAATAACTTAAGAATTTTCTCTGACCATAAAGTCTGCCTTCTAAATTGTTTTAGAAAGCACAATTGAAACGGTATCGATTGCTATAACACTGGAAAGTGGGCACAAAGTGATCCTAAACAGAGAACTGCCTTCCTTACTGCTGAGGCCAGAAATGTCAATGAAAAAATGACCAAGCTTGGCCTGTTTATAGAAAGAGGCAAGTTTTAAGAATACAGTTAATTGTACTAGCAAATAACAACAACACATACTATAATTTTAAATTATATTGGGTTATATACAATTACCTTGAAATACAATTTTCACTCATTCAACGAATAACAAACAGCTATAAAGCATCCAACACTAGGGAATTACAGAATAGGAAGAGAAGGAGAGGGGCGGAAGAAGGGGAGGAGGGTGAAGGAGGAAGGGGAGAAGGGGAGAGGAAGAAGGGGAGGAGGGGAGAAGAGGAACTGATAATGATGGTGATTCTGTCCTCTTAGTATTTATATTGATTCAGTTCGCCAAAATCCCTAATCTGAAATAGTGCTTACAAAATTGGAATTTACAATGGTCCTTTTTTTCAAAACCCTAAACCTTATTGCTTAATGTAAAATCCAAAACGGCAGCCTGAGAAGTAACAATTTCGATAAAAGCCCCAATCTATGAATTTTACTTCAAGAACAGTGGGGGAAAGACTCAACCAGTTTCTCAGAAAGGCAGGAATCAGCTCAGAGTTGTAGGCGAGGCTGGAGACAAGGCTGCCTCTGCTGGCTAACAGGCACATCTTTCAGAGTCTCAACTCCCCGACACCTGTGTCAAACTTGCAGCTCTCAAACCCGTAGGCTCCCGCCAGCTTAAGGGAACACGCCAGCCTCATCCATCACTTAGGTAATCTGATTTCTGGAAAGACTTTCCTTAAACTGGCACCCAAAATGTTAAAGTCTTCGCACCTCTGACTTTATACACCACTCGGCTAGCTGTAAATTACACAAAAATCCACAACCACTCCTAAATACCTCTAAAACAGCAATCGTGGTCGTCTACATTTTTAGCAAAAAGGAGAGAAAGAACGCATTTGCTGATCCTGCTTTTTTAAAAATGCAATGACACAGTCTACTTGAGCTCGTGAAAAAGGCAACGGTCTCCTCGCAAAGAAGACCAGCGCCAACCTATCCCTCCAAGCTTCCCACAGCCTCCAACCAAGGGTCCCCAGATTGTTGGCGAGGAGGGTCCAGCGGCCCTGCGCCTCGGCTCGGCCTCGAACGTTCCAAGCAGAGCGTCTGGGGTCCCTCGGGGGCTGCGCCCAGCGCCATTAGCACACCTCGGAGCGCTGGCAGCCCAGGAGGGGGCAAGTTTGGCTGCTGCTGGCAGCCGCTCCGGTTCGTCCGGGCCCCAGCATCAGCAGCCCTTGCCTCCAAGGCCTGGCCCCGCCTCGGCCACCTACCTACTGGGCGGGGGCGCGGGCTCCGCGGGTCCGGGCGAAGTGGCTCGGGCGCACGCATTTCTGGGAGCCGTGGCCTCTGCCGCCGGGCGCTGGGGAGCGCATCCTCTCGTGTGGGAGGAGGGAAAAGGACGGGGGCAGGGGGGGGGGCGGGATCGTTCGCCGAGGAGGAGCGAAGGGAAGCAGCAAGAGGCGGCGAGGAGCGCTCCTGAGGGGTTCCGGAGCGCTGATCTGGCCGGAGCAGCCGCCGCCGGGATGCTCGAAGCCTCGCCCAGGTGCCAGCAGCGGCACCCACGGTCAAGGCACGGGGCACGCACGGAGCGGAAGGCGGGGAGCTGCGGTGGCGCGACGCCCGCCCGGCGCCCGCCTCTAGCTCCGCCCGACCCGGGGCGCGCGCTGCACTGGTCTGCTGCGGCGGGGATCCGGGAGCTCAGAGGCCCGCCCTAGCGGCTCCGGCTGCAGCAGCGGCATCTAGCCTGCCCGGTGCGACCTCCGAGCCGCAGGCTGGAAGCCCCGAGGTGGCTCGGATCCACCCCAAACCTGGGCCCGGCGGCTCCGCCCCAGAGAGATGCGCGCGCGGCCTCCGCAGGCCCGGGCCCTTTGTGACGCCGCCCGAGGCGACGGTCATCTTTTCTGTGAACGGGGAATGGTCTGCTTACCTGGCACTTAATCTCATCCCTCTAGCTGGCTACTGGCTGAATCTTGGAGGGAAGTTAGCGTTTATCCGCACAGCTGGAGGAAGAGCCCCTGTCGGAGCCTTAAAGTCCCTTTCCTTTCCCTTCCAGCGCTAGGACCAGGGGTAACCATAAATTCATCCTCTGTCTTTTCCGGCATTTCCTTTGGCAAAGGGGCCCACCGTCTCCTTTTTCTCCTGTCCCCGGTACAACATCCTATAAGCTGCTAAATTTGATCCTTATAGCCAAGGCAATGCAATGTAGCAATTGGGCAGTCCAGCCGGCTCTTGGTTGGGGCCGGAGAGCAGCTCAGTGGGAAGGTTTTTGCATGAGCCCAGGGGCCTGTTGCTTGTGAGCTTCCAACCTGGACGCTGTTCCCTTTACAGTCCAGTGGCTATCACTGCAAGATGACTCGGAGGATCTGGTTGTGAAGATCACTCTTAAATACAGGAAGAAAAAGTGTGTGTGTGTGTGTGTGTGTGTGTGTGTGTGTGTGTGTGTGTGTGTGTGTGTGTAACTGGTGTGTCCCAAGCCATCAACACACAGTACATAGAGGCCTCCGCAGGTTGCTGCTGCCTCTTGGTACTGCCAGTCTCTCTGGAGGGTGGAGCAAAGCACCGAACCGTCTGCCTTTGAGATTTCAGGAGCAGGTGATGTTACACAGTCGTGCAAATATGAAATCTCTTCCTGGTTTTGCACTCACCATCTATAAATTCTGACATCAGGTTTACGTATTTATGCTTTGAATAGGAGAGACTTCTTGTTCTTTAGACACCTTTTAGTCAAATGATTTAGCCTTTAGCAAAGGAAAAAAAAATGGGTTCCTAAAATATAGACATGATTCTATTTGTATCAAAAGAAAACCATTGCCTGAAGCCTCCAGAGAAATGGTGATGGTCTCACAATTCTTTGATAAGTGCTTTTGTGATTTTGAAATCTAAGCTTAGTAAAAATAAATATCGGAATACACACACACACACACACACACACACACACACACACACACACACACGGGAATGGTGACATAGCCCTGTAACCCCAGCTCTTGGGAGGTGGAGTTAGGAAGTTAAGGAATCCAAGGCCAACCTCAAATGCTAACCTAGGCTGTATAACAAACACCCTGTTTCAAAAAGTAAAGTAAAAGTTTAAAAAGAAAGGAAAAATCATATCAAGTTCACACTTCGATGATAAGATAGCTGACCTTTCCGGGGGGAGGTGGGTAACCCCTAGGAGGTCAGGGTGGAGCAGGGTCTGAGCTGTATTTGGGAGGAGAGGCACGTGATTCAGTTCTGTTCTGAGAATGGCTGGCGAATCTAAAGCCCCAGTTCAGAATGACCTAATTTCGGGAAGGAAGACGTACAGAGTGCTGTTATGGAAAACATCTTGAAATCACTCAGGACAAGAACTTTGCTGTTTGCTTAACCAAGTGTGTGAACCTTGAGTGCAGTCTCTCCAGGAGCTCTTCACTGAGCTGCAGCTACCGTTTCCTACTCTTTAACTCCATCAGCACCCCTTTGTGCCTAATCCCAAGGGTTCTGTCGGGAAGTAAAATAAGCCTTGGTTTCTTTTCTCTTAGGCAAAAGTATAACTGAGTATGTGTTTAAAGGGGTGACTTGCTGATGCAGTGTTTGCAATGGCAAACAACGGCACTGTCTTCATTGGCTCCCCTGGGATTACATGATGGATTGCATGCAACTTATAGCTTGTCACTACAGTGAAAGTCTGAACAGAACAGGGGCTGGTGCTCCCATGGCTGGGGGTGAGTTGCTTCTAATTTAAAGATTTGTCGGTCATTCTCTTTTGTGACTGAGTATTGACCAATTTATCTGAGTCTTGTCTTCACACAGAAATCAGAATTAACGTCATCTACATCTTCATTATCCAGTATAGCACCCATCAGTCAAATGGGGTCATGCAAAGTTAATGAAATCCAGTTATGATTTTCAGTCTCTTAGTCATACATTAAGTTCTAAAGAACCAAATAAAGCTTGTGATTGCCTTTTGGACAACACAGGGCACAGCATTTCCTTATTACAAGAAACTCTTATGGAATGCTTGCCAAATTTCAATGGGTAGAAAAGATCTACAGAAAGAATTGGTAATTTGGGTGCAGCTCAATCAAATTCTATTAGGATATATACTTAAGGACAGGATAATCCATAAGAATGCACAGATTACCCTTGGACTACGGCTCCTACATGTGCTGGCCTCAGTTAAATTTCTAACTCTCTGGTGCTTTTATCTTCAAAGCTGGGGTGACTGCACACCATCTTTAAAGGGTAGATATAGGGAATGAAGGAATTCATGAACGTTATGTAGAGTGCAGAATGTGTGGTCAGTGGAGGTCAGCTAGTATTATAATAGCATGACTTAGGGTAATAAAGGTTTTCTTTTCAAAACTTGTATCCCTGAACTGCACACTATGGTCCATTTCTGTAATGCCAACATTTCGGGAGGTAGAGATAGGAGGATTGTTAGTCTCAGGCCAACCTGTGTTACATAGCAAAATCCTATCTCTCATTAGTAAAGTAATTGATTAAAATAAATAAGCAATAAGCCGTTGGAGCATGAAGACTGTGGTAAATGTGAAAACTAGCTCTTCTTCCCCTGATAAAGGGGAGAAGTTAGGGCGTAGCAACTTAGGTACACTGGACATGTTCTTTCTTCTTATTTCAGGCAAATAATCCTGACACAGGGAGACTTTTATGTAGACAGAGAGGTGGGGAGCTCTTCGAGCAGAAAAGGGAGACGGGAGCAGTGAATCACTTCACTTGCTCTGGTCTTCTTGTCTTCATGAAGTGGAAACTAAGCCAGTGGGAGGCACCTGGATCTCTGTGTTCTTCAGAGTAATTTTCTAGAGGGCTTAGGTGTGCTTAGAGAGCATCAGTGACAGTATGCAAATAGTATTGTTCTTGCCTGTCTGTCTAGAGATAGTTTTGCACTGAAGAATATGGCTGGTGGCTGTTTTAAAAATGCAGAATCAGCCATGTCTCCTGGAACTGGAATTTCAAGAATATTGGTAACTATGGCTCTTAACCATTTGCTGCTAAAGATCCCTGATTAAGTAATGAGCTGAGGAGTCTAGGAAGATGGCTCAGTTGGTAAAGTGCTTGCTAGACAACCTGAGTCAACTCCCCAGTGCTCACAGAAAAGCTAGGGGGTCTCAAAAAATAAGGTGGGTCACAATAGAGGGACATACCAGAAGTCCTACACACACACACACACACACACACACACACACACACACACACACACACAAATACATAAGGAATTAGTTAGGCTCAGTGAAATATTGACAGTGATGTATATATCTGTGCAAAGGTGTTTGAGTTGAAATTTGTGCACTGGATGAAACGTTGGGTTACTACCACAAAGCAAGTACACTCTCAGAGTGATAGTGTTTAGAACTATCCTTCTATGTCTAGCTCAGAGACAAATACATGTTCTCCCACCCTTGGACTTGGGCTGGTTGACACAGGCTGCAGTGGCACTGATGACAACGACATCTATAGAAGTTAATTAACCTCTAATTAATATCTAAAGAGATAATTAACAAGGTTGGAGGCAGCAGCTCATCTTCACAAGGTGGGATCCTTGTTCACTTGCAGTGTTTTTCAACTGTGGGTCATGACCTCTTGGGGGTCAAGTGACCTGTTTACAGGAGTCACCCAAGACCATTGGAAAACACAGACATTTACATTATGACTCATAAAAGTAGCAGATTTACAGTTATGAAATAGCAAGGACATAATGTTGTGGTTGGGGGCTACCAGGACATGAGGAACTATATTAAAGGGGTCAAAGTGTTAGGAAGGTTTAGAACCACTAGCCTGTTGACTCACTAAGACGCCATCTTGATTTTGAGAAAACATGAAAGAAGCCATATGCTGTGCCACGTTCCTGTCACCCGTCACTGCGGAGCCAGAGACATGAACAACTTACGGGTCCACTGCTTAGTCATGTGGTTAGTGCCTGCCTGATGTTATAAGAAACTACCAAATTATTTTCCAGGGCACTGTATCATTTCATAGTCTTACCAATATGCATACATTATGAAAGGCAGTTTTGAATATATTACATAAATGTATGAAAGTATCTGATATATTTCTTTTTTTGTTATCCCGTAATTTCTTGGTTACTTCAACTGTCACTTCGAGTTAAGCTATGACATTGGCAATCAAGGGCTGGAGAGATAGCTCAGCAGGTAAGAACACTTTCTGCTCTTCCAGAAGACCTGAGTTTTGGATCTCAGCATTCAGATCTGCTGGTTCACAACTGCCTGAAACTCCAGATTTAGGGAAGCCAAAGTCATTCTGGCCTCTGTGGGCGGCAGCACTTATATGCCATACATAGACTTATATAACGCATACTTACATGCATGTATACATACATACACACACATATATGCATAAATCCTTAAAATTGGCAGTCCTATTTGTTCACCACGGTCTCCTTGGTACTTTGACAAGATGCTTGAATGAAATCTACAAATCAGAAATTGGTTCCCTTGTGAGAAAATTAATAGAAAACTAGTCACTTAGGTCGATTATTTGTCATTCTACTTTGGAAAGAACAAGCTATTATAGCTAATACCATAGTTATTAATGACGATAGAACGATACTCATATGATGAATATGTTTTGAAATAAATTGATAAAAACAAAAACAGTTATAGTGTGCTACTCCTTGATAAAAATAGAAAAGAGAACATTTAAAGAATAGAAGATACTTTAACCTTCCCTTGGTTGCTTTAAAAAGTACAAAATATATTTTGTTCTGCATTATATTATGTTTGGACAGAAAGTCACAAAGTACTCTGTGTATAGCAACGTTCAGAGGCCGTGGAACCAGTCCTAAAGTATCTTGGATAAATTTACAAAACGGGGTAAGAACACGAGCCCCAAATGATGCACCCAAATGGAATAAAAATTAATGAGAGGAAGGGAAGTTCTTCTTCACAAAAGGAGAGTAAAGCTAAGTGGCCACCAAATTACAAACACTACAGCAAGAACTTGATTCTGAATGGCATCACCAACAGAAACGGAAAACGTAGAAGCGTCTCCGAGTAGCAAAGGATCAAGTCCTCTAGTTGTACTTGCTTTTCCCAATATTTATTAATGACGTGTCTGTCCCTACAATAGAGAAATATGGCAGAAACCTCCATCAAGTCATCAAACTTACCATGTATTCTGTAATTGCTTTTAAAATTACCAAAACATTTGTGTTGCGGTAAAATTAAAAAGGGCGCACGTCCCGTTCCTGAAAAGTTCCCCCTCCACGTGCATACTCGCACTTTTGCTGCTTCTCTGTCAGCCCCTTTCACGCACTGTCTCCTGGGCGGGTTGTTACCCCGTCTGATACACACATTAAGCTCCACAGGCCGTGCTAGCGTGGCCCCAAGCATTCTATAGCCTAGCATGGCTTCCGGTCTCGGACTCTGCTCACACTCCCAACTACCCAGTGAAAGCATTACTCAGCAAACTGGAATCCAACAACCAGACTTATGTGTTACATGCTAAATGTACAATACATCCACACAATTAACTTACAACCAATTGATAAGGATGTAAACCGCCCAACTAGAAAAGATATATTTCTTTCATCTAGACATACAAAGCCCTATACACATCCATAGTCAAAACAGGGCTGGAGAGATGTCTCAGTGGTTAAGAGCACTGGCTGTTCTTCCAAAAGGTTCCATTTCCAGCAACCACATGGTGGCTCACAACCATCTGTAATTGAATCTGATGCCCTCTTCTGGTGTGTCTGAAAACAGCTACAGGGTACCAAGAAATCTTTAAAAAAAAAAAATAGTCATAACAACCTGTAAATTCACAGAGAGAAAATTTTAACAACCACTGTCACGTTCTCTTGGCTGCTCCCTCTCCTCTTGCTCTGGTCTCCTTCTTTCTAAAACTTTTCTTCCACCCATCCTTCCATCTCATCCAATGACAGGCCTAGTTCTATCCTGTACCTGCCTTCACCTGCATAATGACATCAACCTACAGATATTAAAACATCACATTTGTTATGAAAGAATAAAAAATGCAGCTAAGAAGTCAGAAGTTTAAAAAAGCCCTAAATACCTCAAATTCCAGACCCTGCCCTCTACCTGTACTAGCTGACCATAAAGTTAGCTTAAAATCTTAGAGAATAATCTTGAGAAGCAGGAAGCTTCTCCCAGGAACTAGCGGACCATAAAGTTAAACAATCTTGAGAAGCAGGAAGCTCCTCCTTGTGATTTTTCACTGGTATTCTCGACACTTTCCAATGACGCCCTCCCTACCTGCTTGGGTTGAGGTTTCTTCCTTTAAATTCCCGTTGTCTTAGTTACTGGGGGTCAAACTCCACTGCCCCTGCATGGGATATGAGTCTCGACCCCAGTGCACTGGTTCCTATCAATAAACCTCATGTTTATTACAGCAAGGATGGTCTCACGTGAGTTCTTGGGGAGTCGCATCATCCCGAGACTTGAGTGAGGGTCTCCCCGCTCCCGGGGTCTTTTAGTTAAAGGGCTATAGTTCAGGAATCCAGAACAGATATCCCAGGACAGAAACCAACACATTAGCAAGCCTGGTTTCTATCTGAAAAGAGTCTGCCTCTTTGTCCTTACCCACTTCTTTGGCTCCTGGTCCCGGAGCAAAGGCATACTGAAGCCAGTAATAGCTACTGGAGTTCCTATCACATCATCAGGGGACTCTCCTGCCTCCCTCTTTCACCTATACGGACACATGCTGATTTGGGGTCCTCCTAAGGTGATCCAGGAGAATTTTCTCCATCACAAGATATTTAATCACCGATGAGATTCTTTTGGTATGTAAGATGGTGTCCAACATCTCAAAGTAGGACACACACACACACACCACACACACACACACACACACACACACACACACACACACACACTAGGGTTCCTATTGGTATGTTGAAACACCATGACCAAAGGCAAGTTGGGGAGGAAAGGATTTTTTTGGGGGGCGGGGGGAGGCTTACACTTCCCCATCATAATCTATCACTGAAGAAAGTCAAGGCAGGAACTCACACAGGACAGGAACCTGGAAGCAGTAGCTGATGCAGAGTCCGTGCTGGGAGTAGGACAGGGTGCCGATGGCTGGCTTGTTCCCCATGGATTGCTCAGCCTGCTTTCCTATAGAAAAAAGGACTGCCAGTGCAGGGGAGTTGCATCCACAATGTGTTGTGCCTTCCCAAGTCAATCATTAACTAGGAAAATGCACTACAGGGCTGCCTACAGACTGACTTCATTGAGGCGTTTTCTCAACTGACATTCTCTCATCTCAGGTGACTATAGCCTGTGCTCTGGACATGCATGGACAGGGCATTCTTGTATAGGAGTAAACGACATTACAAGTGAGGGGAAGAGCTGACACTGTACTTGTTCTAATAAAAAAGCACTGAAGAAAATGTATCATTTATGGTACGTTTCCTGCCAAAAGAAATATCTAGGTCGAGAGACTTGCCAAAATAAATGCCCTCCATTATTTAAAAAAAAAATCAATGTTGCTAAAAGAAAATTGAAACTTACATATTAAAGTAATGAAACTGAGTTAGATCCTGAATATTAAAAAAAATTATAAAGGATATTTCGGGACAATTGAAGCTTTTGATTATTGATCTTATAATAAAAGCATTGTATCGAACTCAAATTTCCTGAGTGTGATCATTTTACTGCTAGTTCTTCTGAGATGATAAGTGGTAAAATATTTACCATGACATTGAAATAACTACAAGTGGCTCTGGGAAAAAGAAACCAAACAAGGCAAAATAGTAGCCATTAGTAAATCTGGCTTATAATGCTATAACATTAGTCAAGCTTAAAATAATCAATTAGCTACATTAAACACAGAACTTAAAAAGATATTCAATTAGCTACATTAAAATAGTAAAAAAACAAATGTCAACATTTTATGTACTCAATAGAAATATATTGTCATTTTAAAGAGGATCAATGTTCAAAAAATATTGAGATTTTAGTTCTTTACAATCAGGTTTGAAAAGCCAATGGGAACTCAACACACCTCTGAATTAGTACTAGCATTTCTGAGCCCCAGAGATACTCGTGAAAGGCACTGAACCCACAGCACAGGTTCACGTGATCTACTGAAATTGTTTGGCCAAGTGGGAGTGCTTTTTCTATGAAAATAGAACAAGGGCCCAATGTGGGCTGTGGCCTTTAATCCCCTCACTCGGGAGGCAGAGGGAGGCAGATTTTAGTGAGCTTGAGACTGAGTTTGCTCTACAGAGCGAGTTCTCCGACAGCGAGGGTCCACAGAGAAATCCTGTATGGGAAAACAATGAAATAATAAAATAAAATAAAATTTAAAACTACAATATAGGGTTAGGGGGTTGGGGATTTAGCTCAGTGGTAGAGCAGTTGCCTAGCAAGAGCAAGGCCCTGGGTTCGGTCCCCAGCTCCGAAAAAAAAAAAAAACTTCAATATAGGGTTAGCCCAGGACTTCAACTCCAGCTTTGGGGAGTAGAGGCAGAAGCCCTCTAAATTCGAGGCCAGCCAGGGCTTGAAGCCCTGTCTCAAAAAAAAAAAAAAAAAAAAAAAAAAAAAAAACCCGGAAATTTCTTTTGGTGGTAGTTTAGTAATTAATCTTAGCGATTTCCTTTAACCTTCCTGTTTGTGTATTTAAGTAACTTTAGATTATATCTATGATTTAATCATCATCTGAAATACTTGCTAGAAAACGAGAGGCATCAGTCAAGCCCAACTCAACTGATTTTGCACGATCTCGGTGGCTCTGGATGCTCTCCGGAGCCAGTTCTTCGCGGGGTCATGGCTGTTGCGCCCCTTTCCACCTCCCTGCGCCTTGGGGCTCTTGGCTTACATTCCTCTTGGCTCGCCTTTCTTGAGGGTTTGTAGATGGAGGCTGCCTGGAAAGTTCTTCAACCCTTGGCAGTTCCACAATTTCCTGCCTGTATTACTGTATATTGAGGCGACTGCCCAGATAGGAATCCTTTGAGGACTGTGAGGCTAGCTCACAGCAGTCATTCTAGTGCTAATAGCTTCGTTAACCCAAATGACATATGCCAAATAAGACACGATCATGTGATACACACATATGCACACGCGTACATGTTTTCGTTTACATGTGTGATACTCCCCCTCAGTGTCTGCATTTATATACACACTAATGACTGTGAGGGGTCCTCTCTGCCACTTTTGTTGGTATTAATGGCATTTACTATTCACGGGACAGGAAAAAAGATACAAAGATACAAATAGAGAGAGGTTAGATTTGGATCAAGTGTCTAAGATGGTCAAGGAAACAAGCAAATGGAAAGATCTGGACAAAAGCTTGCAGTAGCCGAGGCATAGGAATAGTTTCACGGAACGCAATAGTAGGAGAAATTCGGAACATCTGCAGCACCTCAGGCAGAAGGGGATCAGGTTTCCAAGGGCCCTTCTAGGGGCGATTGTGGGGTCCTCTGGAAAGCTGAAAAGGGGACCCCAGTTTCTGGTGTTCATTCTGGTGCTTAAAGGAGTAGGCGCATACAGTTTAGTGCAAATCTGCCCTCTAGTGCTTGGAAGTACATCCGACACTTTAAATGAACCAAATAAAATAACAGAAGCCTCCCAGCAAGTTCCCTGGTGGTCTAGTGGTTAGGATTCGGCGCTCTCACCGCCGCGGCCCGGGTTCGATTCCCGGTCAGGGAAGTACTGTTTTTCAAACGATTTCTTTCACTATGTAAGTGAAGAATTTTTACTGTAATTCGTTTCTTATTGCTTCTTCATTGTCAACAACAAAATTTCTATTTGTTTTACGAATCTTTTTGTAGCCATATTTCAAAACGTGCTATGTCTATTTAGTTATTATTGACGATTAAACAAGTATTAAGGGTACTTAATGATAAAGTACTTGAAATATATAATTCTTACACATTGGTTCATCCGTTTCTAAGACTGCAATTTCGAGCCTTTGATAATAACTTGGATGTGTATATAAGCAGGGATTTTAAGAAAGCTTTTATTTACTCTTGAGCGTTTGACTTATTGATAAAAGCAGAATATCATTTTAGGAAGATTGTTCCTATCTTGCTCTCTTTAATAAATTAAAAAATAATCTTTCTGATAAATGTAAATGGGGAATTATCTGCTTGGGTTCTTTCTCTTAGTTTTTTAAACTTGCTTGCTTGCTTGTTTGTTTGCTAGGCAGCATCTCACTAAGTAGTCATAGAACTACTAAGTAGCACTATGTATACACCAGGCTGGCCTTGAACTCATAGAGATCAATCTGCTTCTGCCTCCCAAGTACTGGGATTAAAGTTATGTGCCACGATGCCCAGCATTTAGTTTAGAACAGAATATGTATATATGTATTATGTAATAATTTTATTTTTTTACTTAAGTTTTTTTTTTCCTAAGAAAGTCATACAAATGTGGTAAATTTCTTACATTCAGAGTGGTAGTCCCCAGTCTACCCATTGCATATCTTCTCCTGCAACTTGTACTTCAGGATTCAAATGGGAACTTTCATAACTTGGGGCAAATTGGAGCTGTAGGACATCTCAGAAAGAAATTGTGTAGGCTCAAAGAGAATACAAATGGTCTTACACTCATCTCCACTTTTTTTTTCTGTTTTGGATATTTTTAAATTTACATTTCAAATGTAATTCCCTTTCACTTGCTTGGTTATCTTCTCCACTTTCTTAATCCTAAAATGTTATTCTGGGTCAACCTTTGCTGGGTTTTTTTTTAGGGGGGGGGATGTCAGTGTTCCGCTCCCCGCCTCCCCCCGCACACACACACTTTCTGCTCACTTTGGCATTAAAAATAAAAGACTCAAACTAGACAAATGACCTGTCTTGCCTTCCCTGTAGCTGGTCTGAGGAGGAAAGCATTGAGTGTTTGCTCACATCAAGCTCACTGGCATAAGTGCTTTGAGGTTCAGAAAAAAATGTGCTCTTGCTTTTTGTTTTCAGAGAATTTCTCTTCACCATGCAGTTAAGGCGGAAGTGTATGTGCCATACTGATTGTCATGTATCAGGTTCTTCAAAGACCTGTGGTCATGTGGTAAAGCAAATAAGAGGGCCCCAGCTCTAACTGGAACTTGAACGCTGGTTTCCAAGGTGAACAGAAAGGCTGGTGACATCTACATTGCCTAAGGCTGCACATTTTATGTAAGGGGGTCCTGCATGGTTATATTTTTTAGGGTTCTCCAGAGAGCCAGATAGATGATAGACTGATAAACAGATATAGATGATAGATAGATAATAGATTATAGCTAGCTATATTATAGATAGATCATGGATAATAGACAGACAGATGATAGATAATAGATTTATAGATAGATATGATAGATGATAGATAAATAGCACTGTGTTAATTAGCTTTCTTGTTACTGTAACAAAAATATCCAAGAGAACTTAAAAAGGGAAATTATTTATTTTGGCTCGTGTTTTTAGAGGTATCAGCCAGTCTGGCTGGGACGGTATGGTAGAGTGGTAGTTCCACCATGGCAACCTGGAAGCAGTGAAGCAGCCCTCTAAGAACACATCCCAATGGACTGATGTCCCCAAGTCATGGTTATTCCATCATTTTAGGAATCCATTAAGGGATTACTCCATTGATTAGCCCAAAGCCACATGATCAGATCTCTGTTTTTCTAACTTAGGCATTTCTTATACCAATTATATTGACAATCTAAATTAATCATCTCAGATAGGTAGCTGGGAAGGTAGACATATAGAAGAAAAGAGATTCACTGTGGGGACTGACTTTGTGATTACGAAGGCTAAAAAGTACCAGAGTGGGCCATTTAGAAACTGAAGAGCCTGGGACAGCAGTCCAACTCTGAAAGCCTTGAAGCCACGGAAGCTGGTAGTATGGTAGGCCATGGCTGAAGACTTGGGAGCATGATATAAAAGTTGAAATCTCAACCGCAAGAGTCTTAATTCTACTGTTCAGTTGCAGGAAAAGCAGAGTGTCTCATCTCGTGGACATACAGAGGGAAGGTTGGCCTTTATTTACTCCTCCAGGACCTCAGTGATTGGAGGACTCCACAGTCTTCCTTAGCTAGCCCATAGACTCAGTAGGTTATCTCTCTCGGAACACCTTCTCATATGCCTCCAGCAAACAGAGGGGGGCAATAGTGCGCTTTATCCTTGGCATTTATTGAATGCTTATTCCCATGAAGTTGATATGTAAAATTAACTGTCACAGTGACCACAGCGGGCATCTGCCATAAAGACAACTACAGCAGCTCTGCTGTGATGAAAGACACATGCTGGGACTCAATGCAGGTTGAGTTCAGATAGGGACGGGCAGCCAGATGATCGGTGACTTGGTGGCCTTCTTAAACATTGCAGATGGAATTCGAAAGAACTCAGCATTCAAGAGGCCTTGAAGCTACAGGGTCTGGAGTGTAGAAGAATCATCACCATCACAGATCTCATGATCCATGACCTGTATGATTAGTAAAGTGAACGGAATCACACAGAGGATGCTGGGATGCAGAAGGACAGCAGGCAGAGATGGTAAGTCCAGCTTCATCCCTCAGAGCCAGCACAGTAAACAATGATTGGAATTGTTAAGTTAAAGACAAAGGTCTCAAGTGAGGAGTCCTGTGCTTACAAGCCTGGGAAGATTTGGAATCTCTGAAAAGGGGAATTTGCAAATAGACAGATGACCAAGGAATAAACTCAGGAGAGTACACTAAGCAAATGATAAGAACAGCATAACTAATAAAGGTAGTAGCAACTGTGATGTCAGAGAGATTAAAAGACTTAAGAGAGAGTGGTGGGTACTGGCTCATTGGTGAAGAATACAGGTTGATCTTCCCAGAACTATCTGATGGCTTACAATCCCCTGTATCTCCAATCATAGGAGATCCAATATCCTCTTCTGGACTCCAGGAGGGCCCAGCATATATGAGGTAATTAGACACACATGCAGACAAAACAGTCATACATAAAAGATAAAAATAAAGATTAAAGAACAAAAAAAGAGAGAAGTAGCAAGCGGTGGAGGAAGCAGAGTCTTGATGAGAAGCTGAGGAGATGATGAAGGTGTGAGAGACCAGATCAACTCCATCTTGGGTTCAGGCTCCATCGTAGAGAACCTGACCTACACTTGAGTTAACCAGCAAGCCTGCACTAGTTTCCAGTCCACTCCCCAATAAGCCTACACCTAGCATTAGTTTCCCAGTCACTCCCTAACAACTACCAATGAGGAGGAAAGTAGAAGTTAAGTTCATGGTTTGGCTCCTAGCATTAGCCAATCATTTTAATGGGTGCCCGACTCTTCAAGGGCTAAGGTCTAATATGAGGAAGAAGTAAGAACTTGTCCATCAACTTAGTGTAGAGGATGAAAAACTATGGAAAAGCAACAGAGCTTTGAAATTGTAGAGAAAATATCCTCGTTGAGATGCAAGAGTATTGACATCATCCTTACTGTGTTGTCTGGGGAATGCTTCGGAGCTTCTACATCACTTTCTGTACTGTGGAGATGCTTATGGTTTCCACAAAGACTTCGGAGTGTACACTAGTCTGTTCATCATCCATCCATCCATCCATCCATCCATCCATCCATCCATCCATCCATCTATGCATCCATCCATCCATCCATCCATCCATCCATCCATCCATCCATCCATCCATCCATCTATGCATCCATCCATCCATCCATCCATCCATCCATCCATCCATCCATCCATCTATGCATCCATCCATCCATCCATCCATCCATCCATCCATCCATCCATCCATTAACAAAACAGCCCATGACAGTTATTGGTGTGATATAGGTACATTGAGAGTCAGAGGAGAAAATGGTTAAGGCCAGAGAAGGAGGCATATTGTATTTACATTTGTGCCAAGTGTGATGGGCCCAAATTCGGTGTGCCATGATCATCCAAGTGACAATGTCTGCTGCATAGCTTGACAATTTGACACACTCAGAGGTAATTGGAGCTGAGGTGAGACCTAAAGCCTGGAGAGAGAAAACGTTTGCTGAGAGATAAAAAGCAGCCACAAGAGTTAGGCTTGCTGGTTTGGCTTCAGCTGCAGGACAATGTGGACAGTCTGAAATGAGTCAGGAGAGACCGGAGAACAGAGGCGGGGCAACTGTGATTGACAGCATAGCTACCTGTTCACGTAATTCTTATAAGAGGGCTTTGTTCGCTTGGTTAGTGTCATATTTATTGTCTGTTTTAAAATGATTTACTTAACATTTTTAGTGAACAAATTGTATTGTTCCTAAGTGATATTACCATTTCTTTTTTTTTTATTGGATATTTTTTACTTTATATTTCAAATGTTATTCCCTTTCCCACTTTCCCGGACATAAGACCCCTGTCACATACCCCAACCTTCTTCTATAAGGGTGTTCCCCTCCCCATCCACCCCCTTCCCACTCCCCTGACATTCCCATACACTGGGGGTCTAACCTTGGCAGGACCAAGGGCTTCTCCTTCCATTGGTGCCCCACAAGGCCATTCTCTGCTACATATGTAGCTGGAGCCATGGGTCAGTCTTTGGGTAATGGTTTGGCCCCTGGGACCTCTGGTTGGTTGGCATTGTTGTTCTTATGGGGTAGCAAGCCCCTTCAGCTTTTTCAAACCTTTCTCTAATTCTTCCAATGGGGGTCCCGTTCTCAGTTCAGTGGTTTGCTGCTAGCATTTGCCTCTATTTGACATACTCTGGCTGTGCCTCTCAGGAGACAGCTATATCAGGTTCCTGTCAGCATGCACTTTTTAGCTTCATCAATCTTTTCTAGTTTTGGACCACATGTGGGGAAGGCTCTGAATGGCCGTTCCTTAGCATCTGCTTCAAACTTTGCCTCCATATCCACTCCTCTGAATATTTTTGTTCCTCCTTTTAAGAAGGAGTGAATCATCTGCACTTTGCTCTTCCTTTGTCTTGAGCTTCATGTGGTCTGTGGATTGTATCTTGGATAATTCAAACTTTGGGGCTAATATCCATTTATCAGTGAGTGTATACCATGTGTGTTTTTTTTTGAGATTGGATTACCTCACTCAGGATGATATTTTCTAGTTCCATCCATTTGCCTATGAATTTTGTGAAGTCACTGTTTTTGATAGCTGAGTAGTACTCCATTGTGTGGACGTACCACGTTTTCTGAATTCACTCCTCTGTTGAAGGACATCTGGGTTCTTTCCATCCTCTGGCTATTATAAATAAGGCTGCAAGGAACATAGAGGACCATATGTCTTTGTAGTATGTTGGGGCATCTTTGGGTGTATACCCAAGAGAGGTATAGCTGGGTCCTCAGGTAGTGCAATGTCCAATTTTCTGAGGAACCTCCAGACTGATTTCCAGAATGGTTGTACCAGTCTGCAATCCCACCAACAATGGAGGAGTGTTCCTCTTTCTCCACACCTCACCAGCATCTGCTGTCACCTGAGTTTTTGATCTTAGCCGTTGTGACTGGTGTGAGGTGGAATCTCAGGGTTGTTTTGATTTGCATTTTCCTGATGACTAAGGATGATGAGCATTTCTTTAGGCACTTCTCAGTACTCTATATTCCTTAGCTGAGAATTCTTTGTTTAGCTCTGTACCCCATTTTTTAATAGGGCTATTTGACTCTCTGGAGTCTAACTTCTTGAGTTCTTTGTATATTTTGGATATTAGCTCTCTAATAGGATGTAGGATTAGTAAAAATCTTTTCCCAATCTTTGGTTGCTGTTTTGCCCTAATGACAGTGTCCTTTGCCTTATAGAAGATTTGTGGTTTTATGAGATCCCATTTGTTGATTCTTGATCTTAGAGCATACGCCAATGCTGTTTTGTTCAGGAAAATTTCCCCAGTGCCCATGTGCTTGAGACTCTTCCCCACTTTTTCTTCTATTAGTTTGAGTGTATTTGGTTTGATGTGGAGGTCCATGATCCACTTGGACTTAAGCTTTGTACAGGGAGATACGAATGGATTGATTTGCATTCTTCTACATGCTGACCTCCAGTTGAACCAGGACCATTTGTTCAAAATGCTGTCTTTTTTCCATTGAATGATTTTAACTCCTTTGCCAAAGATCAAGTGACCATAGGTGTGTGGGTTAATTTCTGGGTCTTCAATTCTCTTCCACTAATCTACCCGCTTATTTCTGTACCAATACCATACAGCTATCACTATTGCTCTGTAATACCGTGCTTCCTGAAGCACAGAGGAAATACATGGCTTTGCACATTCTTTCTTCAAATTATACATTAAAACTTGAGTGGGTTGCTAAATATTGTGAAAACGTGGACAACTTTTCACATGAAAATAGAAGTATTTTCAATTCTTTAGCATAATGCTTGCTCACCTAAAATGTTTTATATCTGTTAATATTGTATTGACTTAAATAGCTATTGCTGGCTTACAGACAATTCTGGTGGGCACCTCCCAACAGCAGCCTAGCAATAACTTGGCATCATCTGCTACCATTGCCTCCCAGGCTCAAGCCAAGTAAGGCAGCTTATGAGAGGACTTCTCGCTACCCCAGCCCCCTCTCCTTTCGTCACTCTTCCTCTCTACTGTCTTCTTCTTTCCTCTGTTTACTCTCTTTGTTTCTCTGTCTCCCTCCCTCCCTCCTTTCTTTCCCCATTCTCCTCTTTCCCCCTCTCTCCCTTTCCTATCCTTTTCTCTCTCTCCCTCTCCCCTTCACTTGAATATCCCCCTCCCCCTCTCCCTCTCTCTCTCCTCATGTTCCTGGTCAGACTCTCTCTCTTTTTGTCCTCCATTCCTGCTGTCTCTGCCCTCCTCATGTTCTGTCTGCCTTTCCCCTCCTCCAGGTACCCATTTCCCTTTCTTCCCTTAAATCAGATCTGCCACAGGGGGGAAAAAATTAACCAAAAAAATAAGTCAAATTGAGTATGATCACATTTTAGATTATGTCTTTAAATAATAAATGTAATTTATTGGTATATCAGTCGATGTAACACTATTAATAAAACAGGACACTTACAGGAGTAAGGAAGACGGGTTGACCTGTTTGGGAAGAATGGAGAAGGCTTTTCAGGCTCATTGTCATCTGATGATCTGAACATAATGTCTGAATTTTTTTGGAATTGGTTTAATATTCAAGTAAGATGAAAAAATAAAGAAATGACCGTTTTCCAGCTAACTCTTTAGATAACTGCATGCAACATTTACCAGAGAGAATGCTTTCAGGGGGAAAAGTTAAGGGCAGGTTGAAAAATGATAACTATGAAAATATACCACAAGGGGGCATCCTAGCCTCATGTGATTCAAATTCATTCTCCATCTAGCCTTGCTAAGGAGGAATGTAATTAAAATCTAGGATCTGTTTACCTACAGGGGAAATAGAGGATATTCATCTTTCTTCCTGTCTTACCTGCCTCTGTCTGTCTGTCTGTCCAGCCTTTTCTCCTCATCAGTGTGCTTGATTTTATTTGCATATGTACTTGCTGTCCTATCATTTTAAAGTTTGGCAGAAGTCTCTAAAGAAATCAAATGCAAATTAATTCGATTAGTCCAGTGCACGGCTCTCATTCGTTCATTCTTCATTCCATTATGCATTCAGGGACTCATCCAGTTATCCAATCTACACATACATATGTTGAGCTGCTTTTCTGTACCGGACAAAGAACAAAGAGGCCCTAGAGGCACAGTGGGGCACAAACCTCTCATACCATTTGTCTTCAGTATAGGAAAAAGCATAACCACACAGTCATGGACAACTTTCAATCGCCAAGTTCTGTGAGGCACTCGAGGCCACAAGGACGTTCTTCTTGGGGTATGATACCAACATGAACATGAGTTACCTAAAGGGGAGGGAAGAAACACTGTGATCGGAAGGGACACAAGTAAGGCCATGCAGCAAGGCAAGAAGGAAGCCAGGAAGGCAGGTTGGCAAAGGAGACACTGCTGACAGCAGTGCAGACCAACTCTGACGGATCTCTCATGACCATCGGACCTTGGTCTTCAGAACAAGAGCCCACGTGGATGCTGCTGCTGTATTGTGTGGAAGCCATACTGACACATGGTAAAGGAAATAGGCCACCAATCCCGCCTTAAGGGCTGCATGGTAGAGCACACCCCATTGATCCAGGTATTATAAACTTGGTGGTACTATAGGGCATCATCTAGAAGCAGTAATATAATCTCAATCGCAAACTCAGTAATATTCATCAGAGTTAAGATTGTCTTTTCAAGATCTAGGACTTCCCTAGAGTGTTTATTTTAAATCAGACCAAAAACCATTGTTCTTGAAGACAGGACACACACTATCTTAACAAGCAAATGGAACTAGTTACCTCATCCACGGCAAAACAAAATCCACTGAAATAGAAAAGATATGAACGAAAATGTTTACTTTATGGTCACATACGTCTTAGAAGCTGGCCTGTGGGTGCGGCTGTGCAAACGAATGTTTACCTTACTTGGGGGGTCTCAGTTGGTCTCCTGCATAAGGTGAAGCATTGGCCTAGTTTATGTTCTCCTAAGTCTGTGAATCTATGAATTTGCTCATAGAAAGCAGTATGTACATGTTGGTAATTTAATGTGAATGGACTGGATGCTGAAGAAGGCCTTGGAATACATTGAATGCAGATGTGTGAGTGGGAAGTAGAGTTTTGCATGTGAACTCCTTCTGGGTTCATATGTAATGAACGTCACATGTGCACAAGCTGCACTAGTGATAGTCCACCATACATAAGGTCTTAATACTCTTAGTTAGTCTTCAGAAATTCCTTGAGAGATATATTTTAAGAAGATTGACACAGACTCAAAAATCTGCTCCAAGTCCTATAGTTCAGTCATTCCAACTTTATTTTTTGAGACAGGGTCTCACTGAACTTGGAATTCACCAATGTCCTGACTGGCTGCCAGGGGACCACCAGGGTCCTCTGGTCCCAAGTCCCCAGTGCTGGGCTTGTGGAAATGCACCGCACATCTAGGTGTTTTCCTCTTCATTTTATGGTGTATGTCTATGTACCATGGATATCTAGTGGCTGGAATGTCAGAAGAGACCATCAAATCCCCTTGGACTGAAGTTATAGTCACTTGTAAGCCACTATGTGGGTGCTGGGAACTGAACCTGGGGCCTCTGGAAGACGAACCAGTGCTTTTATGACTTGATTCATCTCTGCAGCTCCACCCGTTTTTGTTTGTCTTTCTTTCCGGATGTGTGTGCTAAGGATATGAACTTAGATCATCAATGCTTGCGTAGCAAACGTTTTACTGACTGAGTCATCTCCCCAGCCTCTAGGAGTTGAAACTTAAAAAGTAAAAGACAGAAGCATTGAAGGAAACAGGGATAACTTCACTGGAATTATAAATATGGAATTCTAGTGGTCTGTTGAATCAGTACCAGGAGTTTTACTACGTTTTCACATGTTAAGAGTGATGAATGGACTTGACTGAAATAATTAAACACGAGTTTTCCCAGATGCAGCTGTGAAGGTGTGGTCTCCCTGAGCACTCGGGCAACTGTTATGGTGTCCTTCCTGTGGCACCAAGGACTTTCCCTCCAGAGCTATCTGTTTTAAAAGAACAATTAGACATGGAACTTTCACCACCGTCTCACTTCGTCTTACCTTGGCGACAATTTGTGAACTTCGTTTCTCCTTTTTTCTTATGTTCTGTGCATCTTGACAAGGGCCTTCTAGAGGACCTTGCTGTTCTGGGAAGTGGCTACATAGTTTATACTGAGGCATGTCTGTGGCTGTCCTTCTTGGATACCCTTAGTATCTGAGACTCACTGCAATGGTTGTGAAGTGACGTTGATCTATGTGAACCACGTGATTCACAGTTTTGGTGCCTACCTAGAGCTGTTCTTACAAGAGGCGCCGTCAATACACACTTGGTGTTTCACGTCTCTTCCTTGGCACACTACATAGAATGTATGTACACATTGATTCAACAGTAGTTGAAGTGACTTCATAGCCCTCTTTTGATGGGTTCAGTCAGCTTCAAGACTCTCTATGGTAGCAGCAAAGGGTGTGTAGCATAGATAACACTTGCCTATGAACACAGTTATATCCTCATGGATGGTCAATAAACTACACTTGAGTTTTGACTCATTACCACACTTAGACATTTGTACTGCTCTCTGCCTATCATTCTGCCAGCAGAAATATGTAAAAAAGAACAAAAATAAAATAATGGTGGTTTGTGAGATAAAAACTGACTAGCTTCATTCTCATTAGGAGTGGCTTGTGGCTTGACAAAAGTGTCAGGAGAGCAAAATACAACCTGTGCTTTGCTCTTTAGACTGAAAACATATTTCTATTATCTTGCCAGGTTGCCCACCCCCCCATCCAACCAAAGCCTGTTTATAGCACCTGGCTGGGAAAGCCAGGATGAGCTTCCTTGCCAGCATCCTGGCTCAGTACAAAGTCTACACAATGGTAACTCATTCTCCTTCATCATATTGTTTTGGTTTTTAAAAAGTGTAAAGGTGTTTTCTAACAGGAGACAAAGGTTTAAAGATGCACTGAAAGATCTAGGAAGCAGTTCTGCAGCATGGTAAATAGTAATCAGTTCAATAGTTTATCTTCATGAAAGAAGGGGTTAAGTGAGGATACCCCATTCCTTCAGGAGTCTGTGAGCAATTTAATATGTATCACCACTCCCCCACAAGGGAAACATCGTGAACGGTAGTCATTATTGGTTAAATGTTTTTCCCCATCTGATAAAATGCCATTTCGTTTTCACTACATTGAAAACACAAAACGATTACAATTCAAAACCTACGTTAAGAACATGCAGAGTCACCCCAGTAAAGGTATCCAATCTTTTTCTTCCCTTAAACTGTGTAATGCCGAAGGCATTTACTACTGCTTCTGCCATCACCACAGACTCAAAGAATGGCAGCAGTGGCCAAAGAAAACATGGAAGGCTGAGAACTCAGGAACTAAGATGTCTCTGGGAATGAGGAGTTTTGATACATCATGTAAAACATCCGAACTGCAAACACTACAAAAACCATCCCCCACTCTAGGCTAAAGAACTCAGGCCAGTTTAATCCCTCCTAGTTATGAGACTTTACAATGGATGCGGGTCAGCACAGGCCAAATGAAGGCTTGCTTTATGAGAAAATGAACATAGAATGAATAAATATTCTGAATAGACCAGTATTCCCCTCAAAACACACAAACTCTCTCTCTCTCTCTCTCTCTCTCTCACACACACACACACCACACCTCTTTTTATAATAAATTTGTTTAACATCTTTTCTTAATTATTCAACATTCTGTCTGTCTGTTGTCGGTCACTTTACAAAAACTGGAAAATCCTGCACAGAAGGGATACCACTTACCGGAAAGGGAAAACTGGACACCTATCAAAAGAATTTCTTTGTAATATGGTATTATGGAGTTACTTCTTTTTCCCATCCTCTCACCTGCTTAGGAGAGATGGTAGTCTCATGCTAAACTTAGTGCAGACTTATTCTTATATTCAGTCATCCTTGGTGGGATGATATCATGGGGGTGTTCTAGGTGACTCTGAGTTCAAAAATAAAATAACACCAAAGCCATAGATGCTTAGAGACCAAAAGAATGGGCTGAAAAAATAATCAGAGCCACATGGTGTCACAGTCAACCTGATAGGTATGACACTAGACAGTTAATACCATTTTCTAGTTTCCAGGATGTCCATGGAGTACTGTGACTTCTATAATAGAGGTATGGGGCCTGAATGAGGAACAGATTTCTAGAACAGGACTTACTCCCTATCAGGACTTCAGTTGAGTTTCTTTCTTGTTCTTTGCCTTAAGGTAGTCCCCACTTCCAATAGTTACAGCCAACAAACTGATTCCCTAACCAACCCATTCTTTCCCTTTCCTTTGAGGGCATAGGAAAAAACCTTGTACCTAGAAAGCCATTTCCCACATGATCTGCCTTCATAGCAGATCGCCCAGGCACTTTTCAATATCTTCCATTGACTTTCAAAGATGTTTCCTTTCAAGGATCGTGAACTATAGTAATGGTTTAAATGCCATGTTTGCTGGGATGCCTTGCTGGAGCAGTGGGAACATTCACAATCTCAGGCATTGTTTAGACCTCAGGAGAATCACAAGAGCAAGTCTAACACTGCTTTTCAGGACAGTGAAGTTGCATAGTGTCAGTGGGCAGTTAAAACATGGAAACAAATGAAAACTCCATGTATCTTTTGATTACCAAGCTTATGAAGTCATTTAAGGAAAGCTAAAGTAGCCGGCTCTTTATGTCACTAGCTGTTACTTGTAAAATCGCATTCATCACAATAATAGTAGTAGTATATTGGCTTGAACTCAAGATGTTTTCCTTTTTATACTTATTAAGGCATTTTACAGTCAATCTGTAAAGTTTATATTTAGAAGTCCATATTCTTTTAAAATGACATTAAATCAACAGCGACTGATAAAGACTTAGACCAATGGGAACACAGAATTCTGAAATCATAATCCTTCAAGATGATGCCTCTTGGATAACTACTCTTGAATTGAGATAACATGTGATGGGCACTCTGAATAAGTCACATAGACAAGAAAGACACAAACAAAGGCTTCCTTCAGGTTATAAACCCTACCTACGTGTGAAATAGTGGGCACTATTCTAGGTAACACTTGGACTTTTACTAGATATTCTTTAAAATTGTCCATATCTCTTCAAATAAAATAGGAAAGGCCATATTTGCCAGTGATCTCAGAAAGAACAATACCCCTCCTTCACCGCTGCAAGAAAAATTTTCTTTAACCTCAGCATCTGCCTCATCATACATCTTCCCTTGTCAGTCACTGTAATAGCTAGGCTATCAGTTCCTACACACCACCCGAAGCTGGCAGACTACAGCTCAAGGATGAGCTGGTGTGAAATGCAAAGCTATGTTCTAGCTGTGCACACACATACCTTTTAAGCTTAGGGAAAACGCAAATTGCTCCTCTCTTCCTTCTGTTCTACTAAAATGCCTTAGAGTTAACTTGGAGCCCGTTACATAAAACTCACCAACAAATCAACTCCTAAAAGTTCTTTCCTTTCCCCTGAAACAATTTTTAAAAGACTTAAATTCTTTTTGGTTTTTGTAACAAACATGAAAACGATTGACCTAAAAAGTAGGTCACATAGCTTCACAAGGCAGAAACCACCCCCCACAGTACCATACACTTCATTTTCCAAAACCAAACTAGTGTGACTGTCCTCCATTGTGACTCCCCTTCCAGGCGAATATTTTCATCTGGGCATGTTGATATGAATATACGAAGATTTCTTTTTATTCTTTCAATGTTTTTCCTTCGGCTCAGGGATTTAGTAGCTTCATCTGACTCAAGCCTTCTCTGAAGAGGGGGCCACAACTACAACCTCTCCATCCTTAGCAACGAAACTTTCAAAGACACAGGAGACTCACCATCAGGATGTGCGTCCATGCCTATCATGTATCTACCGATGTCCCACTACTGTGCCTAGTTTTTGATATTCTCCTATTTGGAAGTCTTTTATACCTCTCCAAAAGTGAACGTTATGACTAAATGATGCCACCTGCTGACAGTGTGAGGCAGCAGGATCTGGATGTTCAGGCCAAGCAAGCTCTGAAGCTACACAGTGAGACCCTGCCTATAAATCAATAAATAGATAAATAAATAAGAAGGAACAGAAAGTAGAGGAAAATGATCATTTTTTTTGCCTTTGCAATTCTTACCTGCTTTTAATCCGTAAGCTCCATAAAGTTTATTTTAAAGTAAATGTGAATTCCATCAGTTCAATGATATTTTTTTTTTCTTTTCTTTTTTTTCGGAGCTGGGGACCGAACCCAGGGCCTTGCGCTTGCCTAGCCACTGAGCTAAATCCCCAACCCCAGTTCAATGATTTTTGAAACAATGGCACAAAGCTATGGCTGAAGGAGTTAGTAAAAGGCAGCTTCACATGAAAGGCAATGTCAGCTTGCCATTCTGAGGAGCAACTCATCCACATGAAATAGTCAAAAAGGACGTCATTTAATTAGTGACACGTAGACTTTTGCATAGAAAAAAGTTACAAAGTAATACAGAAGAGACTAGGTACAGTAATTTTAAAAACATATTTATGAGTATAACTTTGCATAATGTTTAATATTCTCTTGTTTACTGCTTTCTCCACACAGCAGAGAAACGAAGTGCATAAGAATACATGCTGTGCCTTATTCTTTCAAATATAAAATCTCATGTGCTCAATTTCAATGTCTTAAGAGATTATTTCATTGTTAAGATAAAAAAAAATCAAAACCAAAACACCATTATGTAGCACTAGTCTATGCATGGACAAAAATAATTTATATACAACTCATTCCATACATTCGTTGTGATTTGACCAAGACATTTACATCATGTAGCTTTTCCCTTCCATATCATCTCTCCTTCTCTCGTTACTTCCAAAAATGCAACACCCCCCCCCCACCCCCAAACAGACAAGAACAGACATTACATGTTGTCAGGAGAAAACTGAAGAAGTTAAATATATAAACATAGTCCAAGTGAAACAATAAATTAATCCAAAGTCTGGCAAACTGAAGTTTTCCCGTTCGTGTGAGTGAACCTCTGGTGGGCACACAGTAGGTAACTGCTTCTAGTGCATGTATACCTGTAAGTTTACATAAAGAAGCATAGCGTTTTAAGCTAGGGCTCACCAGAGGTACGGAAGCTTGAAGGCAGACCAGAAATGCTTGTTAATGGGGGCTCTGGGGGAATTTTTATTTCAGTGCACTGCTAAATGTCACTGCCTGGCAAGTCTGTATAAAGAAAACAAAGACAAAACTAGGTCTTTCAACTTAACTTTCATTCATCTTTCTGGTTCCCAAAGAACACTGTATCTGCAGCCCGACACCTTGTCTGCTCTCTCCCTTTCTCACCCTAACGGTTATACCCTTCTGACCTTGTGCTACATTATGTTTCTTAGTTCAGGCACTTAGGAAACATGGTATTTTTTTTTTTCTTCTCCCTTCCTGCATCAGGAGAACTCAGTTATGGGGTTTTTTCTTTTCCAAGTCAGGAGTATAAATGCACTACTGGATGGTAACATCGGTGTATTTTCCAAGAAAGTTTAAATGGAAACCGGTGTGCGGCTTTCAAGTTGTTGATGTCAGTTGCCAAGCTGCCTTAAACAAAGGAAAAAATAATACTACATTTCCATTTGTGGGAAGTTTCTTCTCAAATCGCTTTATTGCTGCTGTGGAGATCTGGACGTATCTGTATGACTACCGTCCGGGTGCAGAGGTTTGAAGCTGATTCCGAAACGGAGGACACCAGTTACTATTGCAAAGAGATTCAAGAATAACTTAAAAGGCTCCAACTTCTGTCCCCCAGGGTCGGTAAGGTTTACTGTTTGTTCCACTGCTTGTCTGCTGAGGACTGGAGGCTGCAGACACTGATAACGGTGGGCTGATTGCTGTTGCAGCGGCAACCGCGGCGGCTGCTGCTGCATTGGATGGGAGCATGGGAAAGGCCCCTGCGAAGGACAGAGGGAAGCTGTGTGCAGCTGCGGTGGCCGCTGCTGCTGCGGCATGCACAGTAGCTGAAAGAGACAGGAGAGAGGTGGAGAGAGGTGGCACGCAGGGTGCGACGGTGCCCGTTGATGGCATCCGAAGAGCAGAATCTGCATGGGCAAATGTTGCTGTGAGGAGGGCAGAGCCATGAGCAGGAGGCACTTCTGAAGACGTGGATAGGCGACATGGCGTTGACTCTGATGTGTGGAGTCCATTGGGTTGGAGCAGGGATGTGGGGAGATGGTGGAAGGCCGCTGCCCAGTGGTGAGGGTGCAGGGGGTGATGGTGGTGGGCCATGGAGGATGTCATCACTGCTGCCTCCCGCTGGGAGGCACAGGTGCTGAGATGAGAGACAAGGCGCACGCGTAGTGGGTCCGAAGGGTCAAGGCCTTCCACAGAGCTTAGGTACCTCGCCACTTCTGTCAAGCATTCTCGGAATCCAATGCTCATAAAGTCCGTGGCAAGGGCATGGGCGTCAAAGTAGCCTAAAGAAGGGTTGAGGCGAGTCAGAGGTGAGGGAGCAAAAGAGGGGAAAATGATATGGCTTTGAAGAACAACTACCCGCTTAGGTTCCACTCTTGTGTTCTCTAGAGGTGGGTTGACTCTTTCTGAAAACACAATGGCTACTATGTTATTTTTTTTTTCAGGAGTAGAGAAAGGATACTCTACAAGTGGCATGCACAACAACTTTAGCAGGGCTGGAGTTAAACTAGGGTTGAAATGTCACAATAAGAGAGAATAAAATAGGGGCATTCATGTTTCGAATTCCTCCGGGACTGGGAGGGGGTGTCTTAGGTTTAGTACAATATGTTTTGTTTTGTTTTTTTTCTTTTGAAATAGAAAAAGTCTCAGGGAGTTGGCTTTTCCAGGATAGGACCCAGGACCTATACACTCTGCCTCTGAGTACCTCTCTAATCCAAAATAGATTTTTTTCATCTAAAGCATTTACAATGTATCATTTTATCCTTTGACAGAGCAAAAACAGAAACAGCACTAAGCTGAACAAGAGACTATAATGAAGTTTCAGCAATAAAACTGGTTTTCACTCCTGGACCCCAGAGCAGTAATTAGGAAAGTCCCTGGGATTAGGAGAAAAAGTTGTTCTTCAGGAGGTTGCCTCCATGGAAGGATTCCACACAAGAGTCTTTAGAGTCCCCTTCAGGCTTGACCTTCTGACTTTCTCAAAAGGAGGGAGGTATTGATCATAGTCGAAAGACACTGAAAAAATTAAGAATTTGGGCTTCCCCTAGGAAACTATTATAATCTTGTGACAGACTTAAAGGAACACATTAACTTCTTTGAATTTCACTGGTGGTTGTAAAGTAAGTGACATGTGACCTTTGCTTGCTATGTGACTGCATATGGCTGGGTCTTATTGCATCGTAAGGGGTAGGAACTATGTAATTCCTATTCTACTGTTGGAAGCAGAGGGAAATGATGATGAGCAGCTGTCTCATATAAGTGGGTCCTGAGCCAAAATAACACGCGCCCATAACCACTACCCTGTACCAGCGCAGGATTCTCGGCTTCAAGCAAATTGACTTACAACCACCTGTGAGAAGCCCTTCATCTTTTTCTCTATGTTACAGAGGATAAAAGTGGGCCTCAGAGAGAAACTGGGGCTCAGAGAGGATGAGTTCGGAGCTAATGAACTGGAGAACCGAAGTTACTATCATGCAAGTACCTTAGAGACCATGCCCTTCCTTAGAGACACCTGGGAGTCTGAGCAGGTGAGCAAACACTGGTGGCCCCTCTTGTTCAAGACCTACACATTCTTCCTGGGATGGCCTCTCTAGGGACCCAGCAGTCAGGCAACTTGTATGGCTTATGATTGGAAATGTCAGGGGAGCATTGAGGACTGCTCAAGTAGTCACGGATATGAAGTAATAAAAAACTTGCTATAAGGACAACCTTACTCTTTAGAAGTACAATGCATGCCAAATATTTGAGCCTTGGGCAGCAATTCTTTACCTCATGGGTACCAACTTGAGAGAAAGCAGAGTAATCCATGGCCTTCCTTGACCACATCTAACTTCACGGCTCTACTGGAATCCCAAGGTAGCAGGTTAGAGACAGTCACCCTACCCTACTCAGGACCTGTGGAGCACATGCTGCTAGCTTAACCCTTGAAGACCAGCAGGTTACTTCCAACTCAGGTCAAAGGTTGCAGCCAAGTTGGGTGGGATAACTGACTTCTAAGATCTAACCATTGGCTTCTACATTACAAGAATATTTACATTCTATACTGATTGTCCTTGGTTTGAGACAGTTTCTTGGGACTTTGTGACCTAAGGTGGATTATAGACATCGTGTACAGCAGTCTCTTCTCCTGCCACATGTTCTGTCAGTTTTCAGATCCTTTAATTCCATGTCCTGACCCTGCCTTGTACAGACCTAGGGCCCTAGACTGTGTAGAGGAAGCCTAGGTTGCATCTTAGAGACCTTCAGCCTTCAGTCTCAGCACTTACACCTTGAAGCTTTCTCTCTCTGCTCAGTTGTCAATAAACATGGCTGAGATGGATATCAAGGGCAGCCTTGAAGAGCCATGAAGCTAAGAGGGCAACTTAAAGTCGGACTGGAGTGCAAGGGGGATAAGGAATCTGAATGAGTATTATGACTCTCATGATTTCATCCTTTTTTGTTTGTTGTTTTACCGTGAGGGTCTCGTTCTGACCTGACAATTCTTCCAGATGTACTACTGTCCAGTACAGAGGACATTCTACCATGGCATCCGTAGATGTCTGCTCCTGTGAGCTCTCCCTAGGAAGAGCCTGTTCTGTTGACATTTCTAGTAGAGATTTAGTAGTTGTACTTCAAATGTTGTGGTTGGTGTAAAGTCAAGAAAGGCCAAAATGGTCTGTGCAACAGTGACAAAAGTCATTCTTGAGTCATTTCCCTTAAATGGCTAAATTATCCGGCTCCAGCCTGGGTTGAAGGAAAGTGAGAGAGGAGAGCAGTGCACCCCAGCCTTGGTCATATCTAGATGTTTGTGTATTTGTTTTGTTTTTCTGTACAGATTCTAGCATGAACTTCTCAAACCCCAAAGAAATGTCCAACCAGGCTGTGTGAAGGAAGCTTTACTCCCACAGTATTATGAAAGCAAACACAAGCCTGGGGTCAAGTGGTTCTTTTGTTCTAGAAGTTCTTTCCCACGAGTTCAATCCTGCCATTAGCATTGACTTCCAGAGCTTTAATCTGGGGCTGCCTATCTCGGCTTGTTAGAGGGATGTTCAATGGTGGCTTCCTTATGAAGGAAGGGGAAAGAAGAAAAGAGAAAGTTAGGAAGGGGGTGAAGAATGGTACCAAACCTTACCTTTCCCCCCTGTTGCCTGGAGCATCTTCAAATGATCCACTGTCATTTGCAGAATTTCAGCCTTTTCCAACTTGGCAGATCCCTTCAGAATCAAATAAGAAAGTTTCATGAGTTCTACAGAAACTGTCTTGGAACATTATAGAGTAAACTTAGTTCTATAGTTCCAATCTTGCCTCTTGTTATAAAATTCTATGCTTAATTTTATCACAGGAAAAACTTGAATTGAAAAAATTTTAATTGTGTATGTGTGTGTCTATGTGTATGTGTGAGTCTCTCTCTCTGTGAGCATGCATGCGTATGCGTGTGCGTGTGTGTGTGTGTGTGTGTGTGTGTGTGCGCGTGCGCGCGAGTGTGTGTGTGACCTATTCAGGTCAGAGGCACCAGAACCTATTGGAGCTAGACTAAAAGTGTTTATGAGTCACCCAGTGTGGGTGCTGAGCCCAAATTTGTGCCCCCTAGAAGAACAGTTTATTCTCTTAACCTCTGAGTCATCTGGGCAGACTCTAACTTCATTCTAAAATTTATATAAAACCTCACTTATTACAGCATAGCTGATGGTACTAACTTGTAACTTCTAAAGACCAGAGCAAGGCATCAAAGAGATGATTCATTAAATAGTAAGAAGAATTATGTTTCTACAATCATCCTACGAACACTATGCCAACTGCAAAGCTCTTCAACTTTGAACTCTGTCTTCATTAATGATATATTTTCTTAAGGGACATTTTATTGTCATTACTATTAAAGCCTACAGCAGTTTAACAGTTGAACATTAATTCTTGAGGATATGGATCTAGTACCATAACAAAGCATCAAATGTGGAACATACAAAAATAGAAAAGTCCCAGTGAGTCTTTAAGATAACCAGTAAAGAAAACAAACCAGGACAGGATGCTGAAAGTCACTAGCAGTTGTTGCTGTGAATGCTAAGGTCATATCAGAAAGGACTAATCTGCAGTTTACTTAAGGAGCATCTTCTGTGTGTAAGGCTCTACCAATCATCAGAAGTGTTCGTAGAATCTTCCTGTGGTAAATGAACAGCTTGGTCTTCATGTGAGTCTCCTAAGAGTGGAGTGGGGGCTGTCTCTGACTCTGTTTCCTGCCATTGGATCCCCTTCCCCTACCTGGTTGGGCCTCAGAGGGAGAGGGCCTGCTTAGTCCTGCTGGGACTAGATGTCCAGGATGGGGCTCTCTTTTACTGAGAAGGAGGGCAGGGGATTATGGGGGAGGACTTTAAGGTGGGACTGGGAAGGGAGGAGGGAGGGGGCTGTGATGTGGATGTAAAGTGAAAAAAGTAAATTATTGGAAGAAAAAATCCTTATAAAAACCCACAAAAAACATAGTCTTGCAAATACATTTTCATTGTTCCCCTTCTTAAATAAAGCAACCTTTGGAAACCAACTGAAAGAAATGCCCGACTTATAGTGACTTGGGCTTTGTGGCTTCTACCTAACTTCTTAGAGGAGCTGAATAATTAAACCAACATGTTTTTTTTTTCCTATACTTTTTTTCTTTTTAATTATCACCAAACAGTAAATAGCAGGAGCGTCAGTTCTTCAGCGTCTCTAAAGAGTATTCTCCCCTAATTGTGGCAGGGCCAGCTCACTGGGGTTGGCAGCCAGACTCTCTACACTGGAAAGCTTGTGTTTACAGCAACTAGCTGCCAAACGACTGAGGCCAGCTCTTAAGGTTTAAGTCAATATTTAAGGGAAGAGCCTAACAAACCAAAACTAAGGAAAATGATCATCAGAGCAGGCTGCTTCTCAGCGTCACAATGTAGATATTTCTGCATTCAAAAAAGTAAACAAGCAAACAACACAGGTCACTGCCATTTTTCATTTGCAGTGCACTAATCTGAAGTATAATTTATAGTACACGTAAGCTATCAAAGACAGCCTTGGCATCTGAATTGCAGAGTTTGTATCTATTTTTCTACGTCTTAAATGGGTAGAGTCAAGAGTAGCGTAGCATGTCCTGCATTTGTCCTTGTTCACCGTGTTCATGAAGATGTCTGAGGAGCTGCTGTGAAAGTGGCCAACGGTGGCCTTGGGTGGCCTCCAAAGGCCCTCTGTGGGGCTTGGTTTGCAATGTTTGCAGAATCTCGAAGTATACAAACCAACAAAAATGGCATAACCAATCAACTGATGTTTTGCACCCAGTTTGGCTACACACTTGGAAATATGCTCTTAGAAGCCTCTGCATCTGCCACAGAGGCAGAACGAGAGACGTACGTCCAAAGCCACAAAGGAAAGTACGTTTGTTTGTTTTCTCTTTCCCAAATGACAAGTGCTTTTTACTTTTTTTTTTAAGTAAAAAGTACCTGAACTTTGAAAAGCAACATTTATGTTTGATTTTTTTCTTTACTAAACTTCCAAATTATATTCCAAATCAAACAATGTTCTATTAACCTAAGAATTAAAAATGAAAGTAGCTTGCTAAATAATCTGTATTAGTATAATTTAGGAAACCAAAATAGAAATCTTATTGCCTTAACTTTGATTTAAAAAAAAAAAAACAATGGTACTTTCAAAGTTTGAGGGAAAAATAATATTTCACATACAAAACTTTTTTTTCAAGAATAGTACATACAGCACAGTTTTAACCAAAACTCCTACTGGCTTCATGGAAAGAACGGAGAAAGCAGGAACACTGTTCCCCTTAAGGGGAAAATAAGCTAAATGGAAATGTTTTCAACTTCATGATGGATTATGTTTTTAATAGTTCTGCCACAACAAAGCATTTTATTGAAATAGCTGTTCTATGCCGGATCAGGGTGCACAGAGCACACACCATTATTTTAATGAGCTTCAAGAAGAAGGATCCACATTCCCAGATGAGAAAATCAGATGCTTTGAACTGTTTTTGTTTTTTTTAGGGGGGTGGGGGTGGGGGTGGATAACTTACTTGTTTTTCAAAAGCTGTTGGCACTAGTCTTCTCAATTCAGATAAACTGTTATTTATTCGATCCCGACGCCTTTTTTCTATGATCTAGCCCAAAGAAAGCAAAACAAAAATCTAAGGGTACATATATAGAACAATTATCCAAGTAAGAAAATGACAGCAGTGACACACATGCTTAGTTACAGGACATAAGGGGGGGGGGGTCACCTACCCCTCTCCTTTTCTTTCTTGCCATAATCTGAGAGGTGGTTGTCGGTGAATTGGACCTCATCACTGAGCTTGCACTGTGCCTGTGAAGGAGGAAGACGAGTCAGGTGCTGTATTAATGTAATAATCCCCCTTTCCCACCCCTCTTCACAGCACCCATTAATTTTCTGATTGACTGAGAATTATATTATTTTCTGTCTGTTGATTTTTCATAGCTATGCTATTTGGGGGCTTTATTTTAGTTTCCAGATAGTAATTTTACCTTAAACATGTTAATGAAGCCTTCAGACAGCTTAGCAAGTTCAGGCAATTGGCCACAAAGTTTGATCATCTTGCCTGAGGTCCACCCCTTGGACTCACAGGACACAAGGGGAAGAACCACTTGGACCTCCACAAACAGAACGGACAGTGACAGTGATACATAGCTTCCTTAGCACATACACTAAACAAGTAAACATGATTTTCAAAATGCTACTGTGTAATTCTGCTGCCAATTCACGTGGCAAAAATGAACCTGAACTTTTGAGTTCTGCAACGAAATAATGATATCCAGTTGGGGTGAGAGGTCAGGGATTAGTGCCTCCTGTTTCTCCTCATGTATGCCTTAAAAGTCAGCAATCCATCTGGATGTGTCCCTCTTGGTCCCTTCTTGCCAGACATTCTGATCGAACGTTCATGAGCCCCACGTGCCAAGTGTGTCTCCACAGGCAACTTTTAAAACAAATCCTAATACCCGTACTATTCCAAAATGTCAGCGACTCAGATTCGATAACCCAAGGAGAACCGATTCTGAGTCTTGGTCCTTTAAAAGAATATCCTGACCATATCATTGGATGGGAAGTCGAAATTTAGCTTTTCACTTTGTACTTTGTATGCTTTAACTTTGAAAATGAAACTGTGTCACTAGTCTTGAAACTAAGCTTAAGTCAAGAAGTTACAATCCACCTTGAGTTTACAAAAAGGTCAACTGATTACTTGCTTATGTAGTTGGTCACTTAATGCATACTATCCTAGGACTTTTGGTCTCTCTGACATTCACAGGTACTATACTTCTTGAGGGTCTTAAAATCTCCAGGTCTCCTTATGTGTTCTCTTTCGTTTTTAGAAGTTCCGTTACCACCTCACTGCCTCACTTCTGGGTCTTAATTCGAAATCAACCAACTCCTTCTTCCTCACCCCTTCTCTACCGATTTCACCCTTTCACATGACAGCCTCCGGCAGTTTCATTTTTTTAAAAGAATACTTTAACCAGAGAGTTGATAAACAGCATCTTTTTTGCTCTTCAGGCTTTGATTTTTGCGTCTTAAAATAAGCCTGTGAAATAAATCCAGTTTTCTATATTCGGGAAGGATTTCATTCTTTGAGTGACAGCAGCAAATAAATAATTAAGGTGCTTCTGGGCATGCCAATTAGAAGCAATTATCATTTGACCCGCCTTGGCTCTAAAATGCCTGGGTAATCTTGCTGTCACAGGAAACGGGAGGTCCGTCTCCTGTGATCAGAACGCTGATCTTCTGGAGACTTTAGGACAAGCAGTCAAAGCTATGCTGCCTCATCGGCTCCTTACTTCTGTCACCCATGGGTGGATCAGCAAGATCACCCTCTGTCAACCTACGCAGCTCAGCCTGTTTAGCTTTAACTCCTCAAAAACTCAAGTCGCGATACCAGTTTCTCTCAAAACAGAAATCCAGTTGTTTTTCTTTCCTCCTGACCTATTTTGGAACTGTCCCTAAATACAGTTCCAGTACCGGGGGCGTCGCCCGGACGTGCCAGTACCCGTGCCCGACGCTGACAGCCGGGGACCCTCCCTCGCCAACTCCTGCACACTCAGGTCCAGTTCCCTTCCAGTCGCGTCCCACGCCTAATGAGAACCCATCTCTCACCCCATCCTGACTCTAGCTCGACGAGCACCCACTTCCCGGGGACAACGGTCTCCGCTCCACCCGAAGCTCCCCGGACACTCTCCCGCTTCTTTGAGCTCACCCGGAGTAATTGTTCTCGCTCCCCACGTCGATGGTCTCGTCTAGGTCGCTTTCAGAGGTCGTCTCCTCGCAAGGGCGCTTCATCGCGGCGAAAAAGAAGAGCTACGGACACCCTGAGCTCCTCGCGGGCCTCCTCCCTCCCTCCCCGCCCCGCTTCTGCAGGCGCCGCTCCCCCGGCGGCGCGGTCGGCTCCTGGAGGCTCTTTCCCACGCCGCAGCCCAGGCGCAAGAGCCGGCGCTGGCCACGCCCCCCCGCGCGGGCGGGGCCCCTCGGCTTCTTCGCTTGCGGGCCTGTGCCACTCTCCAGTCCCCGCCTCCCTGGGAACGTCTGGCTTTCTATTGGCTAATATGGAGAGGCGGGCCCTCAGTGGCCAATGGCCGCCGAGAGGCGTCGGCAGAGGCGTGGGAACGCGGCCGCGCACCTGGGAGCCCTGAGTGGAGCGCTGGCGCTGACTTACTGCGGCGGGAGCCGGCGCAGGCGCGAGAGCTCGGGGCGGGCGTGTTAAGGCGCGGGCTCCCGGGGTTTGGGCTCTCCTGTGCAAGCCGCGATCTCTCCCGCCAAGTTTCTACCCTAGTTTTAAAGAATAACCGCTAGCGTGTGGCTGAGTGCGAGTGAGCGTGTGTGACGTCGGGGGTGGGAGTGGGGGTGCCAGGCTCGGCGACCCACCCCTCTGGGCTGTCCCCGCTCTGGACCCAAGCTGATGAGTGGCTGACCAGAGCGGTCATGACCAGACCCTCAGGGGATTTTGAAAGGTTTAAGTCAAAGTTACTTTTTCACCCCGCCAGCTTCAGAGCCTCTGGGTTGTGGGCAGATAGGACGTCCGCCTACGGGTCCAGGTGCCTAACCGCAGGAGGTTGGCCCGGTGCGTTGTTGGATTTGCCACCTTTCGGCTACTTCCTTTGTGTCCCTGGCCACAGAAACTGGAGGGAGGGGTTGTAAACTATCAGAGTAAATGGTAGGCTTGAGTGGTGTCTTTCCTACTGATGGGAAGCGGGGAATTTTAGGACACAAATCTGAGTAGGTTTTCGAGTTTTTGGACTTGGATTATCCAAATTAAATATTTGTCCCAGTCATTCCTCCAACTTCTCAAGTGTACGCAGTCACGGAGTTCTTTAGCATCGGGACGAGAAGATTCGTACTTAGGTGTACACTGAATTTGTTTTGTAAAGTTTACCGGTGCTCACTTGTTCTCAGTGGAGGGACAGCATGGGTTGTGTAAATTCTAGGTGAGTTTACAGACTATTTTCAAGTTGCTGTCTCCCTGCTTACGGTGGGGCTTTTGAGCAGACTCTGTCGACTTTTCCATGAGCTCAGGAAGTGAGCAAGACAGTCTCCGGGAGTGCTCTGGACCGTCTGGCGCTGCAGCACTGGGTGGGTTGGTGGGGGTCCAGCGAGAGAGTCCACATGATGCTCTCTGGGCCCGCTTTGTGCTTTGTGGAAAAAAAGCCATTGAGAAAGAGACATCCATCAATCACCAGGACCCTCCACCTTACACAGATAATTATATTCCTGGAAATCTAACTAAGGCACCGTTTCCAAACTTCATTCCCTGGTTACACTAGACTCGTGCGGAGGAAAAGGACAAGAGAAAAGAGACAGCAGAAGACGGGACTGGGCGCAGATTGGGTTGATGGAGAGTGGGAAGGAGCCAGAGTAACGCCAAGGACCTGCAGCCAGCGTGTCCTTAAAACACAAAACCCCTTCTCTACAGGCCCTGGTCTCTTTTGTGCGGTCCTCACCGCGGTGCCTTCAACGACCGTGTGAACAGAAATCTGAAACTTTCTGTCCTGACTTCTGAAACTCAACTCCAGGCAAATCACTGGGTCATCGGGGACCGGGCGGGGCCTGGCGAGGCGGATGGGGTCAGCGCTGCTGGACCACAGAACCGTGGGTGGCAGACTCCCCAGCTCGGCACTTAGTCTCTGGGCCGGCGTCTGTGTGCTCAGGGACAGCCGGGCTTTTGCCCGGGTACAGAGAAGGCGGCCTGAGGCCGCTTGCCCTGCGCAATTCAGAACTGCACCCTGTGGTTATCCAGTGTTTCAGCACTGGTTATCCAGCTGAGTGTGAGCTCTCCAGGCCTCTCTTTCCCAGCTAGAGTAGGGGCCCAGAGTGAGAGTTCCCAGCGCCCAGTGGCTGCTTCACTCCCCCACCCCTTGAAATTAAGGTTTGCCACAGGAGCACACGAGAGAATTAGAGCACACGAGAGAATTAGTGGGATCTTCCAAACGCCCGAAGCAAAACCTGAAATCATTATAGGAGTGTGGGGCTGGGGTGGGACAACTCTAAGAGATTTTTTTTTTCTCGCTACACTAGTGCATTTAATTATAATGGTTGCGAAAAATTGCACCGGGAAATGGTTTGCTTGTTATAAAGTAGCAACGGGTGAAAGTTTTTCCATTTTGTCTTTGAAGGCTTAACCGCCGTGCCGCGTCATAAAAGAGTATGTCGGAGACGTTCGGAAAGCACGCACGGATTTAATGTTGGTTTGAAAGCTTTTTAATCAACAAGGGTCATATATTAAAAGCATTATAGAATAGAGCCTGGTACACCAAACGTGTGTGTAAAGAAGAATGAATAAGGCAAAAGACAATATTTTAAAGACTCCACAGAGCTCGCTTGTTAATCTTTAAAATACTTAATCCCAATTAGAGTGGTTTTCTTTTATATCGGTTATTCTCAAGCATCCTTTTTTCCTGTCGCCTGCCTAGGCGCCTTTTCTATGTCCTACGTCTGGGTCAGAGGTAGAAACTGAACAAACTTGCAAGTGCTTCAGCCTATTTAAAAAAAAAACAAAACACAAAACACTAGCGTGGATGGAGCAGGAAGAACTGGGGTGGCATAGACAGGGAGAAAGAAAGTTTTCTTTCTTGGGACTTTAAGCCCCATCTCCTCTCTGTAACACTGGTTTCAGAAAGAGTTACTGGAACGCTTACTAAGAACCAGGGTAGAAGAAAAGAAATTCTTTGCGCAGAGCAATCTGCTTTTCTTTCCTTTTGAAAGATTTGAACAATGGGATAATTAGACCAATAGATACAGGGAGGAGGGACTGACCTAGAAACGAAATGCCATTAGGAAAGTAAGACCAGGCCAGCAAATCTAAAGGGAAAAGAGAGATGTAGACTCCCCACCCTCCCTAAATTGGTCATCTGGTCCCTGGTGCTTAAGTGATTTAGCTCACTGAATAGGAGAGGATCTTGGGGAAAGCAGAGATTTCAGAGGACCAAATGTAGTCATTTTGTTATATCTCCTGACCATCTACATGTATATTACATTGTGAGTTCTTCTACTTACATTAAATTTGGTGATCTTGAGCAAGTCTTACCTTGCCCCCTAAACTGGAAATTTTAGCACACAAACTAAAGAAGTGATTTCTTTGCCACTTTTCTAAAAATCTCTTGAAGAACGTTTGGAATGAATTGGAGATATATATATATATATATATATATATATATATATATATATATATATATATATATATATATGGCTGCCTTCTGCTCTCTCTCTCTCTTTTTTTTCCTCCAGGGAGCTGAGGACCAAACCCAGGGCCTTGTGATTGTTAGGCAAATGCTCTACCACTGAGCTAAATCCCCAACCCTGCCTTCTGCTCTCAATGGAAGTCCTGTGGTGGTGTTTTCTTTATTGGAGTTGAGATGCTGCTCAGTTTCTAAAACAAAACAAAACAAAGCATGAACTACTGGAACATTTGCAAGGTGTGTGTGTGTGTGTGTGTGTGTGTGTGTGTGTGTGTGAGAAGTTAGGGCAATTCTGTTATTTAAAGAGCTTTATGATAGTCTGAGAAGTCTACATGTACACAATTCAAACTGGGAAGCCCAGGGCTTTGCCCCTTATGAAATGTAAACACCCAGAAGTCAGTCTCTGTCCTGGTCCCCTTTCCTCCCCACCCTCTCAGAGGAAGGGCGTTTGCAATTGCCAGGCAGGTGATAAGCACATCTGTGGGCAGCCTTGTTGAGCCCTCTTGCCGAACTACAGGGCTATTGTGAGCAGGCACCATCTTAAAAAGTGTGAGAATGCTGTGCCCTGGGAGTGGGGGCCAAGGGCAAGATCCTTGTAAATTTCAATACCCTTTTTCAACCTCAGGCAGGCAGCAAGCAGGCCAGTCTAGGGTCACTTTGTGACATGAATAGCCAAACCAGTAAAACAACACAAAGCTGAAAGCAAGGGGAAGTCCAAGCCCACCAATCTTGAAATCGTCTCTTGGACAATGTTCCCGTTTAGCAAGTATTCTTGCCAGGTAAGCTGCACAGTGTGAATGGTATTTATGGCTAGCCCTCCTCCGTGCTGATTGCCTGTTACAATATCAAAGACTGCAAGGGAGGAAACCCAAGACCCCAAACTCCCTTTCCTGGAAATTGTGTTATTTAGGCTGATTTGTGCCACAAAGGGACGATCTACTTAAAAGCCTTTCCTTCCTGAGGGCTTAGTGTTTTTAGCACTCAGCCCAGGCCCAAGGGCGAAGACTGCCTTGAAAAGAGGGTTAGGCAGCAAGGAATGAGTTTTCCATACCCAAGTAAGCAATAGTCAGAGGATGGCAGCACTCACTCTATTCACTAAATTCTTCCAGGAGGCCAAATTGATAACAACAGGTTTTTCTGTAAAGGGATGTCTATAAATTTCTCTGTCCTCGATGCTGGTTTGACTAGCAGGTCTTCCCCTCCTCTCTTTTATAGACTCAGGGAAATATGTTCACTTTTCTCATGAAAATGATTCTTAACTATCTCCATCTTCTGAAATGATGCCTCACATGTGGTGGGTGCATAATGGATGGCTAGGGATGAATTGCTCATCAAAAGCAATGAACTCCCTACTTTGTCTCATAAACAGAGTTTAGTTACAGTGGGTTAATAGAATAAACAACATGACGAGGCTGTGAAGATACGAAGTGACTAAGCCTGAGCACAAAGCAGGAAAGAACTCGCTGTGAATGGGCCCTCGCAGTCTAGAGCATCCTGGTAGCCAAGGCGGAAGAGAACCATAATGAACTTCTAATTTTTATAATAAAAAAAGTGAGCACACAGCATTTCAAAAAATAAAGAAGCTTCATCCAGCAACTGTTCTCTAGCCAAATTGCCTGGCTACCTAGGTTACTGGTTTGAAAAGTTGAATTATTTGAAACAATTATTTTTCCTTGTTTAAAATTTGTTCCTAAAGTATCTGGATTAGGTATAGCAGAAAAAGTAACACTGGCAGGATGTTTCCATGAAAATAAATGGCTGAACAAACCATTGGATAAGCTGAGAGGATTAATTAATTAACTTTAACAGAACCAGGGTCTCAGTGATGCTCCAACAAGTAGGGATTCTCTGCAGCAAAAATGCTTGCTTTCACTTTCAAGAAGCAAACCACAGGAGATAAAGATTCCTGAGTCTGCTAGGCTGGCATTACCAGAAGAAAGTAAAACATTTCGAAATATTAACGACCATGGAAACATTAAAATTATTTGCCCACAGAATACTAATGAATGTCTACATTTTCTTACCATATCTGTCGGAACATTTCAATTAGATATGTTTACATTCATACCCTCATCATATCACCAACTTGGTAGGTGGCTCTGAAAAGAAAACTCGTTATTGACTGAAAATAACTCACTAATTTTAGATTTACTGTGAAGGGAAAAGTACAAGCTATTTTCAGACCTGGGTATTTTATAAACCTGTTGAAATATGTTTAAGAAACAAAGAAAAAAAAACCGCACTTTTTTGTTTGTTTGTTTGTTTTTCATCCTAGACAGAGCTAAATTTGTTCTACTAGATAAGTGTTTGGCTAGTTCTCTGTATCTGTTGGTTAAACACAAAGCATGGTACTTTTGTCTTCTGGTTTGAGGCATCAAAATCATTTAATAGCTTGGGACTATATTGGAAATACTACACTAGGCATTTGTAAAGAGAAGGAGCTGGTGTTCTGCTGAATAGACCATTGTATTTCTAGCAAATAAATACTATAAAGAAAACAACAGTTTGTAGAGAGACTGAATTATTTATTGATCAGAACCATGACACTTTAGCAACAGCATGTCATGGGACTTTACAGATAGCTCCAAGCCTAGCTGCAGCATATGGACCAGCAGCACACTGTGCGTTGCCTGTGCAGGAAAGGCATACTCTGTGTTTCCATGCCACTTTTAATTGAGAACATTATCAATTTATGAATCCAAACTCCCAGCACTTGCAAGATATGAGACCAGAACGATTAGAAAGCCTCACTGCAGAAGGCAAAATGTTACTAAAAATACATAAATGATTTATGTGGGCATGTACGTATGTCATTCTACAAATATAAGTATTTATGCACACACATGGCAGAAAATTGAAGTTTAAAAATTGCCATGACTTAGTTGTTAGCATTTGAAAGGCTTTGGTAATTCTAATACAAACCAGCAGTTTAAATCTGAGAGAGGGAGTACTTTCTAGTTGACTACCACTTGCGCAGTGGAATTTATAGGGTTTGTATATCTGGTAGGACATTTGTTCTTAAAAAACATCATTCACCATACTTTCAAATCTGCAACTCCTTATCTTTTGTTTGCTGTGTAACCCACATTTTAAGACAGTCTCATTATGCAGTTTCTTAATGCAGAACCTTAGGAAAACAGATCTTAGTACTTCGATCCTCTCAGTGTAATGGAAATAAAATTGTTACGCCAGAGGGCTAGCAGAGGAAAGTGGCTCTTTCTAGCGTTCAAATGGTGTCCCTGGAAAATCACGGGAACTGATATGTTGCTAAATTTTGTTTATGTGCACTGACTCTGGTTAAGACAATGGAGTTTTGAACAAAACCTAAAAGTTTTAACCATAAAGTTATTTTGGAGGGATCAACTGGGGAAAGGATATCTGTATTTTAATTTTAACCCTGAAATGCTTTTTCTCCTGTTTTATAGTGTGTGGATTGAGAACAGCACACTAGGGACTAGGCAGATAGGGATGTGTGTGTGGGTAGCTGCGACTGGTAGTGGGAATAATCTAATAACGAAACTAAAGAGCCATGGGTCAGATTACTCACAGAGCTGTGCTTTACATGCTGACAATAGATAAATCTGCCTTTATTAATCATTGCAGGATTTGTTTGTTTCCTGCCTACTAAGATATTGAATGGCTCCCGTTAGCAATGGTCCGCTGAGCAATGTGGGTGAGGCATGGCAAGCTAGATTCAACAATTTCTCTCTGGAAGTAGTGGGAAAAGTAATAGGAAACTCTGCACAAACAGCTGTTAAATAAAGTTTGCCAGAGTCAAGACCACGGTAGACAAAAAACTCTATGCTGTGCACACAAAGAGCCAAGATTCAGTTAAGGGGGTCTGTGGGGGCATCCTGTAGCAGCAACTTCAATCCAGAGAAGCAAAGACTTTTAAGGGTAGAGATGACCTAAGAGCTTTTGTCTTCCAGTTCCATTGAAATAAGAAGCAACTTGCTTTAACTTAGCTGGCTTAGTGGCAGGGCCTTGCATTGCCCTTAGATGTGTCTTGGGAAATGGGATTTGTGTGTGCGTGTGTGTGTGTGTGTGTGTGTGTGTGTGTGTGTGCGCGCGTGTGTGTGTGTTACAAGTATGTGAGTATGTAAATGGATGCTTGTGCCCAATTATATTCATGGAAGTCTAGAGGGGACCAGAGAAGAACATCAGTACCTTCTTTATTTCTATCTGCCTTATTACCTTGATGAGTGTCTCTTAATGACCTGGATGTTCACTATTTTAGCTAAGCTGATGGCCCAGTGAGCTCCCACAATCTGCCTGTCTCGGCCCGTGCTTCAACCCTAATGCTGGGATCAAAGGCCTCTGGTGGCATGCTTGACTTTGTAGATGGTTGCTGGAGATTCAACTCGGGTCTTCCTCTTTACACAGCAAATACTTTGACCCATAGAGCCATCTCCCCAGCCTCAGAAATAGGATTTCTTTTTAAAGACTTGCTTATTTTTATTTTATGTGTGAGTATTTTACCTGCGTGTGTGTGTGTGCCACATGTGTGCAGTGCCTCCAGGGGCCAGAAGGGACACCAGAACCCCTGGAACTGTAGTGGCAAAGGTTGTGAGCCACACATGGGTGCAGGGAACTGAACTCTGGGTCACCAGCAAGAGCAGCAAGCACTCTTCAGCCCTGAGCCATCACTCCAGTTCTGGAAAGTAGGGAATTTGATGGTGGTTGCTTCTCAGTGCATTTTCCTCTTGAGGTTGGGATAGTGTAGGTTTTAAATGCCTCCAAGGGCCAATGTTGAAAGCTTGGTCTGTAGCCTGCGGCACAACTGAGAGGTGTTAGGCAGTTAGGAAACAGAGCCTTACAGAAGTTAGTTCATTAATGCTTACGCCCTTATTGACAGCTCTTCCTGACTTCCTGGCCTCCACCATGTGGATAGATCTCCTATGCAATGTGCTCCCACCATGCCACCATGGGTTAAAGCAACAGGCCAAGTATCCATGGGTTTAAACCTATTAATCTGTGAGCTATAATATGCCTCTCTAACTCATGGCTTGTGCATGTCAAGTATTCATTACAGCGATGAAAAACTACTGAAGAGTACGGTCAGATGGAACTCAGCACATGGGAATACTGCTTTTGATTGGTTTTCCTTAATATAAGATAATCACACGTGCACACACACACACACACACACACACACACACACGCACACGCACACGCACTCTTCATTACCTGTTCTGTGGAATACTCACACAACTGCTTCGGGACATGCATACAAGTATTTACAGATTTGCTTAGAAATTCATCATGCCATAATTAAAGCCAGAATATGGTTCTACCCTCAGTGATTGAGAGAACTTCTCGAAGTGAGGTTTTAAGCTTTGTTAACTTCAAAGTAACACAAAAGTACAGCAGCACAGTTATCTATCTGTGGATTTGTCCAGCTTAGATACTCTCAGTGAAAGGTTGAGCTATGAATCTTTCTTGTTACTGGCTCAGTGGTGACAGCAGTGGTCTCAACCTTTCTAACACTGTGATCTTTAATACAGTTCCTCATGTTGTGGTGACCCTCAACCATAAAATTATTTTCACTGCTAATTCATAGCTGTGATATTGCTACTGTTATGAATCATAATGCAAATACCTGCTATTTTGGTTGGTCCTAGTGACTCCTATGAAATGGGCCTCAACCTCCAGGTTTAGAACCACTGGGTCAAATTCACGTTTTTACGGAAGTTTTTCTTTAGCAAACATTCGTGGATTTTATAACTCGTGTCATCCAGCTACTGTTAGACAACAACTCCTCACATCCTTCTGCACAAAGGCCTTGCTAAAATGGATGTTACTTGTATTTAAATATTGACTATGTATTTGGAAAGTAGCCATGATGCTCAGTAAGAAAATGTAAGACAGAATTAAAGCTTTCTTCTTGTCACCTGAGAGCAAATAAGTAAAGAAACAGAGGCAAGCTAGATAGTGCTTCTCAAACCAGAGAATTGCATCTGCATCACAGAGACCTTTTCTTCAGAAATTATTTTATTCTAAATTTTACTTTGCCAATGAGCCATCTGGTGTGTTTTTGTCTTTTGGATAGTTGAAAGCAACACCCCTGGGGAATTTGCTATTCTGAGATTATAGTAACAAGGATTATGGCCACTTCCATTTGCCTGTTTTATGTTTTTTTTTCCCATTTTAAAAACTTTATTCCATTTGGAATTTATTGTATCATATTTTATATGTAAGAGTGAATGCTAGTCCATTTATTGCCCAAAGAGTATCTAGATGCCCATATATTCTGGGTGAAACAGCATTAGGTGGGTGATTGATAAATGATACTATCAGGATTTATGCCTTCAAGAAGCCACTAAGTTTTCAATGGTTCAGACTGACCTTAGACTGCCTGTTGATGACCGACCATTCATGAACTGAGAGTGCTTACTTCATTCTGTACCTTGTTGATGACCGACCATTCATGAACTGAGTGTGTTTACTTCATTCTGTACCTTGTTGATGACTGACCATTCATGAACTGAGTGTGCTTACTTCATTCTGTACCTTGTTGATGACCGAGCATTCATGAACTGAGTGTGCTTACTTCATTCTGTACATCGCATCTGCTTCCTGATTTTTTTATTCAATTCTATCTATTGGGTTTTTTTTACAACTGTCAGCACCCCAATAATTTGTTATTATTTTAAAGCAATGCATTTTAATAAGTAATAGTAAGGCAAGGATGAACTTAATTACTCATGGCCTAAGATGTTGAGATTGCAAGTGTGTGCTAACTAACACACATAGCACAGTACATCAGAACCATATTTTTGAGTTTAGGGTTGGCTTTTGTGTTGGCCATCCATACAGTTCCCAAAGTCATGCCTGTCCCCAACCCAACTCCTATTTTCACTGCAGAATCTACAGTTTTTCTTTAGTGTTAGGGTTTTTCCCATGGGCATGAGGGCCATGGCACCTGTGATGGGAAAGGGTAGTTGATGTGTGTTTTGTGATTAGCAGTGGATAGGAGTGAGTCACTTACTATCTTAAAATGGATATTTCTTTTCAATGACCAAATACCAACTCTTTATGCACAATTTAATTATGAAAGGGGGACCTGAAGGCTGGTATGTTAGGAGGGTATTACAAGAATGATTCATTTAGAAAGTCTGGTTTGTTTTTTCTGCTCTCTACAAAGATAAGGACAAAATCCTGGACAAAAGAAACTGTTATTAGATTGGAGGCCTTTGTTTTTCTACTTTGTGTGTGTCCTGGAAAGAGCATTAACTTTGGAATCACGTAGACTGGGCTAAATTCTTCCCTCTGTCAATAGCCTATGTTATTTAAGCCACATTAATTTTTCTTTTAGTGTTCTATCCAAAAAAATGTAGCTCACTGATTTGATTTAAAGATCAATTAAGTTAAATGTGAAACTCCTAGTATGACACAATTCAGCATCAGTTTTCTTTTCCTTTCATTCATAAGTGACAACAAACGTCTGTTCAAAAAATGCTTCTAGCACTGGGTGCCTTTTCTTCCTGGGCTAATGGCTTTATAAAGCTAATCCCTTAGTTTTTTTTCCACAATGCTTCGGTTTTTCTATGTGTGGCTTTTATTTCGTGTTTCATCAAATTATAGTGCTGGCAAAGTACCTTGAACTTTCTTAGCACAAAGCTCTCAACAGGACGGAATCAACACTACCTTAATTTCTTGGTGTCCTCTATTCCCTCTGGCTCTTTTCTTTTACGGGGTTCCCTGAGCCACGAGGCCAGGAATTTAATGCTGGTTCTGTCCTTGGGACAGTGTTTCAAAGTCTTTCCCTCTGTGCATAGAGATTGGCTGTGGGTCTCTATATTTGTTCCCATCTGCTGCAGAAGGAGGCTTCTCTAGGGATGGCTGAGCAAGTCATGGATCTATGAGTACAGCACAATGCTGTTGGGAGTAATTTTACTGCTATAGTGTTTGGTTTCTCCGTAGGTCTCTGGACTATCTAGGCTCAGGATCTTGGCCACCCAGCAGTATCAGAGATAAATTGCATCTCGTGGAGTAGTCCTTAAATCCAGTCAAATCTTGGTTGGTTACTTCCACAAGTTTTGAGCTGCTATTGGCCCAGCTTATCTTGCTGGCTACCCACCATTGTAGATGGAAGGGTTTGGGGCTGGATCCGTGTTTACCTTTCTTGAATACTGGTCAGTTGGGGTGAAGGCCCTAAGTAAGCCTCAGCCTGACATCTCCATGTTCATGGAGTTTTATAGGTGTTGTCTTCAGCAATGGGGCCTTACTTTCAGTTTGAACAATCAACAGCCTTGGAAACAGTCTGGGTTGGTTGAGGTTCCCATGGGTTAATTAAGTTGGCCAAGAACTTAATTAAATATCATCCATTCCCAGTACTGGAAGCTTCATTTGATAACAAACAATGTCCAGTTGGGGCTCTGTCTACTTCATTATTTGGATATTTCATTTAGATTGCCTTCATATATGATATATACCACGATGCTTCTACTGTATTTCATTTCCATACAACCCCTCAAATGGCCCTTAGTTCTAGCTGTCCCTCCTAGTATTCCCCCCCCTTTACCCCTTTTCCCACTTCCTCCCCATTTGACCTTCCTGTTCCAGACCTCACACCACCCTTTTCAATCTATAACTATCTCTTATATTCCCCTCTTCTTTGGAGAGCCACCCCCACCAAGTTCTTTAAAATCTACCTAATCTCTGCGGTTGTACAGATTGTAGTATGTTTATCAATGACTTAACAGCTAACATCTACATATAAGTAAATACATACCATATTTGCCTTTCTGGGTCTGATTTACCTCATTCAGGGCATTTTTCCTAGTTCCGTCTATTTTAAAATACCTGAGCAACATTGTGTTAATGTGCCACATTTTCTTTGTCCATTCATCTATTGATGGACACCTAGGTTGTTTCCAACTTCTGACTATTATGAATAGAGCAGCAGTGAATATGGTTGAGCAAGTTTCTCTGTAGTAGGATGAAGCATATTTTAGGTGTGTGCTCAAGAGGGATATCCTGAATCTTGAGGTAAATTGATGCTCCTCTTTCTACGGAACCACCGCACTGATTTTCATAATAGCTGTAGAAGTTTGCACATAGAATGTTCCCTTTACTCTATATCCTAGCCACCATGAGCTGTCATTTGTTTTATTAATCTTGGCCCTTGTTATGGATGTAAGATGAAATCTCACAGTAGCTTTGATCTGCATTTCCCTGACAGCTAAGGATACTGAACATTTTAAAGGTGGTTCTCAGCCATTTGAGTTTCCTTTATTTGAGAATTCTCTGTTTAGATATGCACTCTATTTTTAAATCGAGTTCTTTGTTTTCTTGATGTTCTCTTTTTTAGTTCTTTATATTTTAGATATTTGCTCTCTCTCAGATGTGTAGTTGTTAAATTCCTTTCCCACTCTGCAGCCTCCCCCTTTGTCTGAATGGTGGTGTGTCCCTTGCTTTTCAGTTTCTTGAAGTCCCACTTTTAACTTATTCTTAATTCCTGTGCTTTTCTTGCTCTTTTCTCTATGTTAATGAGTTTAAGACTATTAGTACTTTCTCTTCTATCAGACTCAGTGTATATGGCCTTATGCTGAGGTCTTTGATCCATGGGGAGTAGGGTTTTGTGCAGGGTGATAAGTATGGATCTATTTGCGTTGTTCTATGTGCAGACATCCAGTTTGACCAGCACCATTTGTTGAAGGTGTTGTCTTTTCCCTAGTGGGTTTTTCTTACTTCTTATTAAAAAATAAGGTATCTATAGGTGTGTAATTTATGTCTACATCTTCAAATATATACCATTGATTAGCATATCTATTTTTGCAATTTTTTCCCCCTGGAGCTGAGGACCGAACCCAGGGCCTTGTGCTTGCTAGGCAAGCGCTCTACCACTGAGCTAAATCCCCAACCCTATTTTTGCAATGTTTTAATCACTATAGCTCTGTAGTACAATTTGAGGATAGAGATGGTGATAGCTCCTGCAGTTCTTTTTTATCATTCAACAGTGTTTTAGCTATTTCATGATTTTTGTGTTTTTATATGAAGCTGAAAAATTGTCCTTTCAGCTTCTGTGAAGAATAGGGGCAACTTTGGATCTATAAATTACTTGAAAGGATGGGCATTATTGCTATATTAATCCCACTTATTCATGAGCATGTGAGATCTATCTTCTAACATTCTTTTGTACTTCTTTCTTCAATGTCCTAAAGTTCTTATTATACAAATCTTCCATTTGATTGTCTGTAGTTAACTTTAAGGTATTTTATAATTTTTAAGGTTACTGAAATAGGTGTGTTTCCTGATCTTTTTCTCAGTCTGTCATTTTGCATGGAAGGGATATTGAATTTGTTTGTTAATTTTGTATCCCGCTACTTTGCTGAAAGTGATTATCAGCTGTCAGAGTTTCCTGGTGGAATTTTTGGGGTTGCTTATCTATATAATCATATCACCTGCAAGTAAAGATACTTTGACTTTTTTTCTTACTGTTTATTGCTCTAGTTAAGGCTTCGAGTGCTATAATGGATATACATGGAGGAGAGAAAACCTTTTCTCATTCCTGATTTTAGTGCAAATGCTTTCAGTTTGTCTCTATGTAAGTTGATGTTGGTTGTATTTTTGTTATAAACTGCCTTTATAATGTTGATGTATTCAGCTGTATTCATAACCTTATCAGGGAGATTATGAAGAGACATTGAATATTTCAAAGGCCCTTTTTGCATCTAATGAGATGATCATGCGATTTCTATCTTTCAGACTGTAAATATGGTAGATTACATTTATCAATTTCTGTGTGTTGAACCATCCCCGCATCTCTAGGATCAAGACCACTTAATGGTGGCAGATGATATTTGTAATGAATTCTTGGATTTAGTTTGCAAGTATTTTATGAAGAAATTTTGCATCTATGCTTATGAGGAAAGTTGTCCTGTAATTCTCTTTCTTTGTTGTGTCTTTATGTGGTTCAGGTATCAGGATGACATTGGACGATGTTCCTTCTGTCTCTAGTATATGGAATAATTTGAGGTGTATTGGAATTAACTCTTTTTGAAAATTCTGGTAGAATTCTGTGCTAAATCTGTACAGGTTTTGTGTGTGTGTGTGTGTGTGTGTTTGTTGGTAGACTTTTAGTGACTGTTTCTAGCTCACTAGGGATTTTAGGTATGTTTAAATTGCTAATGTGATTTCTACTTAACTTTGTTAGGTTGTGTAAATCAAGAAATTTAGTGACTATTTATTTTTTTGTAAGATTTCCCAATTGGGGTAAAATATTTTAAAATTATGTCTCTAAGACTTTCTAGATTTCCTTGGTGTGTACTATTATGCCCCCCTCATTTATCTCTAGTTTTGTTAATTTGGATCTCTATCCTTGCTTTTTAGTTAATTAACTAAATTTAGTTAATTTAGTTATTGATTTTTATCAAATGACCAACTCTTGTTTTTTTGATTTTTGTTGTTGTTGTTTCTATTTTATTGACTTCACCCCTGAGTTTGATGAGATCTTGACACTCCTTTTAGGTGCAGATTTCTTCTTTTTGTTATAGAGTTTTCGGGTGTGTTATATGAGATCTCTTCAATTTTTTTTTTTATGTAGGCAGATAGCACTATGAAGTTGCCTCTTAGAACTACCTTCATTGTGTTCCATAAATATGGGTATGTTGTGTGTTCATTTTTATTAAATTCTCAAAAATCTTTTAATTTCTTAATTTTTCATTCAGTAATGAGTTTTTCAGTCTCCATGAGTTTATAAGCTTTCTATAGTTTCTGTTGCTATTGCTATCCAATTGTATTGTATGATGGTCAGATAGGATGCAGTATGTTATTTCAATTTTCTTGTGTCTGTTGAAACTTGCTTTCTGTCCAAGTATGTGGTTCGTTTTCGAGTAAGTTCCATGAACTGCTGAGAGGAAGATATATTTATATGTTTGGATGACATGTTCTGTAAATATCTGTTTGGTCCCTTTTGGTTATATTATTAGTTAGCTCCAGCATTTTTGTTTGTTTGGTCTGGTTGACCTGTCTATTGTTGAGAGTGGGATATTGAAGTTACTATCACTGTGTGAGAGTGTCAACATGTGATTTAAGCTATAGAAGTGTTTCTTTCAGAAAATAATATCTTCTTGGTGGATATTTTCTTTGATAAGTATGTAATGTTTGTCCTTCCTATGTCTTCTGCTTAGTTTTGGTTTGGTCTTTCTGAGGTGGTGGTGGTCAGGTATTAAAATGACTATACCAGTTTGCTTTTTTAGGTCCATTTGCCTTAAATATCTTTCCCGATCCTTTTATCCCGAGATTATGTCTCTCTTTGATGTTAAGATGTATTTTTTGCATTCAACAGGAAGATGTATTCTGTTTTTGAACCCAATGTGTTAGTCTGTCTTTTTGTTGAGGAATTGAAACCATTGATGTTGAAAGATATCAATCAGCATTGTTTCCTCTCATTATTTTGTTTCTATGTTGTGCATTTTTCTTTCTTTCTTTGATTAGCTGGTCTGACATTATTTATTCCTGTGTTTTCTTAAATGTGATAAGCCTCTTCAGGTTGAAATTTTTCTTCTAGTGCCTTCTATAGGACTGGATTTGTAGACAGATACTGCTTAAATTTGGTTTTATCGTGGACTGTTTTGGTTTTCATCTATTGAGAGTGAAAGTTTTGCTGGATATAGTAGTCTGGGCTGGCATCTATAATATCTTAAAGTTTGTATAACATTCTTCCATCCCCTTCTTACGTTTTTAGACTTCATTGAAATGTCAGGGGTTTCTCTAATAGGTATGCCATTGTATGTTATTTGGCTTTCTCCCTTTCAGTTTTTAGTATTCTTTCTTTGTTCTGTTCAGTTAGTGCTTTGATTCCCATATGCCAGGGGTATTTCTTTTCTGGTCTAGTCTATTTTTTGTTTGGCATTTTTCTTGTACATCATTAGATGTTTCCTTCTGAGGTTGGGAAAATTTTCTTCTATGATTTTTTTTTGAAAATATTTTGTGTGTCTTTGACCTGGGTTTCTTCTTCTTCTATTGCTTATTTGTAGATTTTTTTTCATTGTGTCTGAGATTTTCTAGGTATTTTGTGCTTAACATTTTTTTTAACTTGAGTATTTCTTATATACATTTCGAGTGTTATTCCCTTTCCCGGTTTCCAGGCAACATCCCCCTAATCCCTCCACCTCCCCTTCTTTATGGGTGTTCCCCTCCCCATCCTCCCCCCATTGCCGCCCTCCCCCCAACAATCTAGTTCCTGGGGGTTCAGTCTTAGCAGGACCAAAGGCTTCCCCTTCCACTGGTGCTCTTACTAGGCCATTCATTGCTACCTATGAGGTCAGAGTCCAGGGTCAGTCCATGTATAGTCTTTAGGTAGTGGCTTAGTCCCTGGAAGCTCTGGTTGTTTGGCATTGTTGTTCATAAGGGGTCTCGAGCCCCTTCAAGCTCTTCCAGTTCTTTCTCTGATTCCTTCAACGGGGGTCCTATACTCAGTTCAGTGGTTTGCTGCTGGCATTCACCTCTGTATTTTCTGTATTCTGGCTGTGTCTCTCAGGAGAGATCTACATCCGGCTCCTGTCGGCCTGCACTTCTTTGCTTCATCCATCTTGTCTAATTGGATGGCTGTATATGTATGGGCCACATGTGGGGCAGGCTCTGAATGGGTGTTCCTTCTGTGTCTGTTTTAATCTTTGCCTCTCTATTCCCTGCCAAGGGTATTCTTGTTCCCCTTTTAGAGAAGGAGTGAAGCATTCACATTTTGATCATCCGTCTTGAGTTTCATTTGTTCTAGGCATCTAGGGTAATTCAAGCATTTGGGCTAATAGCCACGTATCAATGAGTGCATACCATGTGTGTTTTTCTGTGATTGGGTTACCTCACTCAGGATGATATTTTCCAGTTCCGACCATTTGCCTACGAATTTCATAAAGTCATTGTTTTTGATAGCTGAGTAATATTCCATTGTGTAGATGTACCACATTTTCTGTATCCATTCCTCTGTTGAAGGGCATCTGGGTTCTTTCCAGCTTCTGGCTATTATAAATAAGGCTGCGATGAACATAGTGGAGCATGTGTCTTTTTTATATGTTGGGGCATCTTTTGGGTATATGCCCAAGAGAGGTATAGCTGGATCCTCAGGTAGTTCAATGTCCAATTTTCTGAGGAACCTCCAGACTGATTTCCAGAATGGTTTTACCAGTCTGCAATCCCACCAAAAATGGAGGAGTGTTCCTCTTTCTCCACATCCTCGCCAGCATCTGCTGTCACCTGAGTTTTTGATCTTAGCCATTCTCACTGGTGTGAGGTGAAATCTCAGGGTTGTTTTGATTTGCATTTCTTTAGGTGTTTCTAGGCCATTCGGCATTCCTCAGCTGTGAATTGTTTGTTTAGCTCTGAACCCCATTTTTTAATAGGGTTATTTGTCTCCCTGTGGTTTAACTTCTTGAGTTCTTTGTATATTTTGGATATAAGGCCTCTATCTGTTGTAGGATTGGTAAAGATCTTTTCCCAATCTGTTGGTTGCTGTTTTGTCCTAACCACAGTGTCCTTTGCCTTACAGAAGCTTTGTAGTTTTATGAGATCCCATTTGTCGATTCTTGATCTTACAGCATAAGCCATTGGTGTTTTGTTCAGGAATTTTTTTCCAGTGCCCATGTATTCCAGATGCTTCCCTAGTTTTTCTTTTATTAGTTTGAGTGTATCTGGTTTGATGTGGAGGTCCTTGATCCACTTGGACTTAAGTTTTGTACAGGGTGATAAGCATGGATCGATCTGCATTCTTCTACATGTTGACCTCCAGTTGAGTCAGCACCATTTGCTGAAAATGCTATCTTTTTTCCATTGGATGGTTTTGGCTCCTTTGTCAAAAATCAAGTGACCATAGGTGTGTGGGTTCATTTCTGGGTCTTCAATTCTGTTCCATTGGTCTATCTGTCTGTCTCTGTACCAATACCATGCAGTTTTTATCACTATTGCTCTGTAATTACTGCTTGAGTTCAGGGATAGTGATTCCCCCTGAAGTCCTTTTATTGTTGAGGATAGTTTTAGCTATCTTGGGTTTTTTGTTATTCCAGATGAATTTGCAAATTGTTCTGTCTAACTCTTTGAAGAATTGGATTGGTATTTTGATGGTGATTGCATTGAATCTGTAGATTGCTTTTGGTAAAATGGCCATTTTTACTATATTAATCCTGCCAATCCATGAGCATGGGAGATCTTTCCATCTTCTGAGGTCTTCTTCAATTTCTTTCTTCATAGTTTTGAAGTTCTTATTGTACAAATCTTTTACTTGCTTGGTTAAAGTCAAGCTGAGGTACTTTATATTATTTGGGTCTATTATGAAGGGTGTCGTTTCCGTAATTTCTTTCTCGGCTTGTTTCTCTTTTGTGTAGAGGAAGGCTACTGATTTATTTGAGTTAATTTTATACCCAGCCACTTTGCTGAAGTTGTTTATCAGGTTTAGTAGTTCTCTGGTAGAACTTTTGGGATCACTTAAATATACTATCATATCATCTGCAAATAGTGATATTTTGACTTCTTTACCAATCTGTATCCCCTTGACCTCCTTTTGTTGTCTGATTGCTCTGGCTAGAACTTCAAGAACTATATTGAATAAGTAGGGAGAGAGTGGGCAGCCTTGTCTAGTCCCTGATTTTAGTGGGATTGCTTCAAGTTTCTCTCCACTTAGTTTAATGTTAGCAACTGGTTTGCTGTATATGGCTTTTACTATGTTTAGGTATGGGCCTTGAATTCCAATTCTTTCCAGGACTTTTATCATGAAGGGGTGTTGAATTTTGTCAAATGCTTTCTCAGCATCTAATGAAATGATCATGTGGTTTTGTTCTTTCAGTTTGTTTATATAATGGATCATGTTGATGGTTTTCCGTATATTAAACCATCCCTGCATGCCTGGGATGAAGCCTACTTGGTCATGGTGGATGATTGTTTTGATGTGCTCTTGAATTCGGTTTACCAGAATTTTATTGAGTATTTTTGCGTTGATATTCATAAGGGAAATTGGTCTGAAGTTCTCTTTCTTTCTTGGGTCTTTGTGTGGTTTAGGTATAAGAGTAATTGTGGCTTCATAGAAGGAATTCGGTAGTGCTCCATCTGTTTCAATTTTGTGGAATAGTTTGGATAGTATTGGTATGAGATCTTCTATGAAGGTCTGATAGAATTCTGCACTAAACCCATCAGGCCCTGGGCTCTTTTTGGTTGGGAGACCTTTAATGACTGCTTCTATTTCCTTAGGAGTTATGGGGTTGTTTAACTGGTTTATCTGTTCCTGATTTAACTTCGGTACCTGGTATCTGTCTAGGAAATTGTCCATTTCCTGCAGATTTTCAAGTTTTGTTGAATATAGGCTTTTATAGTAAGATCTGATAATTTTTTGAATTTCCTCTGAATCTGTAGTTATGTCTCCCTTTTCATTTCTGATTTTATTAATTTGGACACACTTTCTGTGTCCTCTCGTTAATCTGGCTAAGGGTTTATCTATCTTGTTGATTTTCTCAAAGAACCAACTTTTGGTTCTGTTGATTCTTTCTATGGTCCTTTTTGTTTCTACTTGGTTGATTTCAGCTCTGAGTTTGATTATTTCCTGCCTTCTACTCCTCCTGGGTGTATTTGCTTCTTTTTGTTCTAGAGCTTTTAGGTGTGCTGTCAAGCTGCTGACATATGCTCTTTCCTGTTTCTTCCTGCAGGCACTCAGCGCTATGAATTTTCCTCTTAGCACAGCTTTCATTGTGTCCCATAAGTTTGGGTATGTTGTATCTTCATTTTCATTAAATTCTAAGAGGTCTTTAATTTCTTTCTTTATTTCTTCCTTGACCAGGTTATCGTTGAGTAGAGCATTGTTCAATTTCCACGTATATGTGGGCATTCTTCCCTTATTGTTATTCAAGACCAGCTTTAGGCCGTGGTGGTCTGATAGGACGCATGGGATTATTTCTATCTTTCTGTACCTGTTGAGGCCCGTTTTTTGACCAATCATATGGTCAATTTTGGAGAAAGTATCATGAGGAGCTGAGAAGAAGGTATATTCTTTTGGTTTAGGATAGAATGTTCTATAAATATCTGTTAAGTCCATTTGGCTCATGACTTCTCTTAGTCTGTCTACGTTTCTGTTTAATTTCTGTTTCCATGATCTGTCCATTGATGAGAGTGGGGTGTTGGAATCTCCTACTATTATTGTGTGAGGTGCAATGTGTGTTTTGAGCTTTAGTAAGGTTTCTTTTACGTATGTAGGTGCCCTTGTATTTGGGGCATAGATATTTAGGATTGAGAGTTCATCTTGGTGGATTTTTCCATTGATGAATATGGAGTGTCCTTCCTTATCTTTTTTGATGACTTTTAGTTGAAAATTGATTTTATTTGATATTAGAATGGCTACTCCAGCTTGCTTCTTCTGACCATTTGCTTGGAAAATTGTTTTCCAGCCTTTCACTCTGAGGTAATGTCTGTCTTTGTCTCTGAGGTGTGTTTCCTGTAGGCAGCAGAATGCAGGGTCCTCGTTGGGTATCCAGTTTGTTAATCTATGTCTATTTATTGGGGAGTTGAGGCCATTGATGTTGAGAGATATTAAGGAATAGTGATTATTGCTTCCCGTTATATTCATACTTGGATATGAGGTTATGTTTGTGTGCTTTTTTTCTCTTTGTTTTGTTGCCAAGATGATTAGTTTCTTGCTTCTTCTAGGGTATAGCTTGCCTCCTTATGTTGGGCTTTACCATTTATTATCCTTTGTAGTGCTGGATTTGTAGAAAGATATTGTGTAAATTTGGTTTTGTCATGGAATATCTTGGTTTCTCCATCTATGTTAATTGAGAGTTTTGCAGAATACAGTAACCTGGGCTGGCATTTGTGTTCTCTTAGGGTCTGTATGACATCTGTCCAGGATCTTCTGGCTTTCATAGTTTCTGGCGAAAAGTCTGGTGTGATTCTGATAGGTCTGCTTTTATATGTTACTTGGCCTTTTTCCCTTACTGCTTTTAATATTCTTTCTTTATTTTGTGCGTTTGGTGTTTTGACTATTATGTGACAGGAGGTGTTTCTTTTCTGGTCCAATCTATTTGGAGTTCTGTAGGCTTCTTGTATGCCTATGGGTATCTCTTTTTTTAGGTTAGGGACGTTTTCTTCTATGATTTTGTTGAAGATATTTACTGGTCCTTTGATCTAGGAGTCTTCACTCTCTTCTATACCTATTATTCTTAGGTTTGATCTTCTCATTGAGTCCTGGATTTCCTGTATGTTTTGGACCAGTAGCTTTTTCTGCTTTACATTATCTTTGACAGTTGAGTCAATGATTTCTATGGAATCTTCTGCTCCTGAGATTCTCTCTTCCATCTCTTGTATTGTGTTGGTGAAGCTTGTATCTACAGCTCCTTGTCTCTTCTTTTGGTTTTCTATATCCAGGGTTGTTTCCATGTGTTCATTCTTGATTACTTCTATTTCCATTTTTAATTCCTTCAACTGTTTGATTGTGTTTTCCTGGAATTCTTTCAGGGATTTTTGTGACTCCTCTCTATGGGCTTCTACTTGTTTATTTATGTTTTCCTGGAATTCTTTCAGGGATTTTTGCGATTCTTCTCTGTAGGCTTCTACTTGTTTATTAATGTTTTCCTGTGTTTCTCTAAGGGAGTTCTTCACGTCTTTCTTGAAGTCCTCCAGCATCATGATCAAATATGATTTTGAAACTAGATCTTGCTTTTCTGGTGTGTTTGGATATTCCGTGTTTGCTTTGGTGGGAGAATTGTGCTCCAGTGATGCCATGTAGTCTCGGTTTCTGTTGCTTGGGTTCCTGTGCTTGCCTCTCGCCATCAGATTATCTCTAGTGTTACTTTGTTCTGCTATTTCTGACAGTGGCTAGACTGTCCTATAAGCCTGTGTGTCAGGAGTGCTGTAGACTTGTTTTCCTGTTTTCTTTCAGCCAGTTATGGGGACAGAGTGTTCTGCTTTCGTGCGTGTAGTTTTTCCTATCTACAGGTCTTCAGCTGTTCCTGTGGGCCTGTGTCTTGAGTTCACCAGGCAGGTCACTTGCAGCAGAAAAGTTGGTTTTACCTGTGGTTCTGAGGCTCAAGTTTGCTCGTGGGGTGCTGGCTATAAGCTCTCTGCTGTGGCAGCAACCAGGAAGATCTGCGTCGCCCTTTCTGGGAGCTTCTGTGCACCAGGGTTCCAGATGGCGTTTGGTGTTTTCCTCTGGCATCAGAGATGTGTGCAGAGTGCAGTCTCTTCTGGTTTCCCAGGCGTGTCTGCCTCTCTGAAGGTTTAGCTCTGCCTCCGACGGGATTTGGGTGTAGAGAACTGTTTATCTGGTAGGTCCCTTCAGGTTCTGGCAGTGTCTCAGATGCAGCGGACCTGCTGCTCCTGGGCCCTCCTCTACGGGAACCCTGAGGCCGTATACAGTTTCCTCTTGGGCCAAGGATGTGAGCATGGGTGGGCAGTGTTGGTGGTCTCTTCCGCTCTGCAGCCTCAGGAGGGCCCACCTGACCAGGTGGTGAGGTCTCTCTCCCATGGGGTTTGGGAGCAGAGAGCTGCTGCGGGCAGGGATCCGCAGGTTTGCTAACATTTTTTTTGATTTAACATTTTCTCTGGCTGAGGCATCCATTTTTTCTATCTTGTCATAAATGTCTGAGATTCTTTCTTCCACTCTTATATTATTTTGATCAGCCTTTCCTCTGAGGTTCCTGTTCAAGTTCCTTTTTGAATTTCTTTTTATTTTTAGTTTTTCCTCAACTTCAGTTTTCTTTATTGGTTCTATTTCCTCTTGCAAGTCTTGAACTTTTTCTTTATTTTCTTCCACTGTTTGTTTCTGTTTTCAAAGATTTCTCAAAGAGATTTACTAATTTCCACTTTAAGGACCTCTAACATATTCAGAAAAGCTATTTTGAAGTCCTTGTCTGGTACTTCAGCTATGTTGCAATTCTCAGTTCTTTCTATAGTAGGGTTGCTGAACTTTAGTGGAGAAACGTTGTTCCAGCTGTTATTCATTGTGTTTTGGGACTTGTGTCTAAGCATCTGGGGCTGGGATGATTGTAATTCTAGGTTGTTGGGTGAGTGTCCAGTCCCTCATATTTGTTGCCCTCACTGGATTTTTGCAGAGTGTCTTGGTTGTGGGTTGCCTGGTTGGTAATGGTTCTGAGATCCTGTCACGTATGGCCATGTGGGGTTTCAGGTTAGAAAGTGTTTCTTGGTGTTTGGAGCTGACACTTAGGGAGGGAGATGGGCTAAAAAGGTTAAGTAGGTCCACAGGAGGGCGGAAGGCAGGATGCTATACACCACAAAGATCTACATAGTTCCTGGGAATGGAGGCACAGTAAAAGAGAGGCCACAGCAGGTAATCTGCTACAGAACTGAGGATGAGACTGTGGTATTAGACATGGAGGAAGAGTGACGGTATGAAACTAGCCTACCTGATTTTTCTGGCTGCAGGTTTCTCAGGGAATCAATGCAGGGTTTGGTGGTTGAGATATGGGTGCTGTGGTGGGAAAGGGTGTAGGGGAAGCTCTGTGTTATCCTCTGGAGATGGGGGCAGGTAGAAAGGAGAGGCCAGAGCAGGCAGTTTGCTGCTAAGCTGGGGAAAAGACTAGGGAATTGCATTTAGGGAGAGGAGGAAGGTCAAAGATCTGAAGATTGCATACCTGTTTCCCTAACCAGTGTAGCTATTGGGATCCCAGGGAATAACTGTTGATCATAGTTCTAAATCAGAGACCCTTGAGTCACTGGTATTTAGAAGGGTACTATTGACTATTTTGACTTGTTTCTGATAAGCTTATACTGTATTTCTCTGTTTCACATTATTTTTTATGTTATTCAGACTGAGGAGACTCGTTTGTATGTCAAAAATCTCAGCTAAAGATGAGAGCTGTGATAATAATTTAATGGGCATTGATTTTCTCCAGGGTGCATTATTGCTTTCCCTCGCTCCCTGCTGTGTTTCATTTTTCTGTTATTTGCTTCTGATTTTGGAGTTTCGCCAATCCAACCCAGGGCTATGCTCATGCAAGGTAAGAGCTCTACTGCTGAGTTATGTCCTCATTCCCACATTTTTCTCTCGAAGTGTGAGAATTCACCCACTGGTTTGGGCGAAGCGAAGGTGACTCCACTCCAGGGCAGGATGTGAATTAATGTCCTTATGACATAAAGACAGCAGGTCCCATCCCACCAATGTTGGTTCAGGGAAGGTTTGCTCGGTGAGCAGATGAAGAATTGGGAATTAGAACACATGAAACCATCCATCCCTGTTGGCTCATTTTGAAACTAGAAGAATATGGTAACAAGGTAAAGGTAAACCTGAAAAATCACAGAAAAAAGAACTAAATATCTACATTGAATTTACTATTACATGAGCTCTTGAGTCTCTTTTGTTGACTTTGTATTTCATTGTTTCTTTAAAGAGAAAAAATTAACTAATACATGTATTATTTTTACTTTTATATGAGGAACAATCGGTTGAAAGAACACAGTTTATATTAGAAGACCAAGATACATTTGTGCATTAATTTTTGAGAATTATTTTATCTTACATTTACGAGTGTTTTGTCTGCATGTATGTCATCTGCATGCCTTGTGTCTATGGTGGTCAGAAGAGGGTATCGGATTTCTCAGAACAAGTTCTGGATGATTGTGTGACACCATGTGGGTGCCAGGAACCAAACAAATAGAATTCATGATGTATTTGGGTTTAGCATGGCATATTCAATTTGTCTATCTACATACTTGTGCATACTCATGTGCACATACATCCACGTACACACACACACAAACACACACACACACACACACACACACACACACACACACACAGAATTAACATTAATCACCAAACCTCGTAGGCACTTTTCATTAGACAAAAAATATCAAGTTCCAAAGGAGGTTGGAAATATCAACAAAGCCAATAGATCGAGGTAGTCCTGAAGAACTGGTATTTTTCAAACCAGGGAATCTTTTGTTTAATATTTTGCTGTGATTTTTCTCATTGCTTCTTTCAGCTCCCCCTGAAGTTACCGAAAAGTCTGGTAAGACTCATCCCAAACTGAAAACACACTGGGAATTCTGTTTCTCATGATTGTTTTGTATTATAAGAGGGGTCAATAGGGTTTCTGTTTCTGCAATCAGCTTTTTCTTTGGAAGAACAGGGTTATCAGAATTTAAATTATGGTTAAAAGTGTATATAGGACAAATAGTAACATGGCCCTTTAATTCCTTCCTTTTTTTTCTAGTGAAAAACAATGCTAGGTACAACAAACAAATGTCTAGGGGTAAGTCCAGTTTGATTCTCTTCACACACACAGACACACACAGTCCATCTTCTCTTTTCATAGATGTTTTCTTTTTTCTTTTCTCTTTCTTTTCTCTCCTATCTATCTTTCTTTCTTCCCTCCTTTTTTTTCTAACTGATTGTTTATCACCCTCTTCCCTGGCCATTCCACCTATAAATATCTATCTTTTGCTCATGCTAAGATGATTTCCTATTTAACAAATTCTTCATTCTGTTGGACTCTAACATCATATACACAAAGAAAAAATGCAACAATTCCCTTTGGAATTAAACAATAATAGGCTATTGTTGCTTAGTACCTTGCTTAGTCTGAGTAGACTAATAATTCTCAATTAGCTGCTATTAATAAATCAATATATTATTTCCCCAGTGTTCTTGCTTGATTTCTGTTGCTGTAAAATATTGCTGACCTACAAGGGGAGGAGAGTTTATTTATTATACAAAACTTACAGATTACAAACTTACATTAAGGAAGCTGAGGCAGGAATTCAAGTCAGCAATCTGGAAGCAGAGATCATGGAAGAATTTTGCTTTCTGAATTTTATCCATGGGTTTTTCAGCTTGTCTTCCTACATGGTCCAGTACTGCCTGGCTAGGGTTACTTCCCACTGTGGGATGAACCCTCCCACATCAACCATTAGTCAACAACCATAGACATGATCTCAAGTCAATATGACACAAATGCAGTCAGTATTAGATTATGCACACTGCCCTGAATGAATCAGATCTTGGGAGCTAAGCAGACTTGGGCTTGGTTAGTATTTAGATGGGAGAAATTAAATTCCTATTCACATATGAAAGTAAGCTTTAAGCAGAGACCTGGGGTTCATTATTCTCTAAATATTTATTTTTAATACATTAAATTATGCAAGTGCACGTGTGTGTGCACATGTAGTGTCTGTGTGTGCATATTTACATGACTGAAGATACCCTTGAAGGTCAGAGCCATTGAGCCTCTGATATTCCTATCTCTTCATACTCAGTTACAAGTATGCATCACCACAGCCAATTTATTTGCCACAGGGAATCAAATCAAAGGCTTTGCTAGACATGTCCTCTACCAATTGAGCCATGTTCCTAGCCCTAAAACATTTTATTTTTTTAATGCACATGAGTTTATCAATTGAGATTCATAATACATTCATATTATGTCATTGTAATGCCAATAAAATTGCATGTATATTTGATCCTGCACCTTAAAAGGCTTCTATGTTGTATTACACATATTACACACAAACATGCCTCTTTTCAAAGGAGACTTCATAACAATCATAAGTTAGCAAACCTCAAATAACCCTGTGACTGGATGTTTCAGTTGTGTAAGAATTTCACCCACAGGAACATTGGAGCAATAGTGGAGTGTTTTCTCAACTATTCTTAGCACAGCCTTTTTATATCTATATGCCAGAAATGAGAATAACTACATTCTGGCAACACATAAACACACACACACACACACACACACACACACACACACACCCCACATACATTCCCAAACACATACATGTACACACACTTCTTAATCCATGGACAGTTTTCATCGTTTTTAGCACTATTGTTTTAATCAGATGAAGTATCTTGTGTTAAGTCTGTATTTTAGAGAAATGAGTTAGAGTCAGTCTGGAAGGAAGGAGGCTGAAGGACAGAAAACATGTCACTTAGCTGTGCATCTGGGTACCTCCCTTTTCTCCAGTCTGTGCCTCAGTCCACTTCTAGACTCAGGTTGCTCAGAGATACACAGGTAAGTTGCTTAAGTACATTGCTTGGCTGCTTTGACTCACATGCCTGTGATTTCATGCCGACTCTAGAGACTGACTTGCAATCTCCTTTGTCTTTCATTATCCACAGCACATAACTCAATTAGGTAACTTACCACATTGTTTGAAATCTACAGAACTGAACTATAAGCCTGACAGAGATGGGTGAGATGGCTCAGCCGATAAAGGGTACATGCCTCCAAATCTCACAGCAGGAGTTGGATCCCACATGTTGGAAGGACAGAACTCCCACAATTTATCTTCTGACCTCTGCACAACGCATTGGCACAAGGGAAAATTTCCTGAAGAGATCACCAATGACTCCAGTTCTGAGAGCAACAATTGACAAATGGGACCTCATGAAATTGAAAAGCTTCTGTAATGCAATGGACACTGACAATAAGACAAAAGCAATCAAGAGATTGGGAGATCTTTACCAACCCTATATCTGATAGCGGGTACCCGTATGGGGGAGGGGGAGGGAGGGAATGGGGGCTTATGGATAGGAAACTGGGAAGGAGAATAACGTTTGAAATGTAAGTAAAGAAATTTATCTAATAAAAAATTTAAAGGCAAGAGGGCTAACATCCAATACATACAAAGAACTCAAGAAGTTAGACTCCAGAGAACCAAATAACCATATTAAAATGGGGTACAGAGCTAAACAAAGACTTCTCAACTGAGGAATATTGAATGGCTGAGAGGTACCTAAAGAAATGCTCAACATCCTTAGTCATCAGGGAAATGCAAATCAAAACAACCCTGAGATACCACCTCACACCAGTCAGAATGGCTAAGATCAAAAACTCAGGTGACAGCAGATGCTGGCCAGGATGTGGAGAAAGGAACACTCCTCCAGTGTTGGTGGGATTGCAAACTGATACAACCATTCTGGAAATCAGTCTGGAGGTTCCTCAGAAAATTGGAAATAGTTCTACCTGAGGACCCAGCTATACCACTCCTGGGCATATACCCCAAAGGTGCTCCAACATATAACAAGGACACATACTCCATTATGTTCACAGCAGTCTTACTTATAATAGCCAGAAGCTGAAAAGAACCTAGATGCTCCTCAACAGAGCAATGGATACAGAAAATATAGTACATTTACACAATGGAGTACTACTCAGCAATTAAAATAATGACTTCATGAAATCCGCAGGTAAATGGATGGAACTAGGAAATTTCCTGAGTGAAGTTACTCAGTCGCAAAAGAACACACATGGTTTGTACTCACTGATAAGTGGATATTAGGTAAAAAGCTCAGAATACCCATAATACAATTCACAGACTTTATGAAGCTCAAGATGAAGGAAGACCAAAGTATGGATGCTTCAGTTATACTTAGAAGTGGGGACAAAATAATCATTGGAGGTAGATAGTGGGAGGGACTTGGGAGGAAGAAAGTAGGGGGAGGGGAAAAGGGGGGCAGGACCAGATAGGGGAGGAGATGGGGGAGATGTACAGAGAGGTAGGAAATTGAACAGAGGTGTGTAGCAATGGGAGATGGGGAACCGAGGGTAGCCACTAGAATGTCCAGATGCCAGGGACCCAAGAAGTTTCCAGAATCCAACAGGGAGGACATTAGCTGAAATACCCAACAAAAGGGAGATAGAACCTGTAGAGACCATATCCAGTGGATAGGCATGGCCCCCCAGTTGAGGGATGGACCACCCACCTACCTCTAAAATAATAATCCAGAATTCCTCCTGTCTAAAGGAAATGCAGGGATAAAGAGTGGAATAGAGACTGAAGGAAAGGCCATCCAGAGACTGCCCCACCTAGGGATCCATCCCATCCGCAGACACCAAACCTAGATACTATCACTGATGCCAAAAGTGCTTACTGTCAGGAGCCTAGTATTGCTGTCCCCTGAGAGGCTCTGCCAAAGCATGGCCAATACAGATGCAGATGCTCTCAGCCAACCATTGGACTGAGCATGGGAACCTCCAGGATCGAAAGAGCTGAAGGGGTTTGCAACCCCATAGGAAGAACAACAATATCAACCAACCAGAACCCCCAAAGCTCGAAGGGACTAAACCACAAACCAAAGAGTACACATGTAGTGACTCATGGCTCCAGCTGCATATGTAGCAGAGGATGGTCTTATCTGGCATCACTGAGAGGGGAGCCCATTGCTCCTGTGGAGGCTCGATGACCCAGGATAAACCCAAAATGCAAGGAGATGGGACCCATCTCAGGCTGGTAAAACCACTTAAAACCCTTGGCCCTTCATGTGGAAAGGTGAGTTTTGGTGCACTCTCTTGTCTATATGTATGCCCCCCCATGTGTGTGTGTGTGTGTGTGTGTGTGTGTGTGTGTGTGTGTGCTTGCATGTGCTTGTGCTAGCACTTTAATTATCATAAAGGTTGTAATCTGTTAAAAAAAATTGAAAAGCTGTAGTTAAGTGCACCATTCATGCCCAAATATTTCAAAATAAGTCAAGGACCTTTTTTCACACAGCAAATGCAATCATTTATTGGCTGCACCGACAACACCTCTGGTCTAATATAAGGATATAGTTTTCAAATTGCTCCAACAATTTCTGGAATATAAACAAACAAAGCCAGCCTCAATACCAGTGGGGCTGCCTTGAGTTCTAGTCTCCTTGAATCAGGGATTTTTTTCAAGCTTTCTGGTTTTGTTGTCCCCAAAATAAGAAGGTTCTGGCTAGCTGTACATCAGAATGCTCCTCAGTCTATTCTTTTTAAGTATATGTGCTGCCGAAGCGAGCACTCCTCAGTCTATTCTTAATGCTACTGTTTCTGTTGTAATTGGTATTTTGTCAAAGAAGCTTTGAGACAAGGCGGAAAGCATGTTTAGTGTTGAGTTCCTGCATGGGTCTGTTATTTTAGTAGCCAACCATCAGCTATTTTTGGGTGGGTTTATATTTTAGGGGAACGTTTAATTTTTATATCTATCTATCTATCTATCTATCTATCTATCTACCTACCTATGGAATATATATGTATATATATGAAATCTATATCGTGTGTGTATTATATAATATATGCCGCTGTATGTTTAGCACTGTGAACTCATGGATTCTTTTCACCCTGCCTCTCTCTCCTTCATGAATTTTTATCCATTAGATTACAATCAGTTTTAGTCATTTGATTTTGTTCTCACATTTCTTACAATTTGTCTAGTGATGAGCCATTAAAAATGCACTCTTTTGTGTTTCTGAGACGTCACAGTCCTTCTCTGTTAAAAATTCTGGGAAGTTGAAAGTAACAGCTTGAGTGAAAGTTAACCCTCCTCCCTGTATCATTCTTTGACGATTTTCTTAATTTCAGGCACAAAGTGATATTAAAGTTATATTTTTCCTGCTCCTGACTGGTGGTGTTTTTAAGTAGACTGTAGATATTGTTGCTTTGAGAACTTCTATGCAGAGAGTTGGGCAGTAGAATTATATATCTCACACACATCCACCCACATGGTGCATGGTTTCCACTCACACTAGCACTTCCTCATTAGTGAGAAGTCTGGCTTCCACCAACCTTGATCTATGTATCTTTTTGCTTAATCCTGTATACATACAAAGCCATATCTGAGATGCTAGTGTGTAGGCTCACAAGAAACATCTTACTATTTCTTCTTTTTCGTTCTGTGGTGCTAAAGCACATCCTATGTGCTGAGTAAGCAACTCTACCACTAAGCTTCACCCCTAGGCCTGCTAATCACATTTCGATTACTATTCATGTTTTTGACTTTAGGGTGAAAGTATATTCCACACAATAGCTTTGTGAATAAGCAACCCATCTGTAGTAATTTGGTTCATGTGTTCATTTCTCCTGGTATTCCAGTTCTAAGGTTCCTCCAGGTGTGGTTTATTTGATTGGATGACACATTGGCATGGCTCCACAGGTTACACAGAAGAGTAGTCATTTCCTATTATTCCTTTAATTCTGCTTTATTTCATTTTGCTTTTTAACTACCAGGTGGTTCTTCAAGCAAATAAGTAGATAGAGTTATGTTTTCAAAATACCTTCTTTCACACATGAAGTAGGTCACTGGGAACATGTTTTGCTTTCTCTGTTTAATGGTGTGTACTGGTAATGACTCCATCTTGGTTTATAGAATTGTTTCATACCTTGTTTCAGCTACAAAGCATACGTCATGAAGATATGTCACACTTTGCTCAACTGCTTTCTAATCATCGTTAGTGGTCACTAATACTCAAGTGAGAAACTTCACCTAGGTATTTTACATATTGTTAGAAGGCATTTTCAGTATATATTCAATTATTGGAGTTGGACTTTCTGGGGCAAAAGGTAATACACATATGTAGTTTTGTTAGGTATTATAAACCCCTGTGGATAAGGATTCTGTACACACACACCAACAACTTATAAAAGTACACATTTCAAATTTTTGCTGAATACTAGGTGAGAAATATTTTTCCATAATTTAAATTAATATAATACAACTTACTATAAATGATATTGATTATATATTCATGTTTATGCGCCATCTTTGCTTATTTGCCTTTGATGATGTAGTTGTTTATAGATGTATGTCTTAGGGTTACTATTGCTGTCAGGAAACACTATGACCAAAGCAAATTGGGGAGGAAAGGGTTTATTGGACTTAAATGTTCACATTGTATTTTCATAACAGAAGGAATTCAGGGCAGAAACTCCAACAGGGCAGGAACCTGGAGGAAGGAGCTGATACAGAGGCCATGGAGGACTGCTGCTTACTGGCTTGCTCCTCATGGCTTGCTTGGCCTGCTTTCTTATAGAATCCAGGACCACCAACCCAGGGATGGCACCTCCCCCATCAATAACTAATAAAATGTCTTACAGCTGAGTCTCAGAGAGGCAGTTTTCTTCATTAAGTTTTCCTCCTTTCTGCTGACTCTAGCTTGTATCAAGTTGACATAAACCTAGCCAAGACAATGTATATATGAATAACATATGTTGCAAATATTTTGTTGTAATTCTTTGATTGCCTCTTGATCTTGGTTTTTGGATATGTTTTGGGTTTTGTTCATGTTATTTTTCTTATGCATTTATCAATCTTCTCTTTCACTGGGTCTGAGTTTTGAGACAATAAAGCCTTTGCTGACATTCAGATTAGAAAGGAGCTCAATAAATGCTTTATTCTAGTATAATCAGGATTTCATTTGGTGCATTGAGACATGTGATGTTTTTGGAATTTATAGTTAGACTACGTTAATTTTCTAAATGGCTAGACAGTTGTCACATATAAGTTTAAATTTGCCCAAGCTTTGAGATGTACATTGTATATATAGTGATTTTTTTTTTATTTAGAAAATTTAATGCATATGGGTGATTTGTCTACAGATGCTTACACTACATGTGTGCAGTGCCCAAGGAGGCCAGAAAAAGGTGTTGGATCCCCTTGGGCCTAGAATGACGAATGGTTGTGAGCTACCATGTGAAGTCTCGGCAATTGACCTGGGGTTTCTAGAAGATCATCCAGTGCTTTTAACTGCTGAACCATTGCTTCAGTCCATAGATGTATGCATGCAGTCATTTTTTTGTTCTGTTTTTGTGCTTTGTATTCTGAAGATACTATTTTAATAGAATAATTCTTCATTACCTGTGGAATAAATGAAGCAAATGGAATAAACATGTTTCTTCACCTTTGAACACTTAAAATATTTTCATTACAATCTGCTTATTTGTGTGTGTGTGTGTGTGTGTGTGTGTGTGTGTGTGTGTGTGTGTTTGTAGAGGACAGAGAACAACTTGCAAGTCACTTCTCTCCTTCTACTACGTGAGTTCCAGTATCAAACTCAGGCTGTCAGGCTTGGTGGCAGAAACTTTTTCCCACTGAGTCACCTTTGAACAGTTTTGAAGTGGAGTGGGCAACTCTATATTGTGGGAATGATAATTTTAAGAACTATTTATTTTTCTCTTTAGAAGTTTCCTTATCTGTATTTCAGTGTCTAATTTTGGCCGGGTCCTACTTCGGCCATCTTAGGGAGAAAGAAAAATATACCTTGGTTAAAAACACATTCAAAGAAAGCAATTTCAAGATAGTGAGTGGAACCATTCCTATTTGTGGTTGAATTTGAGAAAGCAGGGAAGGAAGAATGAAACTTCGAGCTGTTTTTTCCACTTAGCTGGGCAGTTGAATCAGCTGACCTTTAAGGTCTCCTCCACTGAGTTTTATGGCTCGGTGAATCATTCTGCTGACTCAAGCCAAGTTACTGACGAAATGGCTGGGATGGTGTAGGGGTCAGAGGTGAACTGGAGATGTGGTGAGTCTGTGGGAACAAGAGTAAGAAGGGAGAGATCTTAAATGACCAAGTACAGTTAGGGAACAACCCTCCATCCCTTTCAAAAAACTTGGTAACAGAGATTGGGAAGCAAATATGTACATTGGTGGGGAAATATTTAATGCATTGGGAATGGCTTAGCAGGGCTGATGTGATCTAGGTGGATGGGCATTTCGGACTTGGCCAGAATTTTGAGGGTGAGTGGAAGACAACAAATTCCACCTGCTAATGAAGCAACAACATACTTAGGAGTGTGAGGAAAAAGCCTTAGAATTATTCAGTATTATAAAAATACTCATGATTAGTAGAAAGGCTCCAAGCAAAGCCTAGCTTTGTTGCTGCTACGACAGAATCTTTCTACCACCACAAGGGCACAAAATATTTAGATAGCATCATGGATGAGGAAATACTACTTCCCGGTATGGCCTGATAGGCATACATAAGCAGGAAATATGACCTTGGATAAGACACTAATATACAACATGTACAATTTCCTCCATTTAAAATGATCATAATCAGGTCTTAAGGAGGGAGATGTTAAAGAAAAGTCAGAGGTGCTGTCTATGGAAAGATCTTTCTGAGAGCAGATGTAAAGTGCCTTGAATTTGATAATGACAAAAACATTTCCTTTGCCTGGTTCAGATCATGAAGGAGAAATTGTCTGTCAATCCTAAAGAAGTCGTATCTACCTTCAAATGGCCTAAGCTCCTTGGCTGCTTTGTGAACTGGGCTTCATTTTCCTCTCTTTCCGATTAAATGAGCCTCAGAAGGCAAGAAAGCTACCCCTGCATCAGCCTTCTATGTATCTCTTCCATTCTTAGTTGATCAGAGAATGATAAAATTCCCCTTTTTAGCTTGCTGGCCTCTTTCTCCTTCTCTTTGGGTATTCTGTTATGACTGAATAAGATACAAGACAATAATCTAATTGTTTTTCATTTGTTATGACTTGCCAAACTCCCAGAATATGATCTCTTTTGGAGAGAGTTTCATGAGTTGCTGAGAGGAATGTGCACCCTGAAGCTGTTAGTTAGAAACAAAGTTCTATAAATAATGATTAGGTCTACTTGGTCTGTGACTCTCTTTAACCCCGTAGTTGCTGTTTTGATTTTCTTTTGTCTGAATGATCTATCTGCTGGTGAGAATGACTTATTCAAACTACCCACTCTTATTGAAGCTGTATCTCTCCATCCTTCCCATCCTGCTGTGTTTGTTTCATGCAACATTATTCAGTATGTGTGTATTTATAATCATACATTCTTGGTGGATTTTTCCCTTTATCAATATATAATGACCCTGTTTATTCCTCTTAGTACCTCCAGAGGTGTGACTCTTAGATGATTCCAAATCTAGTCAATCTAGTCCAGGTGCCATCAGAGGTAAACTGTGACAGGACTATTTACACACACTGAAGTGCAAATATGAAGGCCAGACCCCTAATAGCACACTTCTAGCCGATGGGTATATTTTCTGTTAGTTGTGGAAAATATTTTAATTAAAACTTTAATTTAATTAACTCATAGTATTTTATTTATCAGAATTGTCAAACAAATTCAATGCAGTTGGTCTTGCCAGCCATGTTTTCTGGAAGCAGTCACTGTGTGTGACTGTGGTGGGTGAGTGTTTATTAAGGTTCTGCCTTTGTAGAAAAGAGGGGTGGAAGCAGAACTGAGCCAAGGGAGAAGCCTGCTAGCAAAGCTGAGCTCATGAGATCTGCCTGCTTGGAAGGGAGCTTGGAATCAGAGATGTCCATCAGCTTCAGGTTTTTATGGTTCTTCTCCACCAGTTCCTGGATTCAAATAAGATCTTAAGAAAAACAAAGATCTGCCCATATCTGAGGCCAACCCTGATGCTGCTGGAAGGTGAAGGCTCACCACGTCCAAGCAGCTAGGTAACAGAAGTCCCTCCTTCAATTTGACACATCCTTGTGTTTACAACAGAGTGCTGGACACCCGGAACCCTGAACTGAAAGGAAGAACTAGTGGATAAGAATTTTGCTCAAGGAAACATTATTCCACCTGCTCTATCATAGATACTTAGAACAACGTTTTTTTGTTTTTATTTTTATTTTGTTTTTTTGTCTCTTCTTCTTCTTCTTCTTCTTCTTCTTCTTCTTCTTCTTCTTCTTCTTCTTCTTCTTCTTCTTCTTCTTCTTCTTCTTCTTCTTCTTCTTCTTTATTATGCATGGCACTCATTGAGAAGCTTTTGTTCCTGGATAACCAGTAATGACCTGCGCTTGCCCTTGAAGAAGTTACAGCTTCTGAGCCTTAGTTTATTTATTTTATCATGAATGTGAGAATGTTCTATCTTATGAGCAACATAATAATATCATTTGCAGGGCCACTAGTAGCCTTCCTAGCAGAGATTCAATACTTAGTCAATGCCCAGTATGTGTCAGAAAATTATGAATAGGACATTTTGCTACATGGGTCATCTCTACTGACCAGAACCATTGGTCTCACCATTGGCCACAAGCTTCCAGTGGCTGTGCCGTTTCTAAATATGTCTGTATCCTCACAATACTTTGCAGAGCATTTGGGCTCCTCACTTCCAATGATCTTTGTTTCTCATTTTCACTTTGCTTCTTATGCATATTTCTTTCTGGTGTAACCAAAAACCTTGCTTAAGTTGTATTTCCTAGGCTACCAACTCATGTCTGAAAAAACTGTATTCTTGCTCGACCTGAGATCTTACACATGAAAACATCCTATGGGTCACAGTTTCTCCTGGAATGGCTAATATATTCTCATGACCTTCATCTCATGGTTCCTACCCTAGCATCACTGATCATCCAGCAATTGGCATTCCATTTCACTCACATACATTATTTGCATTGTGCATCATTCTTTAGAGGAATACCTCACGTGCACATACTACAAAGCTCAGTTTTTGCTAGGTTCTTTGGCTCTTTGCCCTCCATCCAGTCTTTATTTTCTGTGTCAATAATGTCTCTTCAGTATGTTATTCTTTAGAGTGTAAGACAAAATCAATATAATTACCAGAAACTCCTTTCTAAAGAGTTAATGGCAGATGTCTCTTACTAATATCTAGTATGTGGTGGATGAGACAAAGCCCTTGATGCTTTTGTCTTGACTTCTCAGACTGAATGGAGAAGGGTCAGTCCAAAGCAGGAAGTAATCCTCTTCTCTATCCTCCTCCTCCCCCTCCAGAAATGGCATTCGAGTGCTAGGCTGGTTCTGTAACGCAGTATTGAGAAGATGTTGATGCTCACGGCTCAGCTTCACTCTACCCCATCTTGTAATCTTAGGCATTCTGTGTCTGTGTTCTTGGGCTTTAGCATAATACGTGGGTAGAACCTTATAAATATGAAGCAGATGTGGGGGTGGACACATTAGATCCAGCTAATTCTCTCAAAATCAGGTTGCTCCAGAGAATTCATTCAGAATTGGGTGGAGACTCAATTATTTACCTGTTTCTCTGTGTATCAGGAACTATACACAGTTTTGTGGACAGATAATTTAAGAATGTAAAGCCCCTTTGATTCTGTGCCCTGTCCTGTACCAGCTCACAGTACCAGTGGTTTCAGAGGCCCGTAGGGCCTTCCTTTGCTCACAATTTAGCATATTTTCAGAGAAGTTCAGTGTGTCTTGGGTTGGTTCCAAGCCACAGAGCTCCTCTGCATTCCTGACCACTCTGCCATGTTCTCTGTGAGATCTGCAGAGGAGGACAAGACAGTTTGCAGAAGGGGAGAAATTATCTTATTAATCAAGATGACCAATCAGTCAAGTAAGGAAGGTCATCTTTGAGTAAAACTCTCCAACCCACAGACCACCTCCGTGAGAAGGCACAGATGGTGCGAGTGCTTCTGAATGATATTTTGGGCCCATACAACTTCCTCTGAATACTTAACATGCTTCAGTTCAGGTGTCCTTTTTTACAGAATACTTGCTGAAAACGTTTTCATTTTCTTCAAGTTTTCTAGTCACAGGAACAGCAAACATTTCTTTTTCGTTGTTGCATAAAGACAGCTTTTGACTCATTAGCTGCTGGCAATGGAAAGATTATTCTTCGTTTCCTTTTTAAAGCACCCCCCAACACCCCAAAAATGGCCTTTAAGCTTTGGTTCAGAAAACACCTATTTAATCTGGGTGCTCCTGGAGAGTCAGAGGGGGTAAGAGGAAAGTGTTGGCATGAGGCATTTCTTATTCCACAAATTCAAAACATTGCCTTCTCTCAGAGCTATTTTATTTTTTAAAAATGCGTTATGTAAGAACAATAAAAATGTAAAGTAAAAGGCTCTTTTTGAGTACCAAGAAGGTTGTACCAGTTACATAGGCCTGGCCCTGGAATATTGCATCACAGAGACTATGAGAAGTCCCGTTATGAACACTTGTGCAGGTTAGCTGTTTTGTTAATTTGACACTGTTAGGGTCATCTAGGAAGACAGGACCTAAACTGAGAAAATGCCTCCAGCAGATGGGTCTGCTGATTGCTAAGTTTGTGTGATTTCTTTGTTAATGATTGAAGTGGGAAGGCCTATGAGTGATGTTACCTGGACATGTGGTCCTGGGAGGTACCCCCTCCCTCCCATGGCTTCTGCTCTCCATGGTTATTGTCTCCAGGTTTCTGCTTTGCCCAGAATTTTCCCTGTGATAGATCGTGAACTGGGACTATAAGGTAAAATAAAGATTTTCTTCCCTAAGTTGCTTTTGGCCATGAGCTTCATCAGAGCAGGAGAAAGCAAACTGAGACCTTCTTCATGCTCTCTGTTCCCCTAGACCCAGGCCCTTAGTCTCATTCCTACTGTTGCAACAGAACACCAGCTGCAGACTTCCTTTCCCCTTGCCCAGATCTTCTGTTGATCCACAGGCCATCAGTTTCCACCCACTCCCACTCCCACTCTTTGCTATATCCCAACCCCCAATTCAAGCAAGCACTTCCAGCTCAACCACAGGCACATCTGCCAGAAAACAGGTAGACTGCCTGCAGACCCCTCCCTCCTTCTCTCTCCCTCCCTGTCCCTGTCCCTCTCCCTCTCCTTGTCTCTGTATGTGTATTCCCCTAGAACCTCCCTGCCCGTATCTCCTGTGGATCCCACACAGACAATCCTAAGTTCCCTCCCCCAACTCACTCCATCCAAGCCTCTAACACTAGCAGACATTCCTTGTAAACACACCAGCTAAGCAGGCCAGTAAAACAGGCATTCAGAAACCAAGAACAAAATACCCACCCAACAATGACAGGTCTAGAAATCAGCACCTAGACCTAGATGTCTAGATGCCAGGGTAAGAACACAATAGGCCTTCTCTTCTAGAAGCCAGCTAACTTTCCACAGCAGGCCCTGAACATTCTAACATAGCTGAAGCACACAAAAAAGATCCTAAAGCCAATTTTATGAAGATGATGGAGGTCCTTAAAAAGAACACAAAATAAATTCCTTTTAGAATTTATAGAAATCCACAGAAACACAAACAAACAATCGGAGGAAATGAATAAACCCCTTAAAGAAAACTAAGAAATGCAAACAGTTGCAAGAAACAAATAAATCTGTTTGAGATCTGAAAATGGAAATAGAAGCGATACAGAAAACACAAACTGAGAGAATTCTGTAAATGAGAAATTTAGGAATTCAAACAGTAACCTCAGAAGCAAGCCTCACCAACAGAACACAGAGGTCAAAGAGAGAATCTGAGGCAGAAGAAATGGATACAATGGTCAAAAAATGTTAAATCTAAAAAAATTCCTCACACTGATCATACAGGAAATCTGGGACACGTTGAAAATAATCAAAGCTAAGAATATTAGGAATAGAAGAAGGAGAAGGTCCAGAAAATCTTTTTAACAAAATTGTAGAAGAAAATTTTCCCTAACTTAAATAATGAGATGCCTATAGTTGTACAAGAAGCATACAGAACACCAAATAGATTGGACCAGAAAAGAAAGTCACCTCACAACATAATAACTAAAATAACTAAAACACACCAAACAAAAAATATTAAAAGCTGTAAGGGAAAAATGCCAAGTAACATATAAAGGCAGACCTGTTAGAATCACACCTGATTTCCCAATGGAGACTTTAAAAGCCAGAAGGGCCTGGACAGAAGTGCTGCATACTCTACAAGACCACAGATGCCAGTCAAGACTACTATAGTTAGTAAAACTTTTAACCATCATAGATGGAGAAAATAAACTATTTCCTGATAAAATCAAATGTAAACAAATCCAATTGTCCAAAAGGTAGTGGAAGGAAATCATCAACCTAAGGAGGTAAATTATATCCATAAAATCACAAGAAATAAATAATCTCACATCAGCAAAACCAAAGGAAGGGAATCACACACAGACACAGACACAGACACACAGACACACACACACACACACACACACACACACACACACACACACCACTCACCACCATCAAAATTATAGAAATCAACAATCATTGGTCATTAATATCTGTGGTGGTTTGAATAAAAATGGCCCTCACAGTCCTATGGGGGTGGCACTACTAGGAGATGTGACCTTGTTGGAGTAGGTGTATCATTGAGGGTGGGCTTTGATGCTTAGATGCTCAAGCCAGGTCTAGTGTGTCTTTCTCTTCATGCTGCTTCAGAAACTCCAGACACAGAACTCTCAGTTCCTTCTCTAGCACCATGTCTGCCTGTGTGTTGCCTTGCTTCTTGCCAATGACAGCAATGAATTAAACCTCTGAAATTGTCAGCCAGCCTAGATGAAGTATTTTTCTTTTATAAGAATTACTGTGGTCATGTGTCTTTTCATAGCAATAGAAACCCTAACTAAGACAATCTTTCTCAATATCAAAACCTCTCAATTTCCCAATAAAAAGACTAACAGAAATTCATCCTTCTGCTGCATCGAAGAAACACACCTCAATACCAAGGATAGATATTACCTCAGGATAAAAAAATTTTCCAAGGAAATGGACCTAAGAAACATGCTGATATAGCCATTTTAATATTTAACAAAATAGACTTCAAACCAAAACTAATCAAAGGAGGTGGGGAAAGCTCATCAAAGGAAAACTCCATCAGGATGACATTTCAATTCTTTATATTTATGCCCCAAACACAAGGGCACCCAGTTTGTAAATGAAGCACTCTGACAGCTTAAATCACATACTGACCTTCATACACTGATAGTGGGGAATGTTGATAACCCACTCTTACCAATGCACAGATCATCCATACAAAAATGAAACAGAGAAATACTGAAGCTAACTGGTCTAACAGATATTTATAGAACATTTCACCCAAACACAAAGAAAATGCCTTCACTTTAGCACCTCATGGAACTTTCTCCAAAACCAAACACATTCTTGGACACAAAGCAAGTCTAAACAGGTACAAGAAAATTGAAATAACTCCCTGTATCCTGTCTGATCACCATGGATTAAAGCTGGACATCATCAACAACAAAAGCAACAGAAAGCTTATAAATGTATGGAAACTGAACAGTTCTCTATTTAATGAAAAATGGGTCAAGACAAAAATAAAAAAATTAAGGATTTTCTAGAATTTAATGATAAAAAATACACAGCATATGAAAACATATGGAATATATTGAAAGCAGTGCTAAGATTAAAGTTCATTTCACGAAATGCCTACATAAAAAAATTTGGAAAATTTTCATACTATCAATTGAACAGCATACTTGAAAGTTCTGTAACAAAAAGAAGTAAGCACACCCAAGAAGAGTAGACAGCAAGGAATAATTAAACTGAGGGCTAAAATTAATGAACTAGAAATGAAATAGAATCAAGTCTTTGTTTCATTGCAAAAAACAGCAATATAGACAAACTCTCATTTAAACTAACTAAAAAGTGGAGAGAATATGAGAACTAACAAAATCAGAAACAAGAAGGGATACATAACAACAGTGAGGAAATGCAGAAAATCATAAGGACATACTTTAAAAACCTGTACTCCACCAAATTGGAAAATCTAAAAGAAATGGGTAATTTTTTGAATACTTACTATTTATCAAAGTTAAATAAAGATCTGATTAACAATTTCAGCAGATATATAACCCCTACTGGACTATAAGCAGACATGGGTCTCCCAACCAAAGAAAGTCCTAGGCCAGATGGGTTTAGTGCACATTTCTACCAGACTTTCAAAGAATTAATGCAAATACTCCTCAAATTTCACAAAATAGAAGCAGAGGGAACACTGCTCAGTTAATTTTATGAGACCACAGTTACCCTGATAATAAACCATATAAAGACTCAACAAAGAAAGAGAATTACAGACCAAGTTCTTTTATGAACATAGATGCAAAAATTCTCAATAAAATACTAGCAAACAAAATCCAAAAACTCATAAAAAAATTCACCATGATCAAGCAGGCTTCATCTCAGAGATGCAGGGATGGTTCAATATATAAAAACCAATTAATGTAATGCACCATATAAAGACATAAAAAAAAACCCATGATCATTTCATGCAAAAAAGATCTATTCAAAATCTAATACACTCCTTCATGATAAACTTCCTGAAGAGACTAGAAGGTAGGGACAAAGACTCCATGCATGCACCAGCTTGACTTCCTTGTGTTCAATGAGCTGGACAGAAGTTGTCCTTAGCAATAGGGCCCCACTGTCATCTTGCAGAGAGCAATTCTTTGTCCTAGCATCAGTCTGGGTTGTTTGGGGATCTCCATTGAACCCCTTTGGCCTACAACACAACCGGATACTACTCATTCTCACCACTTAAAGCCTTACCTGACTACAAGAGTTGGCTAATTGGTTCTCCATATCCCCCATTACTAGGAATCCTCACTAGAACCACCTTTATTGATTCCAGAGCGTGTCCACCTGTAAGGTTTTCACATTGACTCCAAAATGCCCCGTAATTCTAGCTGTCTCTCTTCCCTTCTCTTTTCATCCCATCTTCCCTCATACCTGATTCCTCCCAACCCCATTCTCACTTGCTCCCATTCTCCCTGAAAAATCTATTCTATTTCTCCTTACCAGGAAATACATACAACCCCCCTCTACATCCCTCCTCTTTACCTAACCTCTCAGGGTCTATGGATTATAGCTTGGCTATCATTGCATTAATGGCTAACATCCACTTATAATTGAATACATACCATATTTGTCTTTCAAGTTCTGGGTTATGTCACCCAGGATGATTTTTTCTAGTTATTTATCCATTTGCCTTCACATTTTATGATGTGATTTTTTTTAAAAAAAAAAAAGCAGAGCAATCATTCATTGTATATAAATGTAACATTTTGTTTATCCATTTTCCTATCTATGTTGTTTCCAGTTTCTGACTGCTATGAAGAAAGCTTCAATGAATATAGTTAAGCCAGTGTCCTTGTAGTATGATGGAGTGTTCTCTGGGTGTATGTTGCTGCATCTCAAAGTGGATCGATTCCCAGTTTTCTGAGAAACTGCAAGATTGATTTCCATTGTGGCTGTACAAGTTTGCACTTCCTTCAGCAATGGAAGAGTGTTCTCTTCTCCCCACATATTTGCCAGCATGAGCTGTGTGTTGCCTTTGGGTTCTTACCCTCAGAGCTTGGAGAATCCTGTGGAAGAGGAGGAGGAAGGATTCTAGGCACCAGATGGGATGGAGGACACCAGAAGAACATAGCCCAGTAAATCAACTAGGCAGGGCTCACATGGGCTTCCAGAGGCTAAACTGGCAAGCACAGGATCTTCTGTGTGTATCTTGTGGCTGTTAGCTTGATGTTTTTGTAGAATTCCTAACTGTGGAAATGAGTGTATCTCTGACTTTTTTCATGCTTGGGACTCATTTCTTTCTGTTAAATTCCCTTGTTCAGGTTTGGTGTGAGGACTCGCCTTATTGTATTTTGATTTGTTGTGTTTGGTTGGTGTTTCCTGGAGACATGTTCTTTTCTGGAGACAAAGGGGAAATGAATCCAGGAAAAAGGGACATGAGTATGAGCTGAGAAGAATGGAGGGGAAATGTGAAAATAAAATAAACTACAAAAATAAAATGCTTCCTGGTTGCTGCCGCCGCAGAGAGCCCGTGGGCAGCACCCCGCGAGCGAACTTGAGCCTCGGGACCACAGGTAAGACCAACTTGTCTGCTGCAAGAAAGCTGCCTGGTGAAATCGGGACACAGAGGCAGAATTCCTCTAGGACCGGGCACGTCCTGTGTTTACCGGAAGTCCCACACCCGCGGATCCCGGCCCGCAGCAGCTCTCTGCTCCCAGACCCTGTGGGAAAGAGACCTCACCGCCTGGTCAGGTGGGCACTCCTAAGGCTGCAGAGCGGAAGAGACCACCAACACTGCCCACCCCTGCCCACATCCCTGGCCCAAGAGGAAACTGTATAAGGCCTCTGGGCTCCCGTGGGGGAGGACCCAGGAGCGGCAGGACCCCTGCCTGAGACACCGCCGGAACCTGAAGGAAACAGACTGGATAAACAGTTCTCTGCACCCAAATCCCGTGGGAGGGAGAGCTAAACCTTCAGAGAGGCAGACAAGCCTGGGAAACCAGAAGAGACTGCACTCTGCATACACATCTCGGATGCCAGAGGAAAACACCAAAGGCCATGTGGAACCCTGGTGCACTGAAGCTCCCGGAAGGGGCGGCACATATCTTCCTGGTTGCTGCCACCGCAGAGAGCCCGTGGGCAGCACCCCACGAGCGAACTTGAGCCTCGGGACCACAGGTAAGACCAACCTTTCTGCTGCAAGAAAGCTGCCTGGTGAACTCAAGACACAGGCCCACAGGAACAGCTGAAGACCTGTAGAGAGGAAAAACTACACGCCCGAAAGCAGAACACTCTGTCCCCATAACTGACTGAAAGAGAGGAAAACAGGTCTACAGCATTCCTGACACACAGGCTTATAGGACAGTCTAGCGACTGTCAGAAATAGCAGAACAAAGTAACACTAGAGATAATCTGATGGCGAGAGGCAAGCGCAGGAACCCAAGCAACAGAAACCAAGACTACATGGCATCATCGGAGCCCAATTCTCCTACCAAAACAAACATGGAATATCCAAACACACCAGAAAAGCAAGATCTAGTTTCAAAATCATATTTGATCATGATGCTGGAGGACTTCAAGAAAGACATGAAGAACTCCCTTAGGGAAACACAGGAAAACATTAATAAACAAGTAGAAGCCTACAGAGAGGAATCGCAAAAATCCCTGAAAGAATTCCAGGAAAACACAATCAAACAGTTGAAGGAACTAAAAATGGAAATAGAAGCAATCAAGAAAGAACACATGGAAACAACCCTGGATATAGAAAACCAAAAGAAGAGACAAGGAGCTGTAGATACAAGCCTCACCAACAGAATACAAGAGATGGAAGAGAGAATCTCAGGAGCAGAAGATTCCATAGAAATCATTGATTCAACTGTCAAAGATAATGTAAAGCAGAAAAAGCTACTGGTCCAAAACATACAGGAAATCCAGGACTCAAAGAGAAGATCAAACCTAAGGATAATAGGTATAGAAGAGAGTGAAGACTCCCAGCTCAAAGGACCAGTAAATATCTTCAACAAAATCATAGAAGAAAACTTCCCTAACCTAAAAAAAGAGATACCCATAGGCATACAAGAAGCCTACAGAACTCCAAATAGATTGGACCAGAAAAGAAACACCTCCCGTCACATAATAGTCAAAACACCAAACGCACAAAATAAAGAAAGAATATTAAAAGCAGTAAGGGAAAAAGGTCAAGTAACATATAAAGGCAGACCTATCAGAATCACACCAGACTTTTCGCCAGAAACTATGAAGGCCAGAAGATCCTGGACTGATGTCATACAGACCCTAAGAGAACACAAATGCCAGCCCAGGTTACTGTATTCTGCAAAACTCTCAATTAACATAGATGGAGAAACCAAGATATTCCATGACAAAACCAAATTTACACAATATCTTTCTACAAATCCAGCACTACAAAGGATAATAAATGGTAAAGCCCAACATAAGGAGGCAAGCTATACCCTAGAAGAAGCAAGAAACTAATCGTCTTGGCAACAAAACAAAGAGAATGAAAGCACACAAACATAACCTCACATCCAAATATGAATATAACGGGAAGCAATAATCACTATTCCTTAATATCTCTCAACATCAATGGCCTCAACTCCCCAATAAAAAGACATAGATTAACAAACTGGATACGCAACGAGGACCCTGCATTCTGCTGCCTACAGGAAACACACCTCAGAGACAAAAACAGACATTACCTCAGAGTGAAAGGCTGGAAAACAATTTTCCAAGCAAATGGTCAGAAGAAGCAAGCTGGAGTAGCCATTCTAATATCAAATAAAATCAATTTTCAACTAAAAGTCATCAAAAAAGAAAAGGAAGGACACTCCATATTCATCAAAGGAAAAATCCACCAAGATGAACTCTCAATCCTAAATATCTATGCCCCAAATACAAGGGCACCTACATATGTAAAAGAAACCTTACTAAAGCTCAAAACACACATTGCACCTCACACAGTAATAGTGGGAGATTTCAACACCCCACTCTCATCAATGGACAGATCATGGAAACAGAAATTTAACAGAGATGTAGACAGACTAAGAGAAGTCATGAGCCAAATGGACTTAACGGATATTTATAGAACATTCTATCCTAAAGCAAAAGGATATACCTTCTTCTCAGCTCCTCATGGTACTTTCTCCAAAATTGACCATATAATTGGTCAAAAAACGGGCCTCAACAGATACAGAAAGATAGAAATAATCCCATGCGTGCTATCGGACCACCACGGCCTAAAACTGGTCTTCAATAACAATCAAGGAAGAATGCCCACATATACGTGGAAATTGAACAATGCTCTACTCAACGATAACCTGGTCAAGGAAGAAATAAAGAAAGAAATTAAAAACTTTTTAGAATTTAATGAAAATGAAGGTACAACATACCCAAACTTATGGGACACAATGAAAGCTGTGCTAAGAGGAAAACTCATAGCGCTGAGTGTCTGCAGAAAGAAACAGGAAAGAGCATATGTCAGCAGCTTGACAGCACACCTAAAAGCTCTAGAACAAAAAGAAGCAAATACACCCAGGAGGAGTAGAAGGCAGGAAATAATCAAACTCAGAGTGGAAATCAACCAAGTAGAAACAAAAAGGACCATAGAAAGAATCAACAGAACCAAAAGTTGGTTCTTTGAGAAAATCAACAAGATAGATAAACCCTTAGCCAGACTAACGAGAGGACACAGAGAGAGTTTCCAAATTAACAAAATCATAAATGAAAAGGGAGACATAACAACAGATTCAGAGGAAATTCAAAAAATAATCAAATCTTACTATAAAAGCCTATATTCAACAAAACTTGAAAATCTTCAGGAAATGGACAATTTCCTAGACAGATACCAGGTATCGAAGTTAAATCAGGAACAGATAAACCAGTTAAACAACCCCATAACTCCTAAGGAAATAGAAGCAGTCATTAAAGGTCTCCCAACCAAAAAGAGCCCAGGTCCAGACGGGCTTTGTGCAGAATTCTATCAAACCTTCATAGAAGACCTCATACCAATATTATCCAAACTATTCCACAAAATTGAAACAGATGGATCACTACTGAATACCTTCTACGAAGCCACAATTACTCTTATACCTAAACCACACAAAGACACAACAAAGAAAGAGAACTTCAGACCAATTTCCCTTATGAATATCGACGCAAAAATACTCAACAAAATTCTGGCAAACCGAATCCAAGAGCACCTCAAAACAATCATCCACCATGATCAAGTAGGCTTCATCCCAGGCATGCAGGGATGGTTTAATATACGGAAAACCACCAACGTGATCCATTATATAAACAAACTGAAAGAACAAAACCACATGATCATTTCATTAGAAGCTGAGAAAGCATTTGACAAAATTCAACACCCCTTCATGATAAAAGTCCTGGAAAGAATAGGAATTCAAGGCCCATACCTGAACATAGTAAAAGCCATATACAGCAAACCAGTTGCTAACATTAAACTAAATGGAGCGAAACTTGAAGCAATCCCACTAAAATCAGGGACTAGACAAGGCTGCCCACTCTCTCCCTACTTATTCAATATAGTTCTTGAAGTTCTAGCCAGAGCAATCAGACAACAAAAGGAGGTCAAGGGGATACAGATCGGAAAAGAAGAAGTCAAAATATCACTATTTGCAGATGATATGATAGTATATTTAAGTGATCCCAAAAGTTCCACCAGAGAACTACTAAAGCTGATAAACAACTTCAGCAAAGTGGCTGGGTGTAAAATTAATGCAAATAAATCAGTTGCCTTCCTCTATACAAAAGAGAAACAAACCGAGAAAGAAATTAGGGAAACGACACCCTTCATAATAGACCCAAATAATATAAAGTACCTCGGTGTGACTTTAACAAAGCAAGTAAAGATTTGTACAATAAGAACTTCAAGACACTGAAGAAGGAAATTGAAGAAGACCTCAGAAGATGGAAAGATCTCCCATGCTCATGGATTGGCAGGATTAATATAGTAAAAATGGCCATTTTACCAAAAGCAATCTACAGATTCAATGCAATCCCCATCAAAATACCAATCCAATTATTCAAAGAGTTAGACAGAACAATTTGCAAATTCATCTGGAATAACAAAAAACCCAGGATAGCTAAAGCTATCCTCAACAATAAAAGGACTTCAGGGGGAATCACTATCCCTGAACTCAAGCAGTATTACAGAGCAATAGTGATAAAAACTGCATGGTATTGGTACAGAGACAGACAGATAGACCAATGGAATAGAATTGAAGACCCAGAAATGAACCCACACACCTATGGTCACTTGATTTTTGACAAAGGAGCCAAAACCATCCAATGGAAAAAAGATAGCATTTTCAGCAAATGGTGCTGGTTCAACTGGAGGTCAACATGTAGAAGAATGCAGATTGATCCATGCTTATCACCCTGTACAAAGCTTATGTCCAAGTGGATCAAGGACCTCCACATCAAACCAGATACACTCAAACTAATAGAAGAAAAACTAGGGAAGCATCTGGAACACATGGGCACTGGAAAAAATTTCCTGAACAAAACACCAATGGCTTACGCTCTAAGATCAAGAATTGACAAATGGGATCTCATAAAACTGCAAAGCTTCTGTAAGGCAAAGGACACTGTGGTTAGGACAAAACGGCAACCAACAGATTGGGAAAAGATCTTTACCAATCCTACAACAGATAGAGGCCTTATATCCAAAATATACAAAGAACTCAAGAAGTTAGACCGCAGGGAAACAAATAACCCTATTAAAAAGGGGTTCAGAGCTAAACAAAGAATTCACAGCTGAGGAATGCCGAATGGCTGAGAAACACCTAAAGAAATGTTCAACATCTTTAGTCATAAGGGAAATGCAAATCAAAACAACCCTGAGATTTCACCTCACACCAGTGAGAATGGCTAAGATCAAAAACTCAGGTGACAGCAGATGCTGGCGAGGATGTGGAGAAAGAGGAACACTCCTCCATTGTTGGTGGGATTGCAAACTGGTACAACCATTCTGGAAATCAGTCTGGAGGATCCTCAGAAAATTGGACATTGAACTGCCGGAGGTTCCAGCTATACCTCTCTTGGGCATATTCCCAAAAGATGCCCCAACATATAAAAAAGACACGTGCTCCACTATGTTCATTGCAGCCTTATTTATAATAGCCAGAAGTTGGAAAGAACCCAGATGCCTTTCAACAGAGGAATGGATACAGAAAATGTGGTACATCTACACAATGGAATATTACTCAGCTATCAAAAATAACGAGTTTATGAAATTCGTAGGCAAATGGTTGGAACTGGAAAACATCATCCTGAGTGAGCTAACCCAATCACAGAAAGACATACATGGTATGCACTCATTGATAAGTGGCTATTAGCCCAAATGGTTGAATTACCCTAGATGCCTAGAACAAATGAAACTCAAGACGGATGATCAAAACGTGAATGCTTCACTCCTTCTTTAAAAGGGGAACAAGAATACCCTTGGCAGGGAAGAGAGAGGCAAAGATTAAAACAGAGACTGAAGGAACACCCATTCAAAGCCTGCCCCACATGTGGCCCATACATATACAGCCACCCAATTAGACAAGATGGATGAAGCAAAGAAGTGCAGACCGACAGGAGCCGGATGTAGATCGCTCCTGAGAGACACAGCCAGAATACAGCAAATACAGAGGCGAATACCAGCAGCAAACCACTGAACTGAGAATAGAACCCCCGTTGAAGGAATCAGAGAAAGAACTGGGAGAGCTTGAAGGGGCTCGAGACCCCATATGTACAACAATGCCAAGCAACCAGAGCTTCCAGGGACTAAGCCACTAACTAAAGACTATACATGGACTGACCCTGGACTCTGACCTCATAGGTAGCAATGAATATCCTAGTAAGAGCACCGGTGGAAGGGGAAGCCCTGGGTCCTGCTAAGACTGAACCCCCAGTGAACTAGACTGGTGGGGGGAGGGTGGCAGTGGGGGGAGGGTTGGGAGGGGAACATCCATAAGGAAGAGGAGGGGGGAGGGGGATGTTTGCCTGGATACCGGGAAAGGGAATAACACTCGAAATGTATATAAGAAATACTCAAGGTAATAAAAAAAATATTTTTGACTAAATCTAACCAAACAAGTGAAAAACTTACATGGAAAATTTCAAACATTTGAAAAAAAATGAAGAAAAGAGCAGAAAATGGAAAGATCTTTCATGCTAATGAGTTGTTAGGATTAACGCAGTAAAAATGGCTGTCGACCCAAGAGCAATTGACAGTCAATACAATCCCCACCAAGACTTCAACACAAGTTTTCACAGAGGTGGAAGGACCAATCTTCAGATTCATGTGGAAAACAAGCAAACAAAAACCGGGATAGCTGAAACAATCCCATATAATAGCAGAACTGCTAAAGGGACAATCATTCCTGATCAAGTTGTACTACAGAGCTATATTAATAAAAGCCACATGGTATTAACATAAAAACAGACATATTAATTGGCAGAATCAAATTCAAGCACCATATATAATCCCTGATTTTTGGTAAAGAATCCAGAAATACACACCAAAAAAGGATACCATCTTCAACAAATGGTGTTGGTCAAACTGGATCACTGCATGAGGAAGAATGCCCATAAAGTCATAGTTATCACCCTGAAAAACTCTCGTCCAAGTGAACCAAACACTTCAACATAAAACCAGATACACTGAATTTGATAGATGAGAAAGTGGAGAATAGTGCAGTAGCATAGGAGATGACTTTCTGAATAGAACATTTATAGCACAGGCACTAAGATAAACAACTTATAAATAAGATCTCAGGAAATTGAATAGATTCTGTAAGGTAAAGGACACTGCCAATTGGACAAAAAAGTCCACCACAGAATGGGAAAGTATTTTTACCAATTCCATTAATATCCAAAATATATAATAAAGAACTCAAGAAACTGGATATCAAAATACCAAATTATCCAATTAAAAAATGGGAAACAATTTAGCTCAGTGGTAGAGCACTTACCTAGGAAGCGCAAGGCCCTGGATTCGGTCCCCAGCTCCGAAAAAAAGAACCAAAAAAAAAAATGGGAAACAAATCTAAAAAGAGAATTCTCAGTAGAAGAATCTTAAATAGATAAGAAACACTGAAAGAAATGTTCAGCATCCTTCGTCATCAGGAAAATGCCCATCAAATTTCCTTTGTGATTCCATCATATGCCTGTCCGAGTGGCTAAGATCAATAACACAAATGTCAGACAGCTCATACTGGCCAGGATGTAGAGCAAGGGAGACACTCCTCTAGTGGTGGTAGGAGTGCAAACTTTTACAGCTACTATGATAATCGATATGGTGGTTTCTCAGAAAGTTGGAAATCAGTTTGTGTGTGGAGATAGGTTGGAGGGAGAGAGTGCAAGGTGAGATTGCTGTAATTAGGAGGTACCTCAGAGGTGGTATGGAAACCTCCTGGGATCTATGAAGGTGGTCCTAGTGAGAACTTTTAGTAATGGGGGATATGAAGTCTCAACTAGCCATCTCTTATAACCAGGCAAGGCTTCTAGTGGTGGGACTAAGTTGCATTCAACTGAGTTGTTCACCAAAAGGGTCCCATGGAAATCCCCAATCAACCCAAGGTGATACGAAGCCAAAAGGTTGCTTTCCACAAACTAAGTGTGGCCTGATTGCTAAGGACAGCTTCCATGTAACTTATTAAACATGGGGAAGTTAAGCTGGTTCCTACATGGAGCCTTTACACGTACATTGGTGTGGTAAATCTCTAACCCAAATAAGCCTGTGCAAGGAGGGCAGTGAACTTTTATCTCAGGCTAGTTGAGTTCTAATCAATACGTTGGGTGCCAATTTTTTGTGGTAAATCTCCAACCCAAATAAACCCATGTAAGGAAAACTCAGTAAATATGAACACAAGCTGTGCACCTAGATTGAGCAGATCGACCACCACCCTACTATATTACGTGTCTATGCAATCTCTCACAACTTGTGGTTTCTCTTAGCCATGTGCTTCTGCTCTGTTTTCCTTCCACCTCCTCTTCTTCTGTCTTCCTCACTGGCTCTATCCTTTATTTTAGAAGTTAAAATGGGGAGAAAGGTCACATGAAGTCACCTGAGTATGGTGATTCCCCAAGAGGCAACCCCACTTGGGGAAGCAAAATTAGTATCAAAATACAAACAGCACCAGGACAACCCACAACACTACACTTACACTTTTTGTGTGAGAAGGTATTCTGTAGATACCTGAAAGAGAAATGTGGACACCAACCCAACCACAAAATCTTTGCCCTACAATCTGTCCTGCCTGCAAGATATGCTAGGACAATGGTAGCACAGAACTTGAGGCAGTGACCAACCATTGTCTGGTTTGACTTAAGGCCCACTCCGTGAGAAGGAACCCCTTCCTGTCACTGCTTGGGTACCTAAGAACAGAGACTATGATGGTCCAGACACCTATGGTAAATCCAAATAGGACTGGTCTCAAAAACAAAGAAACAAATGAATAACAACAATAAAGACAAATCAATCAACCAAACAAAAGCAAAAGCAAACAAACAAAACCAAAAAAGTAAATTAAATGATTCCTAATAGTCTTCTGCTATCAGTGTCTTATCTAGTCATATCAGAGAACTTTTCTCTGCCAGCAGATGGGAGCAGGTACTGAGACCCACAGCCAGCCATTAGGAGGAGAGACAGTCTAAACTCAAGGTCTCCATCAAATTCTTCTCCTCAGAGTGCAGAAAATCCTGAGGTAAAAAGAGTCTAAAAGCCACAGGAGATGGAGGACACTAGAAAGCAAGGTGAATATGAGCTCACAGGGACTAACGCAGCAAGCAAGTACAGGGCCTACAGTGCTCAGCACCAGGTTCTCTGTGTGTACAGTACAGCTCATCGATTAGTATTCTTGTGGGACTCCTGGCTGTCAGACCAAGTGGGTCTGACTCTTTAGCCTGCTCTTGGGACTCTTTTCCATCTGTTGGGTTCGATATAAAAGTTTTGCTCATCTTTGTTGTTGGGAATTCTCTGAGCATATCTTCTTCTGGTTATCTGTTGCCTGGAGAATTTAATTCTTGCCTTTTGGTTATGATTAGCAAATATTTATCACACGTTTTCTTATAGCACCATTTCTACTAGGCGTGAAGAACTTCCAAGTCAAGCAAAAGTTGTAATTTCATGACTAAAAGAAAAGAAGACACAAAAAGTTTATCTTCCTCTATTTTCCCCTGTAGCTTTTATACTTGGACATCCCTAGCATAAGTGCAATGACTTCTTAGTTTAATGGGGTCCCATTACACATATACTTAGAGATTATAGAGCAATGCTTAAAAGCAAGGACTTTCAAAACCATCATATAACCATAAAATTGTTATTACTTACTCTGCACATACAGAAAAAAGGTTTCCCAACACAAAGGAGAGCACTGGGTGAGTTTGTAGAGTGTGCTAATTCCAGAGGTTGTTGGTAGATATAGTGCATTAGACTCATCTTTTCTATCTCTAAGACAACCAACCACACAACAGTGATTGCTACATTGAAACTGAAGACTTGTGTTATCTCCTACCTTCATCCATTACTGGCATTTAATAATGTAAAATTCAAGTCAGGAGGAAAAAGGCAGATCCCACGTATTGTGTACTTTCAGAATGAGTTGGCTTCAACTTTTAAGTAAATCAGATTCAGGCTGGGGAGGTGGCTTAATCTGGTTAAACTGTTGTTATGCGAGCTGGGGAACCTAAGTTTGAGAAAAATCTTTTAACACCAGTGTAAAAAGCTGCTCCCCGAAATGTATTTGTGATTCGGGAACACAGAGATAGAAAGTTCTCTGTGGCTTGTAGATGAGCTCTAGGTTTAGTGAGAGACTCTGCCTCAAAAAAAAAAAATGGTGGAGAGTGGTTGAGATATGAGAGAAGCAACTCTCCAAAAGTTGTCCCTCTGACCTCAGGCATGTGTGTATCCACGCATAATAAAGTAAAACTGTTCACAAATACACATATGCCTTCATGCGCACAAACATTTAAACATTTGAATTCATCATAGCTGTAAAATGAATGTAGTGAAAATATTTGTTTTTATAGAACAATTGTTGAGTGAAAATAAGCTTTCTTTCATTCTTAGAAGCCTTTACTGGACACAATTATTTTATACAAACACAAAACATTGTTAGATAATGAGTCTGGAATATAGTGTTAACTGCAAGAGAAAATTTTAGCCTTGAAGCAACTCAGGGAGGATCCAGTCTTTCTAATAAATCAGGATATATGTTTAAAGTATTCGGATCATGGTATAGAATACCAGACAGTTGGTCAAGTTCAAGAAAGAGTAAGGCTCGCTCTTGAAACTTTTAGACAGGAAGCTGTGAGGCAGGAAACAGCTGGGCTCCTAAGCAGGAACATTGAATCAAACCTTTACAATAAAGGGGCAGACCCACCTTCTGGGAGGCCAGTGCATCAGGAGACACTCAATTTGGGTTTTGAAAAGAAGACAGAAGTGATTTGTTCTCAAACTCTTTTTAAACTTCTGCTCGGTGGGTGGGCCAGGGTTTGCAGGTGTCTGTAGCCAGGAGAGCCTGGGCCTTACTCAGATCAGTTTTCAGTTTTTCTGTTTTCCTCGTCCCTTGTCTCTGCGCCATTCAGCCAATATTGCATCTTTAATGGTTAAGCTCCGGGGCAGGTGGCTATCTGTAAGGCTACTAATTAGATAAAGGGACTGATTTGCACCAGGGTTCAGATAATGCATGGAATTGTGCCAAGACCCACAGCCCAGGAGTTTATGACCCCCGGCTGCCATGGCGACCATGCCCATTCAGTTGTAGAAGCTTTTTGTTGCGAGCTAGGAAGTAGCACATAGGCAGAACACCCACTTCTGTGGGTCTTGAAACTGAAAACTGAACTGGAGGTGAACAGGCAAGAAGGTGAAGGGCATCAGGCTTCCCATGTCTAGATGAACAGATTGTTTTGGGGCTTCATTCTTCTTGTGTGTTAGGGGGAAACTGCTTTCTTGATGGCAATTCTCTGAGGATTCTGACTTTTGGAAGAAAATCTGTATTCCTGACTCTTGCACTAATCTCACTTCATAGCTTCCACCCTGGGACTTTTATTTTGTTATTCTTTTAAAAACATTTTTTTTCCTGAAAAAGTATTGAACTTTTTTTTTCCTTTTTCAAAGAAGTGTTGTAAGCTCCAAGGTGATAACCCAAAACAACCCAAGCTTCATATTCTTGCATTCCCATGAACGTCACAATGATAACATTGTAGAGCTGGAAGACAGCATAGAGTCAGGCATTGATAACATTCTATTTCTTCAGGATTGTCTTGTAGTCCCGGTTCATTAATAAATACCCTCTCTTCTGTTTCTGAGATGGCTCTCCTGAGCAATAGCCATCTCCTAGACCCAGCATGTTTTACAATGCTCAGCAAGCTAAGAAGTCAGAAACAGAAATCAAGAACAACATTGATTAAAAGGGGTTGTTATGAGAGTAGGTGTTGGAAGTTACACATCGAATCTTGGCTAGATTGGGAATTAAAGCCTGGAGGCTGTTGAAAGATTGCAAGGTGAGAGTCAGGGAGGGATGGCCAAAACTAGAGAAGGGACAGGCAAATTAAGAGTGAGTCATGGGTTTAGAGACCTGCGAGGGTACAATGTTGGGGCAGAGACTGAGATGTTGAGTCTGTGATTTCAATGGAGGATTAATGATGTGACCTGGGCTTGTGGAGTTCCCCACAGAAGAATAACAACCCATTTGAGTGTTACTGAACGAGAGCTTAATAAAGGGATTGCTTATAGAGGTAGAGGTAAGCTAAATAAAACCAAGAGATGGTGACACACCCAAGAAACAATTCTTTCTGGTAGAAAGCTAAATGATTTACATTTCTAAAACACTACTTTCTAAGAACAAAGGGAACGGAGTCCTTCTGTTCCAAGAAGCTACCAAATATGGCAGCCCAAGGAGAGGGCTGTTAGAGGTTCTCTGGCCATAGCTGATGGATGCTACGATGGTCAGACCCCCAGGGCTGGGACAGGATATATGGAGATGGGGTTGCTGTCTCCTGTTCAGATTGCCCGTCAAGGTGTCTATGAGTGAGACATAAATAGGAGACAGAAATAAGATCATGATTACAGGACTGGAGAAGCAGCCCGGTGCGTTAGCAAGTTTGCTGAGGGACATGAAGACCTCAGCTTGGATCCCCCGCACCGACATGAAAATCCAAATGCAGTTACTTCCACCTGTCAGCCAATGTGGAGGGGCTTGAAGATACAAGGATCCCTTGCGCTTTTTCATTGCTAATCTAGCCTCAAACAACCAAGCAAGCAAAGCTCCCAAAGTGAGTCCTGTGTTGGGAGAGACTGTCTCAAAAGAATAAGGTGAGGAACCACAGAAGACACTCAACACCTTCACAGAATGTGTACTTACTCTCATATACTACCCGCATGCACGTGTGCGTGTGCGCGCACACACACACACACACACACACACACACCCACAAATTTAAAAAAAAGAATGTAGGATGGCAAAAGGATTTTGGCACCAAGATTGACAACATGTGTTCTCCCACATGGTAGGAGAGAACTGATTCCACAATGAATTCCGTAGCTCACCATGGAAACGTGTACATAAAACATATAATAAAGAAATGTAGAGCCTTTATGAATATGAAATTGAGGGCCCATTCGCAATAGAGAATTGTATGAGTTTTCTGTAGATATTCTAGATGATAGTGAGATATGTGGTATAGAAAACATTATTTCTACTAATTTACATATATTAATTGTCACTATAGAAAATTTTAACACATTATTACATTGTTACAGAATACAATCTAAGACTCTGAAGTCCCATAAAAAGTACATTTGATGTTACCTGCATTTTATATTACTCTTATTTAGAAATCTAAATATTTTCATGGGACATTATAAAGGAACAGAGACTGTGTATAACTCATCTTTAAGCAACTAAAAAATCAGAGAAAATATACTTAGCAGTGGTTTTTAAATATGGTCAACAGGAAGTCTAAAAGAGTTGTTTCTCAAGAGAAAAAGATCAACAAAGAAAGCCCTTTGATGGCCAGTTTTCAGGTTGGGTGTTTCCGGGATAAAATCCTGGGAGAGAAATTCAGATAGGGACTGGATGCCTTGCTGAATTTAGAGACAGTTTATAGTTCAGTGAAGCCAGAGTCAAGTACAATAAGAAAAAGTTACAGAATGTGAAAGAATTCCAGAGATTTGCAGAGGAGTTTCTTCAAGTGCTTGATTGAATACTTTTCAGAGCATTTGTATGAGAGAACTATTCCAGGCTAGAAAGCCACTGAAACCTTTGAGTAGAACAATTCAACAGTCCTTGGCCCTTGTGCTGGCTAGGTTTATGGCAGCTTAACACAGGCTGCAGTCATCTGAACCTCAACTGAGAAAGTACCTCCAGAAGATCTGGCTGTAAGTAGAAGAGCATTTTCTTAATTACTGATGAAAGTGGGAAGGATCAACTCATTTTGCACGGAGACACTGTTGGACTGGTGGTCCTGGGTGCTATGAGAAAGGAGGTTGAGCAAGCCTCCTCTTCATAGAACAGGCTGAAAGGAACGTTCCTCTATGGTTGCTTCACCAGGTCATGCCTTCCCGTTTTGAATTTCTGCCTTGGCTTCTCTAAATGGACTGTGACTTGGTTGATGTATGCCAAATAAACTCTTTCCTCTCCAAGCTGCTTTGGTCAGAGTGTTTCATCATAGCAATGGAAACTCCAACTAAGAGCTTTTTACAGGCTGGGAATAGTTCCTGTTCCCCTCAGTTACAGCCGAAGACCTTCTAATATATGTATCTCTAGGAAAGCCCTTGGGTTCAAATTGACTGAAGAATAAAGTCTGGACTTATGCTAGCATAATAGAAGCAAGGATTTCTAGACTCAAATGCATGAATAATAAATATACTGTAGCAGAAAAATTAAAATATTAGAACACAGTAAAATCCAGCAGTCAAAAATGATACAAACAGAAAAACATGAGAGAGAAAATTAGAAGCGAGAGAGATGGCTCAGCCATTATGAGCACTGATTGCTTTTCCAGAGGATCTGGGTTCAGTTCCATACCTACATCATGGTTACAACCATGTGTAGCTCCAGGTTGAGGGGATCCAATGCCCTTTTCTGGCCTCTACAGGCACCAGGCACACAAGTAGTAGTGCACAGACATAGATACAGGAAAAACACCCAGATATTTAAATACGATTAAAGTTAAAAAAACAAAAACAAGACAAATGAAACAACTGAAATACAGAAATTGCCTAGCTATTATATTTAGCAGTAAAAGTCTGCAAAACCATGACTATAAATACATCCTCTGTAGTGGTTTGAATATGCATGGTCCAGGGAGTGTCATTATTAGGAGGTATAACCTAGTTGGAGTAGTGGCCCTTTTGAAGAAAGTATGTCAGTGAAGGGGTTGACTTTGAGAGAGATTTCTCCTTCTCCTGTTTGCCTTTGGAACAAGATATAGAACTTTTAGCTCCTCCAGCACCATGGTTCCTGACTTGATAATAATGGACTGAACCTCTGAACTAAACCTCTGAACCTGTAAGCCAGTCACAACTAGATATTGTTCTTGTAAGAGTTGTCTTGGTCATGGTGTCTCTTCACAGCAATGGAAAGTGTAAGACACTCCCTGTGTTAAAAAAGACAAAGGAAAATATAAATGTAATAGAAAATATGAAACTACTACAATGGATATTCTAGAGCCAAAAGATAAAAAAAATGAGAACGAATAATTAAAAAAAGGTAAAAAAAATTGAGAGGGAAAATAAACAATATCAATTCGACATTACAGATGACAGATATTAGTGAATTTAAAGGTAGGATGAAAGATTCTACCCAAAGTCAAATACAAAGAAATACTGACAATAAATAGTAGGGTACCAGCAATCTGTATGTTATAATGTGAGAGAATATCAAGGCATCACTCTGGTCATTATTGGGCTTCCAAAATAGAGGGGGCATTAGGAAGATAGTTAAGGTAACTGCTGATATTTTGAAATTTGATGGAAAGTTGAGCCAGGCACAATGGTGCATGCCTTAATTTCACCACTTGAGAGACTGAGGCAGAAGGAGTAGGAACTCTAGTATAGCCTGGCCATGTCTCATTCGCTCCTTCAGAACAACAAAGCATCATCACTTACATAAAAAGAAACCACTACTAGTGGTTTAAAATGAAGACATTAAGTTCAGATTTGCAAATGGAAGAATGTCTGCTTGTCGGCTGGGAATTGAAAGTAAGCAAATGGAGTCTTTTTCTTTTCATATCAACTCTATTATCATTTTTAAAGAGCTGGGTATATGGTTTTGTTTAGTTGTCTGAGCCAGAGCACTGAAAGGACAGTGAGTTGTCAGAGAATTTATACTGAAATCACTCACTGATTTCATGTAGAAAACTTGTCTCTAATAAAGCATTAAGTAATTGAAATCAATTGTAAACCACAAGCCACACATTGGCTATCAGTATGTGAATTGAAAGCTTGATTTTTTTTTAACATTATAAAAACAGTGGCTAAAGCACGGAATTTAATAATCTGTGTTGAAGCAGCAGAAACTCAAGAGAATAAACAAGTGATCCAATCATACATGTAGCCTTTTCATTAGATGAACCACCTATAAATACAGTAAGCGCATTTCCTATGGGTTGTATGCACAAATATACAGGAAGTACAAAAGCATGCAAAGAGTAAAATTATCAATTTTGCCTGAAAAATTTGTATATGTAATAGGCCAAATATCAGTATTTTGTAATAACCAATTAACTGTTGTTTGGCTTTTTAAAATACTTCCATGACTCTAGCCTATAATTTTGTATTAACACAACTGAAGCTTTATCTCCAATGAGGATAACAAACAAAGACCTAAGTCCTCTGGTAAGGTGAGGTACTTAGCCAATTAACATATCCTTAGAAGCTTAAAATTAGCTTCAAATATTCTTTTCTGGAGTAGTGTAACAGCTACTCCCCAAATATTAAAGCTCATTTAGAGAGCAAAAGTTTGTAGTAAAAATTTCTATATACACTTAAAGTTCTAACTTCTTATATTGAAGAAGCGACAAAATTACATAATATAAGGCTATTAGCCATTCTTTTGTAAAAGTTTTAATGATATCACTTTATGGGCTCTCTAAAATTATAAGCAAGCTCACGAAATGAAAACTCACAATCGCCAGGACGTAAACAAATTGTATAAAAATAATCCTCTAAATCTATCTTGGAATGGCCGTTGGAGTAAGCAAACTGGCTGTAATGTTCTCACAAGTTCTAAAACCTCATCAATCCTTCATAAATCTTGTAACAATCTCTACCTGTTTGATTTTTTTTTAAAATTATAAATAAGTTTGAGTTAGTCAACGTAACACTGACAATCTTTAATCACAATGTTTAAGTTCTCCTTGTAACACCAGAGCACAGTCACAATTTTGGAAAGTCACCTGAATTCTGAGTATGTGACTAGGCAGCTGTTCTTGGGGCAGTGGAATTAGCATCAAAATACAGTAACTTTAGGGCAAACCACAACTTTGGCTATGACTGCCAATTCCTACATATGAACGCACGATGGTGCGGTCTCCAATACCTCAACAAAGAGACATTGCCCTAAAATCTTTTAGAAGCCTGGCTTTTAGAATAAGAATTCCATAAAAATATTACCTCAATTTGGACCTGTTTCCCTAGGTTGGCTCATATCCAAATTATAGTTTTAAGCCAACTTTCTGTTACCAATGTTACACCTTTTAAGCTGTGAAGCTCCTGGTGCCTTTAGGATCAGCTAGTATAAACATTTAGCCAGCCCCTGGGGAGCTTGTCCAGCAGACTTAGGCTTCTAGCTACAGATGTAGGCTCCAAAAGCCAATTGAAACTGTTTTTTATTCATTGTTCTCTTCTTGAAACGAGTTAAAACCAAGTCAAGGTGTGAACGACTGGCAGATAAAGTTTTTACCATTTTTTTTCTTTTGACCACGAAACATAAAACATTTAAGCAACGAGAAGCAAAACCACAGACATAAACTGACAGACATGGGGACATCCTGGTGTACCAGGGACAGACAATAGACAAAGAGGGAAAATTCTAGATGGTGTCCCTCCGAAGGGACCCACATATCCTATCTATGGAACCCAGAACCAGAAATAAGCATTTCTCCAATAGGAGCCAGCAGAGAGGCAGGACGTCTCCTGCCTTTCTTCTGTTCCCAGGAGAGCTCTCTTTCTCCAAAGCATCCACGGAGAGTCCAGGAGGACTGTTTTTCCCAAGCCCATTCATTCTCTCTCAAGTCTAGGGTGTAAACTATCTCTAGTCAGGGTCCAAACATAACTCTAAAAGAACGCATATGTAAAAACGCTTTACTATTACCTTGTCCCATTTATATGACAAGTTTTACTCAGGCTAGCCCAAATCATCCAGGCCTTTTCTGGCCCATCTTACCCCAATCCGTCCCTGTTTCTATGCCGGCCGGGCTCCCGGGACGTCCCAACAGTACTCCTTTCTTCTCCGATCTCGGTGGGACCTCCATCTGCTGATTCCTTATCAGAAATAATAAAGACAAAGAGACAGTGGGGAAACATCTTTATTTGAGGGAAAAAAAACTGTAGTAAACAGAAAGATCATTTGAAAACTAGGGTACAAAGGTTTAACCTGGTAAACAAAAGCCAAAAGAATCCAGTACTAGCTGATCTACATGTCAGAAACGTTAACGGAATATCTTTAGATAAAAGAAAAATTGTTCCAGAGAGAAACTTGGATCTATGAAGTACGAAAAAACCCAGAAAATGGCATTTATATGGAAAAATAGAAGTAATTTAAAGTAGCTTTTAAACTGAAATATAATGTAAAACATATATAGTTTTCTAATATTCTGTTGTGAGATCTGCTTAAATCCAACATCACTCAAACACCAGGTCAATGTAGATGATAAAATCCAAAATATATAAAACATTGGGCATTTCAATCTTCAAATTTATCTTCCTTTTTATAAAAGATATATTTATTTTTACGTGTGTATAGGTGTTTTGCTTACATGTATGTCTGTGCATTGTGTGTGTGCAGTGCACATGAAGGCCAGAAGAAGGAATCAGGCACACTCAAACCTACCCCATACTTTCCCTTGGAAATTGGAGAAAGAGGTGGTTGTTCGCTCCCATGTGGATGCTGGGGAAAAAAAAACCTATGTCCTATGGGAGAGTAGGCAGTGCTTTTAATGGGAGCTACCACTCCAGCCCCTTAGTTACATTTCTTATTGCTGTGGCATTTAAATTACCTCACCAAATCAACTTGAAGGAAGAAGGTTTCCTTTGGCTTTCAGATCAAGGCATACAGTTCACCATCTCAGGGAAAGCATGGCAGTGGAGTGGAGTTACCTGTCGCATTGTACCCATAGCTAGTAAGAAGAGAATAAATAGGGAATGAAGCCTGGCTATAAAACCTCAAGACCAGAGACCCACTTCCTCAGGCAAAGCTCTACTTCCTGAAAGTTCCACAATCTTCCTAACCAGTGCTAAGAGTTGGAGACCAAGTATTTGAACACACGAATTTAGGGAGGAGTTTCATATTCCAGCTATCACAAAAATCCGGTGTGTACTTAATATTTATTTATTTCAGTTACATTTCATGCTTAATAGCCACATGTGGCTAGAGACTAGCACACTTTACAATGTCAGTTCAAGTACTCAATTAAAAGTCAAGACATTATAAAAAAGCAAGACTCAACTATACATTACCTACAAGAAACCCACTAATTGTACCAATAATAACTAAGACAGCAATAAAAGGATATAAAAAGGTATTCATTGAAGAGTTTAATTAATGGAACATTGGAGCTACCATAATAATATCCAAGTAGATTTCAAAATAATGAATATACTAGAGATGTTTCATAATTATTTAGCGGTAAGTTCATTAAGAGAACTTAATAAATCCAAAGTTAATGTATCGATTACCAAAAGTGGAAAAAAGTCAACAGATACAGTTGAATTTTTAAAACAGCTAATATTTTCATAATAATAGAATATAAGAAACTGTCAGACAAAGAAGATGAAACATCAGCCTAGTTCTAAGTGAAATTGTAGAATAATTCATTCAACGATAACAATAAATATTATTTTCAGTATCCTAGAGATATTTACTGAGAGCACATTCTGGGTCATCAAATCTCAGTAAAAGATTGTTACCATACAAAATTTATTTTTAATTAATTATGTCTTTAAGTTGGAAACCAGTAACAGGAAGACATTTATTAGAGGAAAATATTAAAATATTTGTAAATTATCAGGCTCCATTGGAGGTGGTGGGACATTATAAGAGCACTGAAGACATAAAAATTGCAAAGGAAATTAGAAATTAGTTTGAACTGGGGTTGTAGAGCCTCAGTCAATAAAGTGGGAAGACAATAAGTTTCGATTCTTAGTAACCACATTAAAAACAATAGAGTTGATATTGAAGTTGAGTTGGAAGAGGTGACTCTGGTCTCAAAATGGAGGGCCACAATTCAAAGGAACCAGAGCAGCTGAGGAAGCTGTTTATTGGTGGTCTGAGCTTTGAATCCACAGATGATTGCTTAAGAGAACATTTTGAGAAATGGGGCAGATTACAGACTGTGTGATAATGAGAGATCCTCAAACAAAATGTTCCAGAGGCTTTGGTTTTGTGACCTACTCTTGTGTTGAAGAGGTGGATGCTGCAGTGTGGGCTCGGCCACACAAGGTTGATGGACGTGTTGTGGAACCAAAGAGAGCTGTTTCTCGAGAGGATTCTGTAAAGCCTGGTGCCCATTTAACAGTGAAGAAAATTTTCATTGGTGGTATTAACGAGGATACAGAAGAATATAATCTGAGAGACTACTTTGAAAAGTATGGCAAGATTGAAACCATAGAAGTTATGGAAGACGGGCAGAGTGGGAAAAAGAGAGAAGTTGCTTTTGTAACTTTTGATTATCATAACACAGTTGATAAAATTGTTGTTCAGAAATACCACACTATTAATGCGCATAATTGTGAAGTTAAAAAGGCCCTTTCTGAACAAGAGACACAGTCTGCTGGATCACAGAGAGGTCGTGGAGGTGGATCTAGAAACTTTATGGGACGTGGAGGAAACTTTGGAGATGGGAGAGGAAACTTTGGTTGTGGAGGAAACTTTGGTAGAAGAGGAGGCTATGGTGGTGGAGGTGGAGGCAGCAGAGACAACTATGGAGGTGGTGATGGTGGATATAATGGATTTGGGGTGATGGTGGCAACTATGGCAGTGGTCCTGGACAGTAGTAGAGGAGGTTATGTAGGTGGTGAACCAGGATATGGAAACCAAGGTGGTGGATATGGTGGTGGAGGACGAGGATATGATGGTTACAATGAAGGAGGAGATTTTGGTAGAGGTAACTCTGGTGGTGGTGGGAACTATGACGACTTTGGAAGTTGTTAGTAAACAGCAACAATCTAATTATGGACCCATGAAGGGGACAGTTTTGGTGGAAGAAGCTCAGGCAGTCTATGGTGGTGGCTATGGATCTGGAGATGGCAGTGGTGGATATGGTAGCAGAAGGTTTTAAAATAAAACAGAAACAAACGGCTACAGTTCTTAGCAGGAGAGAGAGAGCTTGTCAGGAAAGCTGCAGGTTACTTTGAGACAGTCATCCCAAATGCATGAGAGGAACTATAAAATATGCCACAGAAGGAACAGTGATCCATAGTCAGAAAAGTCACTGCAGCTTAAACAGGAAGCCCTTCTTGTTCAGGACGCTCACAGCCACGGTTTGCGAAAAGTGCAGCCATTGACTAGTGCAATGTAGTGTCAACTAGATGTACGTTCCTGAGGTCTTCTATCTGTCGTGGCTTTGTCCTTTTCTTTTTCTTTTCATTACATCAGGTATATTGCCCTGTAAATTGTGGTAGTGGTACTAGGAATAAAAAATTAAGGAATTTTTAATTTTTCAAATAAAAAGCCTCCAAAAACAACATAATCTGTCATCATACACATCCGTAATCTGGGATATGGGTCAGGATGGAGGCAACAGAGGCAGGCAGATCCCCAGCCCTTGCTGGCTAGCCAGGCTACACAATTCATGAATGCCAAGGTTTAGTGAGAGACCCTGTCTCAGGAGATATGGTAGAAAGGGACTGAAGAAGACTTATCTCATAAAGTCAACCTTTCACTCTCAGAGGCATGTGTACCTGAGTATGTGTATGCACACATAAACACACAAAGACAGAGAGACAGAGAGAAATTGATTATTATTTTGGAACTGAACAAAACAGAAGCATGGAATATTAAAATGTAGGATATACAGAAAGAGTGCTCAGATAAAAATGTAAAGCATTACTTTTTATTAAATAATTAAATGAACAAAAATTAAGTTACCTTTAATTATGTTGATTAAAATAACCAAAGTATTATTTTATATTTATGCCTTAGCAAACTAGGAAAGAAGATAAATTAAATGCAAAATAGGCAGAGAAAAAGGTGAGGAAAGTATTCGATGAAAGAGAAAATTGAATGGAATAAAACATTTTCAACAATTCCACATCTAAGTATCCACAAGAAAAAGAAAATATAAGCAAAAGAAAGTCAACTCAGAGTAGTTTTATTTATGTAACAAATGACTGGAATGAATGTAGGTGCCTGTTAGTTGGAGAATAGAATATGTGATGATGGCTTGTCTACATGTCTTACCAAGGCACACCAGAAACCACAGACACATGTAAGCACATAGATGGGTTTTAAATATATCGAGCTTAACCCAGAATTCCATTTCCTGTGGTTGTGATATAGCAACACTAGCAAAAGATCAGTGACTTTCAGGGTCCAGGGAAGAGGAGGATTCAATACAGAGTGGTAGGAACTAACTTAGTGATGGTGGAAATATTAGATACCAGGATTCTGATAGTTGTTACATGACTGTAAGCATTTTTAATTATGTACTGAACTGGTCACTAGAATAGGTGCATTTCATTCTGTATGAAGTGTTCTTCAGTAAAGGTTGATGAAAAGAAAAGTTCGGAATGCATGGTATCTCACAAGTTTCCTTTTTAAAATTATGCAGATGCGCATGCTTATTTTAAAGAGAGGGTAGCCAAGTGGAACAAAAGGATATGAGGGCAAAAGGAAACTTTTTTGGCTTTCAAATTCTACTCTGTGGGGGAGGGGGTTGCTGCTGAAACAAGTTCGTTATATAAGAACTTAATTTTTAGCATAAACATGTACTTTTTAAATAATAATTAAAATAATAGTAATTATTTTATATAAGAGGAGTCACTTTCTATGATTTAAAAAATTTGGGATAATAAAATGTGTGGACTTTCCTTGTGTTTTCTTCTTACTTGTTACTTTTTTTTATGCAATAGAGTCTTGTAATTCATTTAGCCTTTCTGATAAATTTTCACATTTCACCTATGTTTTACTAGAAGTAAAACTGTTGAAATAGCTGGTAGACTTCACAGTGGCTAAGCCTGCATCTTACTGTCCTGAGTTCTGAAGGCACCCAAGTGGCTTCTCTGTATGTAGCTGCTGAGAGAAATGACCTAATTCTGATTTTAAAAGACTTTGTCTTTTCCTTTCATGACCAGCTCTCAGTATGTTTTCTGTATAGCTCTGCTACATTAGATCTTACGGAAGTCAACTATATCCACGTGTCCCTTGGGGTTTCCTTGCATTTAGCATCTTCTTTTAAACACATTTGCTCTCCCCAGCCTTCCCTCCCCCTGGGTATTTAATCATGTATATGGCAAGCCAGCGTTACATGCGATTCTCCTAGTGATGCCATATGGTTTCTCTGAATGGGGATAGATGGAGGAATTTATTGGCTTTGATCATTGCACTATAACAAATACAATTATGGCATGGGAAATTTCCTACTAGAGTTCAAGAGAAAATGGGGGAGTTCCCTCCTTCAGATGATTTGTGTGTCCGAATGAATCAGGAGGCATCCCCAGATCTCATCCTCTTTCATATGTAATCATGGAGATGATGTGCCCCTGTGCATGATTGGTGAATGGTTTCGTTCCTCCCCCATCCCCGCTCAAATAACTCCTCCTTTAAAACAGAGGGAACGATTTAGCAGTTGAAGTGTTGACTTTGAAACACTTAGACTTGGTGGCATCTTTCAAAGTTTCATCAGGATTGACTTAGTCCTTCATTCTGGAAATATCATAACCACATGGAATCCTAAGTCATTACAGAAGAGTCGCTTTTATAAGAAATCCCAAACACGGGGGCCCCATTTTCTCTGAGACTATTGAACATGCCTTACCATATAAACTAAGAAGCTAAAATTTTGACTTTAGTTATGCCTGGTGGGTTTTATAATTTTAAATAGGCAATGGCTGCTGAATTTGGAGTGCATTCTTAACTATAACACTATCTTGCTTTCATACAGTCAATGATTTTTCTTTTAGAATTCAATAGGAATCTCTATACAAATAGTTTTCTTTAACTACCACTTGTGTGTTATTTTCCGAAACCATAGCAAAATTAACCGCCTGCTTGCTTTATGTTTGAAAAAAAAAGGAGGAGAAGCTTTAGAAAAGGCACCCTGAAGTTCCTTTTGAGGTACTGTTTCCAAAGGATCGAAGGGATAGCCAGGGAAGTGGATGCTCTTTGAGGCAAGTCAGTGCCCAATAGTAAAGAATGGGAGGCTCTTGAGCCTGCTAAACAAGGGTGGGTTTCTTTTTTTTTTTGTATTATTTTTAAACACTGCATTTGAAGAAGACATTGAAAGGTAGAAGCAAACGGTCTCTGCAAAGGTCTCTGGAGTACAGGGGAATGTGTTTGTGCAGGGCCCCATCTGCTGTGTGGTTGTCAGGCTCTTTCTGAGGAAAACACAGACAAATTTGTTCTCATACTTGGCAGGATGGGAAGGGACCTGGGGTCAGGCCACACATCAGGTAAAATTGTCACTGAGAAATACTGGCACCGCCATAGGTCAGACCTGAACTAAAAACCCCTCGAATCCATAAACATGCAGCAGCAAGGCTTCTCCGTTGCAGGAACACTTGAACTGCGACACTTTTGTGTTTCTTGGTAGCACTGATCCTCTGGCTCTTGATGTGCAGGAGCCTGGCATCTCGCACAGCTGGAGAGCTGCTTGAACAGCCACCTTTGTGTTCCTCTTCTAAAGTGCTATCCTCCTGGTCTTCCAAGGTGCTATCCTCTTGGTCTTCTGGGTGCTATCCCCCCAGTCCCGTGATTGCAGAGTGGGTTGTTTCTCATGTGTTTTTCATCTGTGGGAGCCTGCTTGTGCTCTTGGTGTCTGGTGAGTCTCTGGCTACTCCTTCCAGCCTTGGGAACAAAGAAAGTTAGATAAGTGTCTCCGCAGCAGCTGATCTCTATTAAACAATACACCACTCCTTTTCATTTTTTTTCTGACATTCCACTGGTTGCCAGTGACTCTGAGCCTCTCCACCAAACCCCACTAAGAAATGGGATCCTTGTGCGCTTTCTTTACTAAGGAGCCAATAAGTCTCAAGAAGATCCCTTTCTGGACATCAACCATTAACCCGTTGAGAGTCCTGGGGCAGATCAGTTTAATCAACTGGAAGAAAATCCAGTTGTTCCATGATGGGACATGGAGTTTGTTAGATTGGCCTTCGTTTTTACCCTCTTCAGAATTAAAGATTAAACAAGCAAACAGGCTTTCAGTTATGAAAATTTAACAAGACGTGTAATTTCAATAACTTTGACTAATGTTAAAATTGTGATGGATGGTCAGATATCATGGTGAAATGTCTTCTGTGTTCATGAAGGTTTTGTTGATCTTTTTATCATTTCCTTTACATTACTGGCATTGAGAAACATGGACTATCAGCTAAGGCTCTGTTGGACAATGTTTGCAAACTTAGAGAAAGTTTCAAACTACTCTTCAGGTTCTGTCTTGTCATCTGTGAAATGGGACTAACATAGCCTGTCTCCTGGGAAGATTTTTAGTAAAAGAATCTGTTGAAACTAGCAGTGGTAGAACAGGTCTTTAATCCCAGGTTTTGGGAATTTACAGCCAGCCTGGACTACAGAGGGAGTTCCAGGACAGCCAGGGCTGACATGCACACACACACACACACACACACACACACACACACACACACACACACACACACACATATACCCTGCTCCTTCACCAAATAGAATTTATGCACACTGACCATGATGTAGTTAAAAAAAAAGTCAGTATCAGTCAAATGTCCTTAGCACAAGGCATGCAGAAATTTCACAATTGGCTAAGCTTAAGATTCAAAGCTGCGATTGCAGGGAGGGTGGTGGTGGGGTGGTCTGTAGGAGCTGCTTGCTCCTGCCACAGGAAATTAAATCTTTGAAAAATTCCACCAAGGAAAAGCTATAGTTTTATGGCTTACACTGGTGGATTGTGTCACTCTGCAAGAGAAGATGAACATTCTTTTGTTTTTTCCCCTCCCACCTCCCCAATGTGGGCTTAATCCTGAGTGTTTAGTGTTAAACTCATTGAGAGACTCACAGAAAACATACGACTGATCTCATTTGCTCCTTCTCTCTTTGGAGTCTGCACCTCCCGTAGCATGTACTAAATTGTGCTGTGATTTTTCTGTTCACCTGCCTGATTTATCCATTAGGACAAGACTTTTGCCACTAGAGAATTTTGGGGGAATTGTAGCATGTTCTCTTAACCACTAACCCATTTCTCCACTCAATTCTGCATGCAAGAACCTCAAGCTTTAGGACACATTCTTTGTGTGCGGAATTTGGTGGCTTGGTGGAATATATATTGCCATTCTTTTTTTCTTGAATATTTTATGTATTTACATTTCAAATGTTATCCCCTTTCCCCCTTCTCCCACACCCCCTCCTCCTGCTTCTGTGAGGGTGCTCCCATTCCCACCCACCCTCTCCAACCTCAATGGCCTGGCATAACCCAACATTGGGGAAACCAGTCTTTACAGGATCATGGGCTATTTCTCCTATTGGTGCTGGACAATGCCATCCACTGCTACTTGTGCAGCTGGAGTAATGGGTCCCCACGTGTGTACTCATTGGTTGGTGGTTCAATCCCTGGGAGCTCTGGTTGGTTGGTATTGTTGTTCTTATGGGGTTGCAAACCTCTTCAGTTCCTTCAATCCTTTCTCTAACTCCTCCAATGGGGATCCCATTCTCAGTTCGATGGTTGACTGTGAGCACCCCCCTCTGTATTTGTCGTGCTCTGGCAAAGCCTCTCAGGGGACAGCTATATCAGGCTCCTGTCAGCAAGTACTTCTTGGCCTCAGCAACAGTGATTGGGTTTTGTGGCTGCATATGGAATGGATCCCCAGGTGGGGCAGTCTCTGGATGACCTGTTCTTTAGTCCCTGCTCTACTTTTCGACCCTGAATTTCCTCCCGTGAGTATTTTGTTCTCCCTTCTAAGAAGGAATGAAGTATCCATCCTTTAGTCTTCCTTCTTGTGTTTCATATGATGTGTGAATTTTTTCTTAGGTATTACAAGCTTTGGGGCTAATTCATTTATCAGTGAATGCATACCATGTGTGTTCTTTTGTGTCTGGGTTACCTCACTCAGGATGATATTTTCTAGTTCAATCCATTTGCCTATGAATTTCATGTAGCCATTGTTTTTAATAGGTGAGTACTCCATTGTGTAAATGTACCACATTTTTTGTATCCATCCCTCTGTTGAAGGGCATCTGGGTTCTTTCTAGCTTCTGGATATTATAAATAAGGCTGCTATGAACACAGTGGAGAAGTGTCCTTGTTATATGTTGGAGCATCTTTTGGGTATATGCCCAGGAGTGTTATAGCTCGGTCCTCAGGTAGTACTATGTCCAATTTTCTAAGGAACTGCCAGACAGATTTCCAGAGTGGTCGTACCAGTTGCAATCCCACAAACAATGGAGGAGTGTTCTTATTTCCACATCCTGGCCAGCATCTTCCATCACCTGAGTTTTTGATCTTAGCCATTCTGATTGATGTGAAGTGGAATCTCAGGATTATTTTGATTTTCATCTCTCTGATGACTAAGGATGTTGAACATTTCTTTAAGCGTTTCTTCAGCTCCTTCAATCCTTTCTCTAACTCCTCCAGTGGGGACCCCGTCTTCAGTTCAGTGGTTGGCTGTGAGAGTCTGCCTCTGTATTTGGCATGCTCTGGCAGAGCCTCTCATGAGAAAGCAATATCAGGCTCCTGTCACCATGCACTTCTTGATAACAGCAATATCGCTTGGTTTTGGTGGCTGTATGTTTATGGGCTGGATCCCCAGGTAGGACAGTCTCTGGATGGCCTTTCCTTCAGTCTCTGCTCCAAATTGTATAGTTTTAGCTCCTTTGTCAAAGATCAAGTGGCCATAGCTGTGTGGGTTCATTTCTGAGGCTTCAATTCTATTCTATTGATCTACCTGCTTGTCTCTGTACCAATACCATATACTTTTTAAAAATCATTATTGCCCTGTAATACACCTTGAGGTCAGGGATGGTGATTCCCCCAGAAGTTCTTTTAATGTTGAAAATAGTTTTTGCTATCCTGGGTTTTTTGCTTTTTCAAATGAATTTGCAAATTGCTCTTTCTAATTGTATGAAGAATTGAGTTCGAATTTTGATGGGGATTGCATTGAGTCTATAGATTGCTTTTAGCAAGATGGCCATTTTTTTCTATATTAATCCTGCCAATCCATGAATTTGGGAGCTCTTTCCATCTTCTAAGATCTTGCTTGATTTCTTTCTTCAGAGACTTGAAATTCTTGTCATACAACTCTTTCACTTGCTTTGTTACAGTCACACCAAAGTATTTTATATTATGTGTGGCTATTGTGAAGGGTGTCATTTCCCTAATTTCATTATCAGACTGTTTATCCTTTGAGTAGGGGAAGGCTACTGATTTGTTTGAGTTAATTCTATGTCCAACTACTTTGCTGAAGGTGTTTATCAGCTGTAGGAATTCTTCAGTGAAAATTTTGGGGTTGTTTAATTATACTATCATATCATCTGCAAAGAGTGATATTTTGACTTCATCCTTTCAAATTTGTATCCCTTTGACCTCTTTTTGTTGTCTGATTGCTCTGTCTAGGACTTCAAGTACTGTATTAGGAGAGATAGAGAGAGAGAGTGGGCAGCTTTGTCTAGTCCCTGATTTTAGTGGGATTCCTTTAAGTTTCTCTCCATTTAGTTTAATGTTGGCTACTGGTTTGCTGTATATTGCTTTTACTATGTTTAGATATGGGCTTGAACTCCTGAACTTTCCAAGACATTTAACATGAAGGGGTGTTCAATTTTGTCAAATCCTTTCTCAGCATCTAATGAAATGATCGTGTGGTTTTTTTCCTCTTGAATTTGTTTTCATAGTGGATTACATTGATGGATTTTGGTATATTGAACCATCTTTGCATCTCTGGGATGAAGCCTACTTGATCATTATCAATGATCGTTTTGATGTGTTCTTCGATTTGGTTTGCAAGAACTTTACTGAGTTTTTTTTGCATCGATATTCACTGGAAAAATTGGTCTGAAGTTCTCTTTCTTTGTAGTGTTTTTGTGTGGTTTAGGTATAAGCATAATCGTAGCTTCAAAGAATGGGTAGTGTTCCATCTATTTCCATTTTGTAGAATAGTTTGAAGAGTATTGGTATTAGGTCTTCTTTGAAGGTCTGATAGAATTCTGCACTAAACCCATTTGGTCCTGGGCTTTTTATGTTTGGAAGACTTAATAACTGCTTCTATTTCTCTAGGGATTATGGGATTGTTTAGATGGTTTATCTGATCCTCATTTAACATTGATACCTGGTATCTGTCTAGAAAATTGTCCACTTTCTCCAGATTTTTCAGTTTTATTGAATATAGGCTTTTGTAGTAGGACCTGATGATTTTTTGAATTTCCTGATTCTGTTGTTGTGTCTCACTTTTCATTTCTGATTTTGTTAATTTGGATACAATTTCTGTGCCCTTTGGTTAGTCTGGCTAATAAAATATATCATTTTATTTTCTCAAAGAACAAGCTCCTGGTTTTGTTGATTATTTGTATTGTTCTTTTTGTTTCTACTTGGTTAATTTCAACTCTGAGTTTGATTATTTCTGACCTCTACTCCTCTTGGGTGAATTTGCTTCTTTTTTTTTTTTTAATTAATTGAGTATTTCTTATTTACATTTCAAATGTTATTCCCTTTCCCGGTTTCTGGGCAAACATCACCCTAATCCTTCCCACTCCCCTTCTTTATGGATGTTCCCCTCCCCACCTACCCCCATTGCCGCCCTCCCCCCAACAATCACGTTCACTGGGGGTTCAGTCTTAGCAGGACCAAGAGCTTCCCCTTACACTGGTGATCTTACTAGGATATTCTTTGCTACCTATGAGGTCAGAGTCCAGGGTCAGTCCGTGTATAGTCTTTAGGTAGTGGCTTAGTCCCTGGAAGCTCTAGTTGCTTGGCATTGTTGTTCATAAGGGGTCTCGATCCCCTTCAAGCTCTTCCAGTTCTTTCTCTGATTCCTTCAACGGGGGTCTTGTTCTCAGTTCAGTGGTTTGCTGCTGGCATTCGCCTCTGTATTTGCTGTATTCTGGCTGTGTCTCTCAGGAGAGATCTACATCCGGCTCCTGTCAGCCTGCACTTCTTTGCTTCATCCATCTTGGGTGGCTGTATACGTATGGGCCACATGTGGAGCAGGCTCTGAATGGGTGTTCCTTCTGTGTCTGATTTAATCTTTGCCTTTCTATTCCCAGCCAAGGGTATTCTTGTTCCCCTTTTAAAGAAGGAGTGAAGCATTCACATTTTGATCATCCGTCTTGAGTTTCATCTGTTCTATGCATCTAGGGTAATTCAAGCATTTGGGCTAATAGCCACTTATCAATGAGTGCATACCATGTGTGTTTTTCTGTGATTGGGTTACCTCACTCAGGATGATATTTTCCATTTCTAATCATTTGTCTATGAATTTCATAAAGTCATTGTTTTTGATAGCTGAGTAATATTCCACTGTGTAGATGTACCACATTTTCTGTATCCATTCCTCTGTTGAAGGGCATCTGGGTTCTTTCGAGCTTCTGGCTATTATAAATAAGGCTGCTATGAACATAGTGGAGCACGTGTCTTTTTTATATGTTGGGGCATCTTTTGGGTATATGCCCAAGAGAGGTATAGCTGGATCCTCAGGTAGTTCAATGTCCAATTTTCTGAGGAACCTCCAGACTGATTTCCAGAATGGTTGTACCAGTCTGCAATCCCACCAACAATGGAGGAGTGTTCCTCTTTCTTCGCATTCTCGCCAGCATCTGCTGTCACCTGAGTTTTTGATCTTAGCCATTCTCATGGGTGTGAGGTGAAATCTCAGGGTTGTTTTGATTTGCATTTCCCTTATGACTAAAGATGTTGAACATTTCTTTAGGTGTTTCTCAGCCATTCGGCATTCCTCACCTGTGAATTCTTTGTTTAGTTCTGGACCCCATTTTTTAATAGGGTTATTTGTCTCCCTGTGGTTTAACTTCTTGAGTTCCTTGTATATTTTGGATATAAGGCCTCTATCTGTTGTAGGATTGGTAAAGATCTTTTCCCAATCTGTTGGTTGTCGTTTTGTCCTAACAACAGTGTCCTTTGCCTTACAGAAGCTTTGCAGTTTTATGAGATCCCATTTGTCGATTCTTGATCTTAGAGCATAAGCCATTGGTGTTTTGTTCAGGAAATTTTTTCCAGTGCCCATGTGTTCCAGATGCTGCCCTAATTTTTCTTCTATTAGTTTGAGTGTATCTGGTTTGAGGTCCTTGATCCACTTGGACTTAAGCTTTGTACAGGGTGATAAGCATGGATTGATTTGCATTCTTCTACATGTTGACCTTCAGTTGAACCAGCTCCATTTGCTGAAAATGCTATCTTTTTTCCATTGAATGGTTTTGGCTCCTTTGTCAAAAATCAAGTAACCATAGGTGTGTGGGTTCATTTCTGGGTCTTCAATTCTATTCCATTGGTCTATCTGTCTGTCTCTGTACCAATACCATGCAGTTTTCATCACTATTGCTCTGTAATATTGCTGGAGTTCAGGGATAGTGATTCCCCCTGAAGTCCTTTTATTGTTGAGAATAGTTTTAGCTATCCTAGGTTTTTTGTTATTCCAGATGAATTTGCAAATTGTTCTGTCTAACTCTTTGAATAATTGGATTGGTATTTTGATGGGGATTGCATTGAATCTGTAGATCGCTCTTGGTAAAATGGCCATTTTCACTATATTAATCCTGCCAATCCATGAGCATGGGAGATCTTTCCATCTTCTGAGGTCTTCTTCAATTTCTTTCTTCAGAGTCTTGAAGTTCTTATTGTACAGATCTTTTACTTGCTTGGTTAAAGTCATACCGAGGTATTTTATATTATTTGGGTCTATTATGAAGGGTGTCGTTTCCCTAATTTCTCTCTCGGCTTGTTTCTCTTTTGTGTAGAGGAAGGCAACTGATTTATTTGAGTTAATTTTATATCCAGCCACTTTGCTGAAGTTGTTTATCAGCTTTAGTAGTTCTCTGGTGGAACTTTTGGGATCACTTAAATACACTATCATATCATCTGCCAATAGTGATATTTTGACTTCTTCTTTACCAATCTGTATCCCCTTGACTTCCTTTTTTTGTCTGATTGCTCTGGCTAGACCTTCAAGAACTATATTGAATAAGTAGGGAGAGAGTGGGCAGCCTTGTCTAGTCCCTGATTTTAGTGGGATTGCTTCAATTTTTTCTCCATTTAGTTTAATGTTAGCAACTGGTTTGCCGTATATGGCTTTTACTATGTTTAGGTATGGGCCTTGAATTCCTATTCTTTCCAGGACTTTTATCATGAAGGGGTGTTGAATTTTGTCAAATGCTTTCTCAGCATCTAATGAAATGATCATGTGGTTTTGTTCTTTCAGTTTGTTTATATAATGGATTACGTTGATGTTTTTCCGTATATTAAACCAACCCTGCATGCCCGGGATGAAGCCTACTTGATCATGGTGGATGATTGTTTTGATGTGCTCTTGGATTCGGTTTGCCAGAATTTTATTGAGTATTTTTGCATCGATATTCATAAGGGAAATTGGTCTGAAGTTCTCTTTCTTTGTTGTGTCTTTGTGTGGTTTAGGTATAAGAGTAATTGTGGCTTCATAGAAGGAATTCGGTAGTGCTCCATCTGTTTCAATTTTGTGGAATAGTTTGGATAATATTGGTATGAGGTCTTCTATGAAGGTCTGATGGAATTCTGTACTAAACTCGTCTGGACCTGGGCTCTTTTTGGTTGGGAGACCTTTAATGACTGCTTCTATGTCCTTAGGAGTTATGGGGTTGTTTACCTGGTTTATCTGTTCCTGATTTAACTTCGGTACCTGGTATCTGTCTAGGAAATTGTCCATTTCCTGCAGATTTTCAAGTTTTGTTGAATATAGGCTTTTATAGTAAGATCTGATGATTTTTTGAATTTCCTCTGAATCTGTAGTTATGTCTCCCTTTTCATTTCTGATTTTGTTAATTTGGACACACTCTCTGTGTCCTCTCGTTGGTCTGGCTAAGCATTTATCTATCTTGTTGATTTTCTTAAAGAACCAACTTTTGGTTCTGTTGATTCTTTCTATGGTCCTTTTTGTTTCTACTTGGTTGATTTCAGCTCTGAGTTTGATTATTTCCTGCCTTCTACTCCTCCTGGGTGTGTTTGCTTCTTTTTGTTCTTGAGGTTTTAGGTGTGCTGTCAAGCTGCTGACATATGCTCTCTCCTGTTTCTTTCTGCAGGTACTCAGCGCTATGAGTTTTCCTCTTAGCACAGCTTTCATTGTGTCCCATAAGTTTGGGTATGTTGTACCTTCATTTTCATTAAATTCTAAGAAGTCTTTAATTTCTTTCTTTATTTCTTTCTTGACCAGGTTATCATTGAGTAGAGCATTGTTCAATTTCCACGTATATGTGGGCGTTCTTCCCTTATTGTTATTGAAGACCAGCTTTAGGCCGTGGTGGTCTGATAGGACGCATGGGATTATTTCTATCTTTCTGTACCTGTTGAGGCCCGTTTTTTGACCAATTATATGGTCAATTTTGGAGAAAGTACCATGAGGAGCTGAGAAGAAGGTATATCCTTTTGCTTTAGGATAGAATGTTCTATAAATATCTGTTAAGTCCATTTGGCTCATGACTTCTCTTAGTCTGTCTACGTCTCTGTTTAATTTCTGTTTCCATGATCTGTCCATTGATGAGAGTGGGGTATTGAAATCTCCTACTATTATAGTGTGAGGTGCAGTGTGTGTTTTCAGCTTTAGTAAGGTTTTTTTTTTTTTTTATTAACTTGAGTATTTCTTATACACATTTCGAGTGTTATTCCCTTTCCCGGTTTCCGGGCAAACATCCCCCTCCCCCCTCCCCTTCCTTATGGGTGTTCCCCTCCCAACCCTCCCCCCATTGCCGCCCTCCCCCCATAGACTAGTTCACTGGGGGTTCAGCCTTAGCAGGACCCAGGGCTTCCCCTTCCACTGGTGCTCTTACTAGGATATTCATTGCTACCTATGAGGTCAGAGTCCAGGGTCAGTCCATGTATAGTCTTTAGGTAGTGGCTTAGTCCCTGGAAGCTCTGGTTGCTTGGCATTGTTGTACTTTTGGGGTCTCGAGCCCCTTCAAGCTCTTCCAGTTCTTTCTCTGATTCCTTCAATAGGGGACCTATTCTCAGTTCAGTGGTTTGCTGCTGGCATTCGCCTCAGTATTTGCTGTATTCTGGCTGTGTCTCTCAGGAGCGATTTACATCCGGCTCCTGTCGGTCTGCACTTCTTTGCTTCATCCATCTTGTCTAATTGGGTGGCTGTATATGTATGGGCCACATGTGGGGCAGGCTCTGAATGGGTGTTCCTTCAGTCTCTGTTTTAATCTTTGCCTCTCCCTTCCCTGCCAAGGGTATTCTTTTTCCTCATTTAAAGAAGGAGTGAAGCATTCACATTTTGATCATCCGTCTTGAGTTTCGTTTGTTCTAGAGATCTAGGGTAATTCAAGCATTTGGGCTAATAGCCACTTATCAATGAGTGCATACCATGTATGTCTTTCTGTGATTGGGTTAGCTCACTCAGGATGATATTTTCCAGTTCCGACCATTTGCCTACGAATTTCATAAACTCGTTGTTTTTGATAGCTGAGTAATATTCCATTGTGTAGATGTACCACATTTTCTGTATCCATTCCTCTGTTGAAGGGCATCTGGGTTCTTTCCAGCTTCTGGCTATTATAAATAAGGCTGCGATGAACATAGTGGAGCACGTGTCTCTTTTATATGTTGAGGCATCTTTTGGGTATATGCCCAAGAGAGGTATAGCTGGATCCTCAGGCAGTTCAATGTCCAATTTTCTGAGGAACCTCCAGACTGATTTCCAGAATGGTTGTACCAGTCTGCAATCCCACCAACAATGGAGGAGTGTTCCTCTTTCTTCACATCCTCGCCAGCATCTGCTGTCACCTGAGTTTTTGATCTTAGCCATTCTCACTGGTGTGAGGTGAAATCTCAGGGTTGTTTTGATTTGCATTTCCCTTATGACTAAAGATGTTGAACATTTCTTTAGGTGTTTCTCAGCCATTCGGCATTCCTCAGCTGTGAATTCTTTGTTTAGCTCTGAACCCCATTTTTTAATAGGGTTATTTGTTTCCCTGCGGTCTAACTTCTTGAGTTCTTTGTATATTTTGGATATAAGGCCTCTATCTGTTGTAGGATTGGTAAAGATCTTTTCCCAATCTGTTGGTTGCCGTTTTGTCCTAACAACAGTGTCCTTTGCCTTACAGAAGCTTTGCAGTTTTATGAGATCCCATTTGTCGATTCTTGATCTTAGAGCATAAGCCATTGGTGTTTTGTTCAGGAAATTTTTTCCAGTGCGTATGTGTTCCAGATGCTTCCCTAGTTTTTCTTCTATTAGTTTGAGTGTGTCTGGTTTGATGTGGAGGTCCTTGATCCACTTGGACTTAAGCTTTGTACAGGGTGATAAGCATGGATCGATCTGCATTCTTCTACATGTTGCCCTCCAGTTGATCCAGCACCATTTGGTGAAAATGCTATCTTTTTTCCATTGGATGGTTTTGGCTCCTTTGTCAAAAATCAAGTGACCATAGGTGTGTGGGTTCATTTCTGGGTCTTCAATTCTATTCCATTGGTCTATCTGTCTGTCTCTGTACCAATACCATGCAGTTTTTATCACTATTGCTCTGTAATACTGCTTGAGTTCAGGGATAGTGATTCCCCCTGAAGTTCTTTTATTGTTGAGGATAGCTTTAGCTATCCTGGGTTTTTTGTTATTCCAGATGAATTTGCAAATTGTTCTGTCTAACTCTTTGAAGAATTGGATTGGTATTTTGATGGGGATTGCATTGAATCTGTAGATTGCTTTTGGTAAAATGGCCATTTTTACTATATTAATCCTGCCAATCCATGAGCATGGGAGATCTTTCCATCTTCTGAGGTCTTCTTCAATTTCTTTCCTCAGTCTCTTGAAGTTCTTATTGTACAGATCTTTTACTTGCTTGGTTAAGTCACACCGAGGTACTTTATATTATTTGGGTCTATTATGAAGGGTGTCGTTTCCCTAATTTCTCTCTCGGCTTGTTTCTCTTTTGTATAGAGGAAGGCAACTGATTTATTTGAGTTAATTTTATACCCAGCCACTTTGCTGAAGTTGTTTATCAGCTTTAGTAGTTCTCTGGTGGAACTTTTGGGATCACTTAAATATACTATCATGTCATCTGCAAATAGTGATATTTTGACCTCTTCTTTTCCGATCTGTATCCCCTTGATCTCCTTTTGTTGTCTGATTGCTCTGGCTAGAACTTCAAGAACTATATTGAATAAGTAGGGAGAGAGTGGGCAGCCTTGTCTAGTCCCTGATTTTAGTGGGATTGCTTCAAGTTTCTCTCCATTTAGTTTAATGTTAGCAACTGGTTTGCTGTATATGGCTTTTACTATGTTTAGGTATGGGCCTTGAATTCCTATTCTTTCCAGGACTTTTATCATGAAGGGGTGTTGAATTTTGTCAAATGCTTTCTCAGCATCTAATGAAATGATCATGTGGTTCTGTTCTTTCAGTTTGTTTATATAATGGATCACGTTGATGGTTTTCCATATATTAAACCATCCCTGCATGCCTGGGATGAAGCCTACTTGGTCATGGTGGATGATTGTTTTGATGTGCTCTTGGATTCGGTTTGCCAGAATTTTGTTGAGTATTTTTGCGTCGATATTCATAAGGGAAATTGGTCTGAAGTTCTCTTTCTTTGTTGTGTCTTTGTGTGGTTTAGGTATAAGAGTAATTGTGGCTTCGTAGAAGGTATTCGGTAGTGATCCATCTCTTTCAATTTTGTGGAATAGTTTGGATAATATTGGTATGAGGTCTTCTATGAAGGTTCGATAGAATTCTGCACTAAACCCGTCTGGACCTGGGCTCTTTTTGGTTGGGAGACCTTTAATGACTGCTTCTATTTCCTTAGGAGTTATGGGGTTGTTTAACTGGTTTATCTGTTCCTGATTTAACTTCGATACCTGGTATCTGTCTAGGAAATTGTCCATTTCCTGCAGATTTTCAAATTTTGTTGAATATAGGTTTTTATAGTAAGATCTGATGATTTTTTGAATTTCCTCTGAATCTGTAGTCATGTCTCCCTTTTCATTTCTGATTTTGTTAATTTGGACGCACTCTCTGTGTCCTCTCGTTAGTCTGGCTAAGGGTTTATCTATCTTGTTGATTTTCTCAAAGAACCAACTTTTGGTTCTGTTGATTCTTTCTATGGTCCTTTTTGTTTCTACTTGGTTGATTTCAGCTCTGAGTTTGATTATTTCCTGCCTTCTACTCCTCCTGGGTGTATTTGCTTCTTTTTGTTCTAGAGCTTTTAGGTGTGCTGTCAAGCTGCTGACATATGCTCTTTCCTGTTTTTTTCTGCAGGCACTCAGCGCTATGAGTTTTCCTCTTAGCACAGCTTTCATTGTGTCCCATAAGTTTGAGTGTGTTGTATCTTCATTTTCATTAAATTCTAAAAAGTTTTTAATTTCTTTCTTTATTTCTTTCTTGACCAGGTTATCATTGAGTAGAGCATTGTTCAATTTCCACGTATATGTGGGCATTCTTCCCTTATTGTTATTGAAGACCAGTTTTAGGCCGTGGTGGTCCGATAGCACGCATGGGATTATTTCTATCTTTCTGTACCTGTTGAGGCCCGTTTTTTGACCAATTATATGGTCAATTTTGGAGAAAGTACCATGAGGGGCTGAGAAGAAGGTATATCCTCTTGCTTTAGGATAGAATGTTCTATAAATATCCGTTAAGTCCATTTGGCTCATATCTTCTCTTAATCTGTCTACGTCTCTGTTTAATTTCTGTTTCCATGATCTGTCCATTGATGAGAGTGGGGTGTTGAAATCTCCCATTATTATTGTGTGAGGTGCAATGTGTGTTTTGAGCTTTAGTAAGGTTTCTTTTACGTATGTAGGTGCCCTTGTATTTGGGGCATAGATATTTAGGATTGAGAGTTCATCTTGGTGGATTTTTCCTTTGATGAATATGAAGTGTCCTTCCTTATCTTTTTTGATGACTTTTAGTTGGAAATTGATTTTATTTGATATTAGAATGGCTACTCCAGCTTGCTTCTTCTGACCATTTGATTGGAAAGTTGTTTTCCAGCCTTTCACTCTGAGGAAGTGTCTGTCTTTGTCTCTGAGGTGTGTTTCCTGTAGGCAGCAGAATGCAGGGTCCTCGTTGCGTATCCAGTTTGTTAATCTATGTCTTTTAATTGGGGAGTTGAGGCCATTGATATTGAGAGATACTAAGGAATAGTGATTATTGTTTCCCTTTATATTCATATTGGGATGCGAGGTTATGTTTGTGTGCTTTCATTCTCTTTGTTTTGTTGCCAAGACTATTAGTTTCTTGCTTCTTCTAGGGTATAGCTTGCCTCCTTATGTTGGGCTTTACCATTTATTATCCTTTGTAGTGCTGGATTTGTAGAAAGATATTGTGTAAATTTGGTTTTGTCATGGAATATCTTGGTTTCTCCCTCAATGTTAATTGAGAGTTTTGCTGGATACAGTAACCTGGGCTGGCATTTGTGTTCTCTTAGGGTCTGTATGACATCAGTCCAGGATCTTCTGGCCTTCATAGTTTCTGGCGAGAAGTCTGGTGTGATTCTGATAGGTCTCCCTTTATATGTTACTTGACCTTTTTCCCTTACTGCTTTTAATATTCTTTCTTTATTTTGTGCGTTTGGTGTTTTGACAATTATGTGACGGGAGGTGTTTCTTTTCTGGTCCAATCTATTTGGAGTTCTGTAGGCTTCTTGTATGTCTATGGGTATCTCTTTTTTTAGGTTAGGGAAGTTTTCTTCTATGATTTTGTTGAAGATATTTACTGGTCCTTTGAGCTGGGAGTCTTCACTCTCTTCTATACTTATTATCCTTAGGTTTGATCTTCTCATTGAGTCCTGGATTTCCTGTATGTTTTGGACCAGTAGCTTTTTCTGCTTTACATTACCTTTGACAGTTGAGTCAATGATTTCTATGGAATCTTCTGCTCCTGAGATTCTCTCTTCCATCTCTTGTATTCTGTTGGTGAAGCTTGTATCTACAGCTCCTTGTCTCTTCTTTTGGTTTTCTATATCCAGGGTTGTTTCCATGTGTTCTTTCTTGATTGCTTCTATTTCCATTTTTAATTCCTTCAACTGTTTGATTGTGTTTTCCTGGAATTCTTTTAGGGATTTTTGTGTCTCCTCTCTATGGGCTTCTACTTGTTTATTTATGTTTTCCTGGAGTTCTTTCAGGGATTTTTGTGTCTCCTCTCTATGGGCTTCTACTTGTTTATTTATGTTTTCCTGGAATTCTTTCAGGGATTTTTGCGATTCTTTCAGGCATTTTTGCGATTCCTCTCTGTAGGCTTCTACATGTTCTCTAAGGGAGTTCTTCATGTCTTTCTTGAAGTCCTCCAGCATCATGATCAAAAATGATTTTGGAACTAGATCTTGCTTTTCTGGTGTTTTTGGATATTCCATGTTTGTTTTGATGGGAGAATTGGGCTCCGATGGTGCCATGTAGTCTTGGTTTCTGTTGCTTGGGTTCCTGCGCTTGCCTCTCGCCATCAGATTATCTCTAGTGTTACTTTGTTCTGCTATTTCTGACAGTGGCTAGACTGTCCTATAAGCCTGTGTTTCAGGAGTGCTGTAGACCTGTTTTCCTCTCTTTCAGTCAGTTATAGGGACAGAGTGTTCTGCTTTCGGGTGTGTAGCTTTTCCTCTCTACAGGTCTTCAGCTGTTCCTGTGGGCCTGTGTCTTGAGTTCACCAGGCAGCTTTCTTGCAGCAGAAAATTTGGTCCTGAGGCTCAAGTTAGCTTGTGGGGTGCTGCCCAGGGGCTCTCTGCAGCGGCAGCAACCAGGAATACCTGTGCCGCCCCTTCCGGGAGCTTCAGTGCACCAGGGTTCCAGATGGTCTTTGGCCTTTTCCTCTGGCGTCCGAGATGTGTGTGCAGGGAGCAGTCTCTTCTGGTTTCCCAGGCTTGTCTGCCTCTCTGAAGTTTTAGCTCTCCCTCCCACGGGATTTGGGTGCAGAGAGCTGTTTATCAGGTCTGTTTCTTTCAGGTTCCTGCGGTGTCTCAGGCAGGGGTCCTGCCGCTCCTGGGCCCTCCCCCACGGGAGCCCAGAGGCCTTATACAGTTTCCTCTTGGGCCAGGGATGTGGGCAGGGGTGAGCAGTGTTGGTGGTCTCTTCCGCTCTGCAGCCTCAGGAGTGCCCACCTGACCAGGTGGTTGGGTCTCTCTCTCACCGGGTCTGGGAGCAGAGAGCTGCTGCGGGCCGGGATCCGCGGGTGTGGGACTTCCGGTAAACACAGAATGTGCCTGGTCCTAGAGAAATTCTGCTTCCGTGTGTCCCAAGCTCACCAGGCAGCTTTCTTGCAGCAGAAAATTTGGTCTAACCTGTGGTCCCGAGGCTCAGGTTCGCTCGTGGGGTGCTGCCCACGGGCTCTCTGCAGCGGCAGCAACCAGGAAGACCTGTCATTAATTGTGTTTTTATACTGGTATTTATTGGTCTCGTTTTGTTGATGATTGTGATTCTAGGTGTTGATATCTGATCTGGTCTCTGTTGGGAGCATGTTATGTTCTTTGGTTTCTCTTATTCTCTTTGGATAGCTTCGTCACCAACATACTTGCTGTTCCAGCACAAGTTTCTGAGTTTGGTCCCTAAAATTCACTTTAAAAAGCATTGAGCGTGGTGGCACATGTTTGTAATTCTTGAGTTTGGCACATGAAGACATTGAAATCCCTGGGGCTCACTGGCTAGTCTGTCTCCTTGTCTACTTTTAAGCCAAAGAGAGACAGGTCTCAGAACACAGGATAGATGACTCTTAAGGAACAACACATGAATTTGACCACTGGAACCTGTACACACATGTGAACGTACATCTACACACACAAAACAACAACCAAAAAAGGACAAAGGGAAGGAGGGGGGATTTCACCACTCCCTTGGGTACTGTCAAGGTAAAAACTTATAAAATATCATGATAATCTAAAGGAGAGAAACCAAACACAACTTCAGACACACACACGTAGAACTTTGGGTAGAAATCAGTTTTATATTTTCCTTGTATTGGGGATTTAACTAGTGTTTGATAATTTTGAGTTCCCATCAAAAAGAAATTTACAAGTTCAAGATAATAAGATGTACTTAGATCTTGGAAGGGTGTTGATTCATTAGAATTAGAGGGAAAGTGGACAAAGAGCAAGAAGTGTTATAAATTAATTCTCACATTATTGCAAATGTCATAAAACATGGCATAAAACATACATTACTAAGAGTAATATTACAGCAGTCAATCTTACTGTAGACATGTTTACCTGAACTCTCTTTGATAAAAACACATTTCTTTCAGAGGAAAGCATGTTATTAAGACAATTGTGTCATACTAAGTTATAATATATAGTGCTAACTCGTTTTTGGCTTAGATTTTTTTCCTTGTCTGCTTGCAGAACTTTCTTTTTGCTTTGATCTCATTTTCCCAGCTGGAAGGGGAGACTAATTTCAACAGCGTTTTGTGAGAGCTGGAAATGGAAGATAATCATGCAAGTGAAGAGAATACAGTCATTTTCTTTATTTTGCATCAACCTGATGCGAGATTTCGTACTTTGTCCCAAAACTATAAAGAGGACACCATCTGCATACTGCATCCTGTTCTGATGAGTTAAAGGAATGGTACCTGTCAGCCCTGAGTTTCCTTCTCTTGTGGTGTATGTGTGTAAACATCGGTGTTGCCCATTTGCACGCATGTTTGTTTCTTTCCCCTACATCAGCTGTATTTGTGTAAAGGACTTTCTCCAGGGTTAAATATTTGCTTCATTGGCACCATTTCTGAATTTTCATCTGCCAAACTCTTCACATACACACTGCATGAGTCATTTTCCCAGCACTAAAACCAGAGCTGTGTTTGGGCACCTCATTCCAGGCCAAATCTTGACAGAGAAGGTAAGCCACCATAATAGCATTAATTAAGACGATGGAATTGTGGTGAGAAAAGGGATGGAGCAACACTCACAGGAAGTTCTCCCCAATTCACCTGAGGGAAATGGAAAAAATGGTGACAAGGACCAGAAGGGTGGCGCTGAGCTGAAAGCCACAAGGGAGTTGGAGAAAGGGTGTTCTAGTCAGGGAAACTGCTCTCTTTTTGGAAGCTGAAGACAGTCTGTACATTTGGGAGGTTAGTCCTGCAAATGGGAGGCTGACTCTGTGGGCTTGGTGGAATGTGCAGAACGCGTTTGATCAGTTTCCCCACTTAGGGCTGAAGACAGGAGCGTAGAAAGAATGTCATCAACATCAGCTGAAAGGAGCAGTAAAGTCCTGGGGAATAAATCTTCGCTTGGGCTTAGGTTCTACGGAATATTCATCCCAATTTAAATCTTTGAAGTTAAAAAAAAAGATTCCTCATAATTTTCCATGTAGGAACAGTTCCCAGGATATCCTGGTATGTCTGCAGGCATGAGCAGATCTGCCGTTATCCACCTTTCCCCAGTACCTCCCAGAAGGAGACACTAACTCCCAGTGTCATTAGGGAGTGCAGGCATGGAAAGGAGGATAATTATGGTCTTAATGATCTTATTGTATCTCTGACAACCAAGAGATGTTAGAAAAAATGGTTCTAAAAAATGAAGGCCAGACATCTCCACTTTTCATTGGAAAAAATCTTAGTAGGAGACTATAAACTTGATTGCCTTTATTTTTCCTTTCCTATGTGTTCAAGAAATTTGTAGGCATTGCCTTCACAATATTCCCAGGGAATCCTCCATCCTGAAGCCAAGAGAATCTTAGATTTGTAGCTTTTTAATCTATGGGTAGATCACTAGCCCAGGGTTACCTGGTGTGTTAGAAGGAAACCCAAGACAAAGCCAAGCCTGACTTAAAGTGGTGGACAACTACTAGAATCTGTATTCCTGAGACTTGTGTATGAATGCCAAATGCTCTTACAAAAACCAGAGGCTGGGGACATTTCCTGTAGTACTCTTCTTTCTACAGAGTATTTTCATAGAGACAATTTTCTGTTGAACGTTGGAAACATGAAGTTTTCACCTATCTCTTACCAGTGTGCTGGTGCATACTGGTCCTTAACTTGTTCTATGGACAAGTCCACTCCCTCCCCAGTGGACTGGTCCTGCTTCATCTGTGGATCTGAATGGTGTTTTCAGGCTCGAAGGAGATGATATGAAAGGTGAAGTGACAACTATGTAAGATTGGAAATTGTTACCATATTAGACAATACAACATAAAGGGTGTCTCCAAGACAAATGTGTTCAGTGTGCTATAGGTTTATCAAGTGAATAAGGATTTGCAGAACAGCATTTACCAAATGATGAAACTGAAGTGCAGAGCTTACCTGGCTATTATGATTTATTTATGTCAGCCAAAGTCTTGTGTTGTTTCTCTGTGAACCTGACTCTTACTAGCTTTCTAATTTTGTTTTTCTTAATTAAATATTTTTATTTATTCTTTGAGAATTTTATGTAATATATTTTAACCATATTCATGCCCCCTACCAACTCCTCCTAGAACTTTCCATACCTTATTACCCGCCCAACTTCATGTTTTTTCTTCTCTCTTATAAAATTCAAATCTCTCTCTCTCTAGCTCTCTCTCTCTCTCTCTCTCTCTCTCTCTCTCTCTCTCACACACACACACACACACACACACACACTCAAATTCAGTGTGTGTTGGCTAACAATCTTGGCATGGGGCTTGCTCTGGATTATGGCTGATGTACTAAATGCTACTCTACCTGAAAAAGACTGACACCTTTGCCACCATCAACCAAATCTCAACAGGTCTTTGGCTAGGGTGTGACTTTATGCTATCTTCCCTCCTTCATACTGGTATTGTGCCTGGCCTGTAAAGGTCTAGTACACTCTATAGTCTCTGATTTCGTATGTGCATCTACCCTGTTGTGTCTGGAAATCACTGTAAACTTGATGTCATCTACCATTTATGGCTCTTACATTCATGCTGGCTCCACTTTCAAAATAATCTTTGAGCCTTGAGGGGAGGAGTGTGATGCAGCTGCCCTTAATAATAAACTTCTTTCAGCAGGGCCACAGCTCCTAAAACACATGAATATTGCCACCTACTGGGAACTAAGTAATAAAATATCTGAACCTATGGGGGGTATTCTCATTCAAACCACCACAGCACTGATCTACATGTATAGCAGAATGTCACTTTTTATTGGTGTATTTATTTGACAGAATAATAGTAGGTTTTCCTGTAAGGCCCACGGTCAATCAATTCAGATTCTTGGCCTCATTTTCAATGTCAGGTATGGGCTTCGTCTTGTAGATTGGGCCTTAAATGTAGTTAACTTGAAGTTGGTTACTCCCATCACATTGATACCACTATTGATCAGTGGACATATGTCACTGAGCAGGTTGTTACTGTAGCACACGTTGAGACTGATGATTACTCTCTTCTCCGGTTGCATGCACAGAACCTTCCTCCCTGATCTTGGGGACTATTTGTTTTTTTTAGCTGGGTTGGAAACCAGCAAGTTTCAGGGCCCTTTGTTTCTCTTGCCTTTGGAACTGGGGTTATTGGCATGTACAGACTGCTGGTTTGTTGAAATACTTCATACTTAGCTGATTAGTTTTTTTTTAAATGGCCCTATTTTCAGAGAAGTACACAAACAGGAAGAAACAAATATTAGCTATGGATTATTATATCAATTTCAAGAATTTGTGGAACATTCCCAAAGTGCCCTAAGAGTGGCTTAATTCAGTTTTGAAGAATAATGTACAATTTCACTGTTTATCTAAGTGTGTGATACTTTCTATTCTCAATGTTTTAAATAATAATGTTTCAATAAAAGTGAATATTTTGCTATAATTCTGAAATATATTTTAAATTTATTTTATTTATTTACAATCCAGTCCTTGCTCCCATCCCACTTACCCCTCCTACATTTCCTCATCCTATTCCTCCTCCCCCATGTCTCTGAGAGGATGTTCCCCTACCACAGAGACCAGACCAGGCAGATCCTGCTATGGATGGTCGCTCAGTGTCTGCGAGCTCTTAGGGGTCCAGGTTAGTTGGGACTGCTGGTCTTCAATGGAGTTGCCCTTTCCTCAGCTTCTTCCTGCCTTTCCCTAATTCAACCACAGTTTCTGTCCATTGGTTGGATGTTAAGTATCAGCATCTGACTCTTTCAACTGCTTGTTGGTCTTCTTGTAGGGCAGCCATGCTAGGCTCCTATCTAGAAGCACACCATATCATCAGTAATAGTGTCAGGTCTTGGAACCTCCCCTTGAGATGGGTCCCAATTTGGGACTGAACCTCCTTTCCCTGAGTCTCTTCTCCATTTTTGTTCCTGCAATTCTTTCAGACAGGAACACATCTGGGCCAGAAATTTTGTCTGTGTATTGATAACACCATATCTCCTCTTGAGGCCCTGTCTACCTATTAGTGTTGAAACCTTTGAGTTCCTTCTCCCCACTGTTGGGCATTTTTAGATTTGAAATAGCTATTATAGAGAATTTCGGAAGAGAGAAATTATTTGAAGTTTGTTCTTCCAGTTTTTTTCTACTTAAAAATAACTATGGGAATAAAATCCACTCAACTATAAAATGCTGGTTATCTAAAACTATTACTGAAAGATAAGAAGTGATCAGCAGAAATTTAATATGAAAAATTTGTGAACGCAGTAATTTAAGATTAATCAGAGTCAGGACTGTATGATATTCTTTAACTTTCAATGCTTCATGATTTGCCTAGGGAGGGTTTAGAGACACATCAAGAAACTGTTCTGCTTCCTGGTTGCTGCCGCTGAGGAGAGCTTGTAGGCAGCACCCTACGAGCAAACTTGAGCCTCAGGACCACAGGTAAGACCAACTTTTCTGCTGCAAGAGACCTGCCTGGTGAACTCAGGACACACAGAGGCAAAATTCCTCTAGGACCGGGCACTTCCGGTGGTTAGCGGGAGTCCCAAACCCTCGGACCCTGGCCCGCAGCAGCTCTCTGCTCCCAGACTCCATGGGAGAGAGACCTCAACGCCTGGTCAGGTGGGCACTCCTGAGGCTGCAGAGCGGAAGAGACCACCAACACTGCCCACCCCTGCCCACATCCCTGGCCCAAGAGGAAACTGTATACGGCCTCTGGGTTCCCGTGGGGGAGGGCCCAGGAGCGGCAGGACCCCTGCCTGAGACACCGCCGGAACCTGAAGGAAACAGACCGGATAAAAAGTTCTCTGCACCCAAATCCCATGGGAGGGAGAGCTAAACCTACAGAGAGGCAGACACGCCTGGGAAACCAGAAGAGACTGCACTATGCACACATCTCTGACGCCAGAGGAAAACACCAAACGTCATCTGGAACCCTGGTGCACGGAAGCTCCCGGAAAGGGCGGCACAGATCTTCCTGGTTGCTGCTGCCGTGGAGAGCTTGTAGGCAGCACCCCGAGAGCAAACTTGAGCCTCGGGACCACAGGTAAGACCAACTTTTCTGCTGCAAGTGACCTGCCTGGTGAACACCAGACACAGGCCCACAGGAACAGTTGAAGACCTGTAGATAGGAAAGACTACACGCCAGAAAGCGGAACACTCTGTCCCCATAACTGGCTGAAAGAAAACAGGAAAACAGGTCTACAGCACTCCTGACACACAGGCTTATAGGACAGTCTAGCCAATGTCAGAAATAGCAGAACAAAGTAACACTAGAGATAATCTGATGGCGAGAGGCAAGCACAGGAGCCCAAGCAACAGAATCCAAGACTACATGGCATCGTTGGAGCCCAATTCTCCCACCAAAGCAAACACGGAATATCCAAACACACCAGAAAAGCAAGATCTAGTTTCAAAATCATATTTGATCATGATGCTGGAGGACTTCAAGAAAGACATGAAGAACTCCCTTAGAGAACAAGTAGAAGCCTACAGAGAGGAATCGAAAAAATGCCTGAAAGAATTCCAGGAAATCATAGATAAACAAGTAGAAGCCCATAGAGAGGAGCCACAAAAATCCCTGAAAGAATTCCAGGAAAACACAATCAAACAGTTGAAGGAATTAAAAATGGAAATAGAAGCAATCAAGAAAGAACACATGGAAACAACCCTGGATATAGAAAACCAAAAGAAGAGACAAGGAGCTGTAGATACAAGCTTCACCAACAGAATACAAAAGATGGAAGAGAGAATCTCAGGAGCAGAAGATTCCATAGAAATCATTGACTCAACTGTCAAAGATAATGTAAAGTGGAAAAAGCTACTGGTCCAAAACATACAGGAAATCCAGGACTCAATGAGAAGATCAACCTAAGGATAATAGGTATAGAAGAGAGTGAAGACTCCCAGCTCAAAGGACCAGTAAATATCTTCAACAAAATCATAGAAGAAAACTTCCCTAACCTAAAAAAAGAGATACCCATAGGCATACAAGAAGCCTACAGAACTCCAAATAGATTGGACCAGAAAAGAAACACCTCCCGTCACATAATAGTCAAAACACCAAACGCACAAAATAAAGAAAGAATATTAAAAGCAGTAAGGGAAAAAGGTCAAGTAACATATAAAGGCAGACCTATCAGAATCAAACCAGACTTTTCGCCAGAGAAGATGGAAGCCAGAAGATCCTGGACAGATGTCATACAGACCCTAAGAGAACACAAATGCCAGCCCAGGTTACTGTATCCTGCAAAACTCTCAATTAACATAGATGGAGAAACCAAGATATTCCATGACAAAACCAAATTTACACAAAATCTTTCTACAAATCCAGCACTACAAAGGATAATAAATGGTAAAGCCCAACATAAGGAGGCAAGCTACACCCTAGAAAAAGCAAGAAACTAATTGTCTTGGCAACAAAACAAAGAGAAGAAAAGCACACAAACATGACCTCACATCCAAATATGAATAAAACAGGAAGCAATAATCACTTACTTAATATCTCTCAACATCAATGGTCTCAACTCCCCAATAAAAAGACATAGATTAACAAGCTGGATATGCAATGAGGACCCTGCATTCTGCTGCCTACAGGAAACACACCTGAGAGACAAAGACAGACACTACCTCAGAGTGAAAGGCTGGAAAACAAATTTCCAAGCAAATGGTCAGAAGAAGCAAGCTGGAGTAGCCATTCTAATATCAGATAAAATCAATTTTCAACTAAAAGTCATCAAAAAAGATAAGGAAGGACACTTCATATTCATCATAGGAAAAATCCACAAAGATGAACTCTCAATCCTAAATATCTATGACCCAAATACAAGGGCAACTACATACGTAAAAGAAACCTTACTAAAGCTCAAAACACACATTGCACCTCACACAATAATAGTAGGAGGCTTCAACACCCCACTCTCATCAATGGACAGATCATGGAAACAGAAATTAAACAGAGACGTAGACAGACTAAGAGAAGTCATGAACCAAATGGACTTAACAGATATTTATAGAACATTCTATCCTAAAGCAAAAGGTTATACCTTCTTCTCAGCTCCTCATGGTACTTTCTCCAAAATTGACCATATAATTGGTCAAAAAACGGGCCTCAACAGGTACAGAAAGTTAGACGTAATCCCATGCATGCTATTGGATCACCACAGCCTACAACTGGTCTTCAATAACAATAAGGGAAGAATGCCCACATATACGTGGAAATTGAACAGTGCTCTACTCAATGATAACCTGGTCAAGGAAGAAATAAAGAAAGAAATTAAAGACTTTTTAGAATTTAATGAAAATGAAGGTACAACATACCCAAACTCATGGGACACAATGAAAACTGTGCTAAGAGGAAAAGTCATAGCTCTGAGTGCCTGCAGAAAGAAACAGGAGAGAGCATATGTCAGCAGCTTGACAGCACACCTAAAAGCTCTAGAACAAAAAGAAGCAAATACACCCAGGAGGAGTAGAAGGCAGGAAATAATCAAACTCAGAGCTGAAATCAACCAAGTAGAAACAAAAAGGACCATAGAAAGAATCAACAGAACCAAAAGTTGGTTCTTTGAGAAAATCAACAAGATAGATAAACCCTTAGCCAGACTAACGAGAGGACACAGAGAGTGCGTCCAAATTAACAAAATCAGAAATGAAAAGGGAGACATAACTACAGATTCAGAGGAAATTCAAAAAATCATCAGATATTACTATAAAAGCCTATATTCAACAAAACTTGAAAATCTGCAGGAAATGGACAATTTCCTAGACAGATACCAGGTACCGAAGTTAAATCAGGAACAGATAAACCAGTTAAACAACCCCATAACTCCTAAAGAAATAGAAGCAGTCATTAAAGTCTCCCAACCAAAAGGAGCCCAGGTCCAGACGCGTTTAGTACAGAATTCTATCAGACCTTCATAGAAGACCTCATACCAATATTATCCAAACTATTCCACAAAATTGAAACAGATGGAGCACTACCGAATTCCTTCTATGAAGCCACAATTACTCTTATACCTAAACCACACAAAGACCCAAGAAAGAAAGAGAACTTCAGACCAATTTCCCTTATGAATATCGACGCAAAAATACTCAATAAAATTCTGGCAAACCGAATCCAAGAGCACATCAAAACAATCATCCACCATGATCAAGTAGGCTTCATCCCAGGCATGCAGGGATGGTTCAATATACGGAAAACCATCAATGTGATCCATTATATAAACAAACTGAAAGAACAAAACCACATGATCATTTCATTAGATGCTGAGAAAGCATTTGACAAAATTCAACACCCCTTCATGATAAAAGTCCTGGAAAGAATAGGAATTCAAGGCCCATACCTAAACATAGTAAAAGCCATATACGGCAAACCAGTTGCTGACATTAAACTAAATGGAGAAAAAATTGAAGCAATGCCACTAAAACAGGGACTAGACAAGGCTGCCCACTCTCTCCCTACTTATTCAATATAGTTCTTGAAGTTCTAGCCAGAGCAATCAGACAACAAAAGGAGGTCAAAGGATACAGATTGGTAAAGAAGAAGTCAAAATATCACTATTTGCAGATGATATGATAGTATATTTAAGTGATCCCAAATGTTCCACCAGAGAACTACTAAAGCTGATAAACAACTTCAGTAAAGTGGCTGGGTATAAAATTAACTCAAATAAATCAGTAGCCTTCCTCTTCACAAAAGAGAAACAAGCCGAGAAAGAAATTAGGGAAACGACACCCTTCATAATCGACACAAATAATATAAAGTACCTTGGTATGACTTTAACCAAGCAAGTAAAAGATCTGTACAATAAGAACTTCAAGACTCTGAAAAAAGAAATTGAAGAAATCCTCAGAAGATGGAAAGATCTCCCATGCACATGGATTGGCAGGATTAATACAGTAAAAATGGCCATTTTACCAAAAGCAATCTACAGATTCAATGCAATCCCCATCAAAATACCAATCCAATTCTTCAAAGAGTTAGACAGAACAATTTGCAAATTCATCTGGAATAACAAAAAACCCAGGATAGCTAAAACTATCCTCAACAATAAAAGAACTTCAGGGGGAATCACTATCCCTGAACTCAAGCAGTATTACAGAGCAATAGTGATAGAAATTGCATGGTATTGATACAGAAACAGACAGATAGACCAATGGAACAGAATTGAAGACCCAGAAATGAACCCACACACCTATGGGCACTTTATTTTTGACAAAGGAGCCAAAACCATCAAATGGAAAAAAGATAGCATTTCCAGCAAATGGTGCTGGTTCAACTGGAGGTCAACATGTAGAAGAATGCAGAGCGATCCATGCTTATCACCCTGTACAAAGCTTAAGTCCAAGTGGATCAAGGACCTCCACATCAAACCAGATACACTCAAACTAATAGAAGAAAAACTAGTGAAGCATCTGGAACACATGGGCACTGGAAAAAATTTCCTGAACAAAACACCAATGGCTTATGCTCTAAGATCAAGAATCGACAAATGGGATCTCATAAAACTGCAAAGCTTCTGTAAGGCAAAGGACACTGTGGTTAGGACAAAACGGCAACCAACAGATTGGGAAAAGATCTTTACCAATCCTACAACAGGTAGAGGGCTTATATCCAAAATATACAAAGAACTCAGGAAGTTAGACCACAGGGAGACAAATAACCCTATTAAAAATGGGGTTCAGAGCTAAACAAAGAATTCACAGCTGAGGAATGCCGAATGGCTGAGAAACACCTAAAGAAATGTTCAACATATTTATTCAAAGGGGAAATGCAAATCAAAACAACCCTGAGATTTCACCTCACACCAGCGAGAATGGCTAAGATCAAAAACTCAGGTGACAGCAGATGCTGGCGAGGATGTGGAGAAAGAGGAACACTCCTCCATTGTTGGTGGGATTGCAGACTGGTACAACCATTCTGGAAATCAGTCTGGAGGTTCCTCAGAAAATTGGACATTGAACTACCTGAGGATCCAGCTATACCTCTCTTGGGCATATACCCACAAGATGCCCCAACATATAAAAAAGACACATGCTCCACTATGTTCATCGCAGCCTTATTTATAATAGCCAGAAGCTGGAAAGAACCCAGATGCCCTTCAACAGAGGAATGGATACAGAAAATGTGGTACATCTACACAATGGAATATTACTCAGCTATCAAAAACAACGAGTTTATGAAATTCGTAGGCAAATGGTCGGAACTGGAAAATATCATCCTGAGTGAGGTAACCCAATCACCGAAAAACACACATGGTAAGCAGTCATTGATAAGTGGCTATTAGCCCAAATGCTTGAATTACCCTAGATGCCTAGAACAAATGAAACTCAAGACGGATGATCAAAATGTGAATGCTTCACTCCTTCTCTAAAAGGGGAACAAGAATACCCTTGGCAGGGAATAGAGAGGCAAAGATTAAAACAGACACAGAAGGAACACCCATTCAGAGCCTGCCCCAGATGTGGCCCATACATATAGGGCCTATCCAATTAGACAAGATGGATGAAGCAAAGAAGTGCAGGCCGACATGAGCTGGATGTAGATCTCTCCCGAGAGACACAGCCAGAATACAGCAAACACAGAGGTGTATGCCAGCAGCAAACTACTGAACTGTGAATAGGACCCCCGTTGAAGGAATCAGAGAAAGAACTGGAAGAGCTTGAAGGGGCTTGAGACCCCAAAAGTACAACAATGCCAAGCAACCAGAGCTTCCAGGGACTAAGCCACTACCTAAAGACTATACATGGACTGACCCTGGACTCTGACCTCATAGGTAGCAATGAATATTTTAGTAAGAGCACCAGTGGAAGGGGACGCCCTGGGTCCTGCTAAGACTGAACCACCAGTGAACTAGATTGTTCGGGGGAGGGTGGCAAGGCGGGGAGGATGGGGAGGGGAACACCCATAAAGAAGGTGAGGGGGGAAGGGGATGTTTGCCTGGAAACCGGGAAAGGGAATAACACTCGAAATGTATATAAGAAATACTCAAGTTAATTAAAAAAAAATCCTATGAAGACAAAAAAAAAAAGAATATGTCTATGTTTTACAAAAAAAAAAAAAAGAAAGTGTTCTAAGCTCATTTTCGCACAAAGGAGAAGTCAAATACAATGGAAATTTTCAAGAATATATCTTCATTTAGCTCTATTCTAAGTTCATCACAGCCAGGTTCACTGATGTAAATTCATCATTTCATCATATTTTGGCTTTGACTCTTGATCATGAAGAGATTTTGCATGTGGAAAGGATCATTCTTTTGTTTTCTTATAAGTCTCCTTAAAGCAAATGTCTTTTTTTTAACTTGACAATATCATGTGGTGCTGGAAAATAGGCATAATAAAGCAAATAAGGAGACAGAAAACTATCCAGTCTGATTGAAGAGGTGCAACAGCATGTGTGCAATATAATAAGAATTACTTGACTCATTCAAGTAGAGTTAGGCTCTAACATTGGCTTGACATAATAAAAACAAAGAAATGTGAGGAGAGGGAAGAGAAATACAAAGGTAAGCTTAGCTCAGGTCTGGGGATACAATGCAAAGAAGCCAGGAACACTGGGGTTTCTATGTGTAATATGTGAAGGAAAATATGCAATAAGACATTTATTACCACCTCAACACCATTTAAAGTGACTTTTTGGAAGGAATCAACCATGAAGCAAATTCAGCAGGATGACTCCTGTTTTGTGTGGCAAGAACCGAGAAACATAAGCGTAAATGTGCTTTGGGAAAAGGAATCATGCCATAGTGAAGCTCATAAAAGTTCTGTTTTCTAAACAGTTATAAACATGAAACGAAACTACTGATATTCTGTTTGCCCATAGTGTCCAAGCTCAGGCTGCGACATGTCCCTTTTTGCCAAGATCAGAAGTCAGAGTCAGTCCATTATGTTGGCCTTCATTGTATCTGGAGAGCCAGTATTGGGCTACACTTAGCAACTCTGGTAGAGGTGTCTAGATGGTCACTGTGTAATACTCCTTAATTGATAGAGCCATTTGGGACCTCAGGAACATAGAAGTAGTGCTGACTATCCTATCAGCACAGCCATAAGGCATAGCCATAGTTTCCATGGAAACCAACAAGACCAGAATCTAGAGACAACAGCACAATAGTGAGATGGGAGATGATGCTATCCACTAAGTTCAGCCCAAAAGGTTCCTTTTCTGAATAAAAGATTTTACATATTATGTAGGAGTTGACATTGTGTTTGAAAAGTAAGTTTATGTTCACTGTATGATCTACCTTTTTCTTGACCAAACCCAAGTCAGATTTGAAGTTCCCCCAGTGGAAGCAATCTCCATTCCAATCTTCAGTTAGGGATATAGGCAATTTTACACAAAGAGTTGACTATGGCATACTGCATGTGAATGAGATATGAAGGCAACAGCCTAGCTGTCTAAGCCAGACATGCAGCCTACACTTGTAGGTGAAGATAAATTATGATTCCATTCCACAGAAAGTCAGATTGTTGGAGGGTAAAGTAATAAACAACTTGAGAAAAGAAAGCAATGTAAAGAAAAGTGTAAACACTTGAATTGTCTCTGGCAGTGAGGACCACTTAGTCCTAGATAACATCACACCATCTTGTCTAATTTTTTTTTTTGTAAGATTTCAGGCAAACATACCAGAAGTCAGAAACAAGGCCTATAGTTCCCTGTTGTCTGTTCTTGTGTGCAATGACCTCTGAGCGATGCGTTTAATATTACAAATGTCTATGCGATGGGTAGTCCCTCCACTTTTAGAGAACTGAGATGGCAGGGGTTTTGTTCCTGGGAAATGGACTCAAAGCCTCTTGAGATTGGTGTGTAGTAGGTGTTCTGGGAAGTACTCTTCAAAACCTTTTAGAGATTAAAAAACCCCAAAACTAAGAACCAAAAAACTGGAATTTGTAGAAAAGCAATGACTTACAATATTTTGAAGAGTCTGGATTATTTTCTCTGGGAGTTCTAGAGGCCAGATAGACTTCTGTGGGAGTTGTTTCAGATTGGGTAGGACATTAATTCTGAAAACAACAACAAAACAAACAAACAAAGAAACAAACAAACAATTATCTGTAAAGTCAACAGTCTCAGGGAAGTGAGGTCACTATCAAAAGTTAGATAGCTTCTAAGTAGACCAGCTGGGGCAGTTCTCTCTGCATCCTGACTCCAGACCACAGTCCTGGACAAGGGTTACACGACCTCAGGATAAAGAATAGAGCCTGTTGTCTCCCACTGAACACTGACCTAATGGGCAAAGTAAATATGCCCACACAATTCTTTGAAATAAGCATATGACTATTTTTGATAATGAAAGAATAAATATTGCAGTAGCTATCCAATTTAAAATTATTTATTTATTCATTCATTCATTCATTCATTTACTGGAAAGTGTTTAGACACCTTTTTTGGCATTGAAATTTCCCATTTTGTGTAACTCCATGATAATCTTAGATGAAATTTTTCTTGGGTGTTATGTTAGCTGACTTTTTCTTAAATAAAAACCACAAAATCATCCCATTGTGTTAAATACTTTCTCTTGGAGTAACACATGCCAAAATAATAAACATAGTGTGACTTCTGTTACTTGCAGAGTTCTTCACCTAATCCACATTGGAGCTCTGTAGCCAGAGCATAAACATCGAATCTGTGAATCTGATGGGTTACGAAGATTTGCTTCAAGTTAGAGTTGGTGGTCCAGACTTCCTGCATTATCTGGATCTTCAACTCCTCTACCCATCTCACCCAGGCTCTGCATCTGGCAGTGTTTTCTTCTTTGTAAGTCAGCAAAGGAACCAAGTTCAGTGTGTGTTCAGTGAGAGAGGAACAGAAGAAACCACTGCAAAAAGGGATTGGAAGTCTTAGCTCCCATGAGCACCTAAGAAAAATAACTGCTCTTGGAAGGGAATTAAGGGTTTCCGTAGAAGGGATTATCTGTTTTCTTTGGATGTATTCAGTTAGTAGTTAAGGTGATGTGGGTTTGGGTACCAAATTAGAAGCAGTACCAGAAAATATTGATCCTGCAACTTGTGAAAAGTATTAAACAAATATGAGTTTATATCTTGATGCTCCCATAAGTCATAATTTTTATTTCAGTTACTGGAAGATTACTTGATTATTATTATTTGAAGTGGGTCCAACTCAAATAAAGTTTGTGTCAACAATTTCACTTTTGGTGGCAAAAAATAAACTACACAAAAGGGCTGAGTCTATTTTTCTTAACTTCCCTTTCCTTTTTGGTCACTCAGCCAGAGTTGAGGAGGTGAGGTAGTGGAAAATGTTCTTTACACGTGAGTGTATGGACTGGGTAGGAAAGAAAGGGAGGGTTGGGGAAAGGGGACCAAGAGCAAGTGTTTGCTGTATCTGAATATGTTAAAAAAAAAACTGTAAGCAAAGCTTGTTAAATAACCCAAGACTCTTTAGACTAAGGTTTGGCTTAGGTTGTAGTAGTTGTTATTTCAATGATGTAAGTCTCACACACTGCCTGTTGGGGGATATTTTTTGAGACATTAGTCAGACTGTGGTATCTCTATGGCAGAAGTAAGAATCCATATCCTCGAAGCACGAAAGGCTACAGCTCTTGTCCGGTATGCCTGGTTTCTAGCATGGTTAAGAAAATGCCTTGTTTGTTGGGAATAATATCCAAGGATATGTTGTTGCCGATATTAAAGGTAGACTTTGTTAGAACAGAAGGATGGCTCAAGAAATAGAGACTGACATTTTCTTGTATAGCAATTTAAGGTTACCATGAAAGCTTTTTGTCTTAGTTAGGGTTTCTATTGCTATTAAACACTGTGACCAAGAGGAACTTGGAAAGAAAGGGTTAATTTTATGTTACAATTTGTAGTCCATCATTCAGGGAAGTGAGGGCAGGAACTCTAGGCAAAAACCCAGGGGCAGGAACTGTTGGAAAAGCCATGGAGAAACACTACTTGATGACTTGTCCAGCTGCTTTCTTATAGCATTCAGGACCCCATTCCCAGGAGTGGCACCCCTCACAGTAAGGTAATTCCACATTAATCAGTAATCAAGAAAATGTCCCACAGTCTTTCCCACAGTCTAATAAGGACATTTTCTCAATCCTTTCCTCTTCCCAAATGACTGTAGCTTGTACCAAGGTGAGAAAGGATAGCTAGAACATTGTTTTTAGTAGAGTTTAAGATACAATACTGTTTTTAACAGGGTTCTTCCATAGCTAAGAACCAAGAATATTGAGTTTAATAAATAATTAGTTATACTGAAATACTAGCATTAGAAATCTTACCACTTGGCAATAATAATCCTTGTCATGAGCGTTATCATGTCTTAAGGCTTGAGGACCACAGAAGATATTCAGAAATGGAAAAGACAATCATTTTTTTCATGCAGTAATGCTACAAAAATTAAGAAAAAGCTATATATACTTGTCTGAACAATTATTAGCCTGAATTTACCCAAGTAGACAAGCATACAGGTCAATAGCTATTACACGAATTATTTTCAAATTTGTTCATATATTAAAGACAGGAACAAACAAAACATTGAAAATCAGGAGTTTGATAAATAAATTATAGATAATAAATTATAAAACAAACTTATAATAGAGTCACATTTTAATATTAAAGTGGGATGGAAATATGTGTATCTATGTGTCACATATATGTAGATATATATAACTTTGAAACATTCAAACCCATAGAAAAGTTGAAAAAAAGGTGCAAAAATATCTGCTGATAATCTTTTCCTGTGTGTGTGTGTGTGTGTGTGTGTGTGTGTGTGTGTGTGTGTATCTGTCTGTCTGTCTGTGCCCTCTTCTATGAGCAGGAGTATTTTTTTTCACCAACCTGTTAACACCTTAGGAAAATATGATGGATTTTATAACATGATTTGTGATTTGTAAGTTTATTTATCTTGTTTGTATTATTTTCCATAGCATTTTTTTCTTTTCTGGTCCAAGTTCCAATGAACTTTTGTTTTGGGCATTGATATCACCAGTTTTCAGGAGCCTCTGAACACTGTCCCTTGTATTCTTAGGGGAAATTCTAGGTGGACATCCTGCAGAATGTCCTGTTGTGTTAGTTTTTCATTGTAACAAAATCCTTGAGAAAATCAGTTTATGGAGGGAAGATTTACTTGGCTCCTGATTTCAGGTCCATGGGAGTCTCCACACAGAATATTGCATGACAGAGGACTTAGAAGAGAACAAAGATGCTTGCCTCTGGACACCTAGGAAACAGAGAGAAACAGAAACAGAGGGAACTCCAGATGAGATACAGTTCCTGAGAACACACCTCTAGTGATCGCCTACCTCTTCTAACTAGTATTTTCCTTTAAAATTTCTACCACTTATAAGTAGACCAACAAATTACAAATCCATCAAGGAGTTAGTGTACTGCTTGGCTCAAGACTCCCCATCTCCTACCCCCACCCCAGTCTAATTAATTCTCAGTGATTAGGTTAGCCATCTGGTCAACCAAGTTTCAACACATTGGCCTTAGAGACTATTTCATACTCTTTTGAATTAATGTTTCTTCATGATGGAGGTATATTGAACATTTCAGATAAGAGCACCTTATAGGCGAGATGAATACCTCTCAGTGCATGCCACCAGGACACATATAGGTCTAACCTATTCAGTTATTGGCAGACATAGACTTGAGTTTCAGGAGTGAGGAATACATAACGTTTGAAGGCACATTTTGTTCCTAGTGAGTACTAAGGATAATATTTTCAAGCTATAGATGTACCTTTAAACTCTACTAAGTATAAAGAGTTATTTTGGAGATCTCAATTGTATTTAAAAAGTTGTCTGCATATACAGGGCAAAAGTCTGGAAATATCTGTCCTCAGGCATTCTAAGGCATTCATGATAGTTATGTTGAAATCGTATAAATATAGATGGATTTTATTATTCTCTATTTTATATGTTTTCTTTAGTATTTTATGACAATAACTATATAGATTGTATACTTTGGAAAGATAATCAAATGGGTTAGAGGTAGGCGATAGTTTACAACCTGAATTTCGCTAACTCTCTTTCCCTCCCTTCTTTCCTCCTTCCCCCTCTCCCTTTCTCCCCTCCTCTCACTTCCCTTTATTTGTCTGTTTTCTTAAATTTATTTTTGAGCTAGGATACCCCAATATGGCACATTCTGGCTTAGAACTTGTGATTTTTTTCCTCATTCAGCCTCCTGAATACTGTGATAACAAGTGGACACCCATTGACTGAGCATAGCTCAAATCTGATTATTATATACAGGTAAATACAGAACACTTGTTTTCCTTTGCAGCCTCTGTCCTTGCTCTGATGACATTGGCATTTAATACATTGTGTGCTCGTTTGGATCCACTTTAAAGAAAAATACCAGCTTCCACTTGCTATATATCCCTAGAGAAGAACAATTACATTAATTCAAAAGTGGAATTCCTTGTTTTTCCCCAGAAATTTAAAACATGTATTTTAATAAGCATGGTGTGCCAGTCATATAACTCAAAATAAAGTCATCATATGGTTTAATGCATCTGCTTGCTTCTTGCTTCAGAGTTTTATAAAAATGTTATGACATTGTCTGTCATTTATGTATCATTCTCAGCAAATAATACATTTTGCTATGGATGAAGACGACTTGATCCCCTCGCAGATTTCACTTAGCTATATCAATAAAGAAGCACACTTTATTTGAATAATCACTAGACTCTTTTAAGTGAAGGAATGAGCAACATAAGCTCATGCTATCTGATGACACCAAATGTCAGGTGGCGGGAACACTGAGAACCAACAGCTATGGCTCTAGGGTAAGTCATGGGAAAATGTGTTGGCTACATGACAGACTTGAAGAAAACCAAGTCAACTTGCAGGCTCATGCTGCCTCTGTTATGGACACAAAACCTGTTGTTGCTGGAAGCAAAGGCTACCAGAGGCATTCCGTGGAAGCTGACCAGGCAGGAGGCGATGGTGTTGGGCTCTCTCCTTAGGGAAGGTTTCATTTCATCACTGGGAAAGCAGACAAGCTGGTGCAAAAGGAAACCCACACCTAGTAACTGATACACAGCAATGGCATTGTGCTGGGAGATCAGACAAACAGGGCCAGTGGAATATTGCATTCCATTTAACTATAAGCAGGATGTGAGGGATTAATAGGGATTTTTGGAGTGAGCAGTCTGAGGCTGAGAAGTATTGACTAGCTTAAGAAAACTAAAGAGTTTCATATGTATGTGCCTGTAAATAATAATGATGATTAAAATCATAATTAATCATATTAATAAATTGATTATTATTAATTACGAGATGAGTCTCAAGTAACCCAGTGTGGCTTTGAACTTATTATGTACCTGAGGATCACCTTCAACTCCTGATCCACTTGTCTACCTTTCACTGGTGTTGGGATTACAGATGTGCAACATTTTACAGTTTTGTGTAGTGCTGCAGAATTGAATTCAGGGCTTCAGGTTGTTGGACAGACTTCTAGCAACTAAGCCATACCCCTACTCCCCATATATTCTTCCAAAAGTAAATACTCTAAGACAAGATTTCTGGAGAATGTGGGAAGGCTGACTCTAGGGAAAAAATGTGACTAGATTTAGGTATTATTTTGGTACCCAATTCCTACTTAATGGCCATCCTCACCATCACACCATCCTCTTTCTTTAGGCTATATTTCTTTCACTAAAGAATCTGTTCTTTGTATATTTGAATTCAATAAGCTTACTTCAATAACTCTCAGCAGAGTTGGAACAGATTCTATACTCAATGCTGGAAGATGCAATGAAATTCTAAGTTATTAATAGACTAGGTATATGAACTTGAGCAGACCCCAACCCCTCTGAGTTTTGGTTTTACCCAGAAAAAGGGAGAAATAGAAGCTAGCAGTTATTATGTGCTCTGTGTAGAATAGCTTGTGTTGGTCGTTTAAAGCCTCCAATATCTAGACATGATGGTAACACACAGAAATTTAGAAGCTTAAGGAAACTGAGGATCATCCTTCAAGAGAGTTTATCTAAAGAGAAGAGTAAGTTTTGAAGCTGTGCTTGTTTTCCAATGTGTTACCCTGAGCAGGGCTCAGTGTTTCTTGTGCATACTCACAATTAGAGCCTCTTGGCTGCACCCTGAACTCTGTAAGTGGGAGCTATATGTGAAAAACAGAAAAGGACTCCTTAAAGTAACTGTTGTAAGAAAATGAAGACACCCAGAAAGGCTTTTAAACCTTTGTGGAAATATAACACTAATGGCAGAAGAGAGGCATTTTCTGCATGGTGAATTATAATGAAGTTTGTAGAAGTTTATTCTTTTTATATTTTGTTGCCACTTCCCTGTCAAGAAATGGGAGCCACTTCTTCTATTGCCTTGAAATTGGACTGGCTTTAAATACTTTCTAAATTTTTTGAGGTTATAATATAATCATATAATTTCTTCTTTCTCTTTCTTCCTTCCTAACTTACCCATATATTCCTCCCCCATTTCCTTCAAGTTCATTGCCTCTTTTCCCACTAATTGTTATTGCACACATACATTTACATGTGTATGTGTATGTACTTAGATTTTCCTAAATAGAAACCGGCCAGTTTATATAGTGTTACTCATATGCTTATTTTCAGTGGTGGCTATTTGACACTGAACAGCCAATCAATGTGCTTTTACCTGGGCTAGACCACCTCTCATTTCCTAGATTTCATTTTTGATTAATAGAATGTGATCTAAGTAATTTTCAGAAAATGGTTATAAGAAGCCTTACAGTTTTCCATTTGCATGTGTGTATGTATGTGTGTGAGAGAGAGACAGATAGACTCCGGTAAAAGAAGTTCATCTTTTGCAATTTATTTATTTTCTTTATTTTGTGTGTATGAACGTTTTGCCTGTATGTGTGTCTATGTATTAATTGTGTGCAGTGTTCTTGAGCTAGAAGAGGCATCAGATACCTTGAAGCTGGGGTTATGAATGGTTGTGCATTGCCACATGAGTGTTGGAAATAGAACCTGGGTCTTCTGGGAAAGCAACCAGTGCTGTGAATCACTGAGCCATTGCCCCAGTCCCAAAAGGTTTATCTTAAGATCACCACTAATGAAAGCTCCTTTCTATGTAGAGGATTCCTGGAGGGTGAGATGCATTATGGAGAAAGAGACCAAAGGGCATTAAAGTGCCAAACATCTAAATGCAAAATCATCTGGACAAGGACTCCCAGTTCCTATCTACTCCCTGGTGATGCCCTGAGGAGAGAGAGGGACAAGGCACAGAATCCAGTTCTTACATGGCCAATATGCAAAATCAAGAGCTGTTATAAATAAAGTGAATTTGAGATGAAGAAGTATGTCGCTTTCAGTATTCCAGAAGTCAGATTTAAGAATTGTCTCAAGGAGTGAAGTCGAACTTGGATCTGGAGCCAGGTGAGATCAGATTGGGGATGCTTGCATAATGAATGCCAACCAGTCAGCTCTCCCTGTTCCACCATTTGGGCAGAACCAGTCCATCTACCTGGGGTGTCATCTGTGTAGTTATGGTGGGCAACCAGGACCTGCAGCCCCTTCTACTCCCTATGGAGCCTACAATGGCCCAATGCCAGGCTATCAGCAGGCACCTCCTCAAGGTGTGCTGAGAGCCCCACCTCCTTCAGGGGCACCTCCAGCACAGATCCCTTGTGGTTAGACTACATAAGGCCAATTTGGGCTACTGCTCACTGGGTAGGGCAATGGCAGTCTCCCAGTGAGCCAGGCTAATCATGTGTCCCTACCCATGTGCTCTGTCCCCAGTACCACCACCACCACCACCTATGTACTCCCCTCAGAAGCAGGTTATCAGTTGCAGCAAAATGGTTCCTTTGGACCAGCCTAAGGCCCCCAACCTAATTATGAGAGCCCATATCCTGGAGCGCCTACCTTTGGCAGTCAGCCTGGGCTTCCTCAGCCATTGCCTCCTAAGCACCTGGACCCTGTTGCCATCCCCAGCCCTATTCAGGTTTGTGAAGATGATAGAAACAGCCAGGGTTCAGAGAAATTTGTTACTGGTGTACGGGGATAGGTGCCACCTTTAGTCAACACTAATTTCCTGGTGAAAGACCAAAGGAATGCAAGTTCCCATTACACTCAATGCACATCCTACAATATCCCCTGTACATCTGACATAACTAAGCAGGGTCAGGTGCCTCTGGCAGCTGTCATCAAGCCACTGGCAAGGCTGCCCCAAGAGAAAGCTTCACCATATGTTGTGGACCATGGTGAATCTGGCCCCTTGCACTATAATCCCTGCCAAGCATACATGTGCCCTCTCATGACATTCATAGAGGGAGGGAGGCACTTCCAGTGCTCCTTTTGCAGCTGTTTCAATGATGCCCTCCTCCCCCATCGGGATCATACTGGCAAATGTGTGGATGTTTATGACTATCCTTAGCTGTCTCTGGGATCTTATGAATTCTTGGTTACTGTTTATTACTATAAGAACAATAAATTCCCTAGCCCTGCCTTCATCTTTATGATTGACATCTCCTACAATGCCGTCAGAACTGGTTGTTCAGCTTCTTTGTGAGGAGCTCAAGTCACTCTTAGACTACTAGGGTGGAGCAGAAGAGTCAGCAATCGGGTTGGCTTTGTCACCTATATTAAAGTGCTCCACTTCTACAATGTGAAGAGCCCCTTGGCTCAGCCACAGATGATGGTTGTATCTGATGTGGCTGACATGTTTGTGCCACTGCTGGATGGCTTCCTAGTCAATGTCAATGAGTCTCAAGCTGTTATCACCAGCTTATTGGATGCGATTCCAGAAATGTTTGCAGATACAAGAGAGACAGAGACAGTATTTGCTCCAGGCTGGGATGGAAGCTCTTAGGCTGCCGAGTGTGCAGGAAAGCTGATTCTGTTCCACAGTCCCTGCCCATGCAGAGGCCCCGGGAAGCTGAAGACTAGAGATAATAGCAAGTTGATCAACACAGACAAGAAGGCTGTTTCAGCCTCATACAGATATCTATCAGACTCCGGCCAAAGAATATGTGGCCTGAGGCTGCTGCGTGGACCTCTTCTTCCCTAATCAATATGTCGATGTGATCACACTCTCTCTTGTTCCTCAGCTCACTGGAGGCCATGCCTGCTTCCAGGTGGAGAATGACCAGGGACGATTCTTGGGTGACCTGCATCGGGATGTAGAGAAGGTGGTTGGCTTTGATGCTGTTATGCGGGTTCAGACAAGTACTGGTATTCGTGCTGTAGATTTCATTGGAGCTTTCTACACGTACAATACAACAGATGTGGAGTTGGCTGGATTGGACAGAGACAAGGCAGTGAATGGAATTCAAGCATAATGACCAGCTCAATGAAGAGAGGGGGGCCCTACTACAGTGTGCCCTGCTTTATACAAGCTGTGCAGGGCAGTACCACTTCCGCATTCACAACCAACCCCTAAACCACTGTATCCAGTGGCTGATCTGTATCGAAACTGTGAGACTGACAAATTCATCAACTACATGGCCAAGTTTTCATACAGGGCTGTTCTGTAGTCCTGTGAAGACTGTCCGTAACAGTCTCATCACCCAATGTGCCCAGATCCTGGCCTGTTATAGAAAGTACCATGCAGGTTCTTCTGCAGGACAGTTCATTCTTCCTGAGTGCATGAAGCTACTCCCTGTTTACCTGAACTGTGTGTTGAAGAATGACGTTCTGCAGCCTGGAGCTGAGGTCCCTAACTACTGAGGACTATGTTTTCCAGCTGGTTTCCTCCAAGCATGTGACTGAGACCAATGTTTTCTTCTACCTTTGGTTTTTACCACTGATGAAGTCTCCCCTTGATAGTACCACTGAAGCACTAGCAGTTCAAGCCTCTAAAGAGCTTTTTAGCAGTGGTGATATATGTATTTGCTGGACAATGGGCTCAACCTCTTTGTCTTGGTGGGAACAAGCATTCAATAGGTATTATCCAGAGCCTTTTCAATATCTCCTCCCTCAGATCACCAGTGACTTGAGTGTTCTGCCAGTTCTGGATGATCCACTGTCTAAGAAAGTTCGGGGCCTCATTGACAGCTTACAGGCACAGAGAATGCAATACATGAAGCTTATCTCGGTCAAACAGGAAGAAGAGCTGGAGATGCTGTTCAAGCACTTCCCGGTGGAAGCCAAGAGCCTAAGTGGAGGTGCAGCCTATGTGGACTTTCTCTGCCATATGCTCAAGGAGATTGGGCAGCTGCTGAGCGAAAGCAAGTGGCTTAATGGCATAGGGTCCCATGCCAGCTTCCAGGAAGAACCCCAGGATGACAGAGAAAGTGGGATAGTTCCATATCTTATAAGTCATGTAAACCTCAGTTGACTTCTTGGGGAGGGGGGCGAGATATAAGGAGACACCTTGTTTCTGGGCTCAAATAACCTACCATTCTGTCGTGTCCTGCTAATTGAAGGTGCCCCAGGCCCCTTACTCTACCCTTTCTCCTGCTAATCCTGTTGTATGTAGTTTCTCAGTTCACTGTATATGATTTGGTGTTGGGGATCTGGAGGTAGCCAGGCCCTGGCACAATGTGACCCTTTGGACCAGCCTCCAAGAGGAAAGGGGCAGGCAGGAAGAAGTGGGAACCCCAGGATTATTACAGGAGGCAGCAAATTCAGCTCCATGTCATCAACAACTTCCTATATTAGGGATAAAATGCACAAGTGCACAAGAGCTGGTACAGACCGTAGGTGGTGGAGAGTAAAGGAGTTGGTCCTTTGGGGGCCTGGTGGTCAGTAGCAAAGTCATAGTCACTGAAGATGGATGACTAGTTTTCTCTCTACTTCTACTGTATGTGTGTTCTCTCCTCTGCAATGACTGGTGTGCACTTCATGGACAGAAAGAAGCACATAGCTAGAGACAAATGATCCTGGAGACTGAATTGCAAAGCCTATTAACACCTAGGGGAAGTAGCAGCCTCCTTTCCAGATGGAAAAGCCCCAATTCTGGATGGTTCTGTAGAGAGCCTGATGGTCAACTTGCAATACCTCACAGAGCCAGTCCACATCCCACTCAGCTCCTACCAGAAACGTTGTTGGGGGGAGGCAGAGATGGCAGGAACCCTTTCTTCCATGCCAGGACGTTACTGGGCTTTTGTATTGAGTGAGTGGCTGACAAGTTATCTTCCAACTCCAATTGGCTGGGCAGGACAAGGGCTAGGAATGATGGTGGGCAGGCCAATATTGACCTTTCATTTCTTTTCATTGGTTTATTTTTCAATGCATCTTTAATTTGTAAAGAAATAAAATAAGATGTATCCAGTAAAAAAAAGTTGTCTCTGTAATAAAGCACTTTAAAAGCTGTTTCTATGAAATAATATAAAAACCTAGGTGAGAGAGGGGAATGGTTAGAGTTAAGACTAGTATTAAAGACAAGCGGCCTGTGGTTTATTGAGTTATGAGTATTTTAATATTTGGTGTCCATAGGGAGAAGTGGCAAATTATTTTGTGGAGCTGATGCTTATCTTGGTAAGGTTATAAATAAACTTTCTTAGATTCTGGTAGCTACGGTTCAACAGCTCTTGAGTCTGGATCGTTCTCAAACGAACGTGGCTAGAGCATGGCATGGGCGTTATATTGGAATAGGCTTGCAGCAAAGTAGGTACAGTATATGAGCACAAAGACTCCTTGGGGCAATAAATGTGTGTGTGTGTGTGTGTGTGTGTGTGTGTGTGTGTGTGTGTGTGTGTGTGCGCACGTGTGCATGTGCATGTGTGTGAAACCCAGAGGTAATGGTTAGATCCTTTTCTTAGGAACCGTCTACCTGGCTTTTGTTTCGTTTCATTTCCTTTTGGTTTGGTTTGGTTTTTTTGGAGACAAGTTCTTTAACTGACAACAGCTCACAAGTAGGCTAGGCTGGCTGGCCCAAATACTCCACTGATCTGCCTAGGTTCACCTGCCCTAGCCCTGGGACTGCAAAAAAGAGCTAGCGTGCTTAGCATTTCATGTGGGTCCTGGGGATTGAATTCAGGCTCTCATGCTTGTACAGTAGGCACTTTACCACATCCACTAGAAAACCCTTTTAAGCTCCCAGAATTTACTTTATTTGTTCAGAATAAATGCTTCTGTTCTTTGTTGGCAACAACGTGAGTGGGAATTCTCTTTTTAAGTTACAAAATGGGCATGAACACCATGTGGAAATGATTGGATATAAAGAAAGACATCAGGTTCTTTAGGCCAAGAACTTTATCCCTTTGTAAAATATCTGTGGCACGCCCGTAAGCAAGCCTTGACCAGAGCGCTGGACACAGACAGGCAAGGCTTTTGCTTCCTTGTTTCATGCGTTGGAGCTTTTCAGCTAAGCTCACTGTTTTACACTCTGGCAGTGGGTGTGGTCCTGGCTGTTGGGCAGAAATATTTGACAAAATCATCTCCCTTTCAGAGACTGGAAAGGGAAGTGAGTCAAAGTACAGACAAGAGCAGATGTGCCTGTTTTCTGGATAGATGCTTTCATTCTGAGGACCACACAGAGGCCTTCACAACTGTGCAGTTTGTATAAGGTTGTTTTTCAAGGGAACTGCCTATTGATAGCTGGGTCAGTCGTGGGGACTATGAGTTAGTCCTGAAGCTGGAGAAGTGGTCCACTTCACATGGCAGTGGCATTTCTTAAATCTAACCAAACCTTACCCACAGAAAGTTAGAAGCCGAGTCACTATATTCTTGTTAACCATGGAAACAATCCTTGTTTGTCTGACTTCTCTGTGATTTTATGTGTATGGTGTTTTGCCTTCACATATGTCCATGCCTTGCACTTATGGGGGTAAGAAGAGGGTCCCCTAGAACCTGAGACAGATTGTGAGCCTGTATGTGGGTGCCAGGGATCAAACCCAGGTCCTCTGCAAGAACAAGAACTCATAAGTGCTGAGTCATCTTTCTAGCCCTTGTGATTTTTAATTAAAAACAAAGAAATAAACCTTTTGTACTAACAGGAAATCAATGTATTTACAGACCTTAGATTGTCTCTCTCAGAGTGGATCATGTTCCTCAGATTCCCACTCCACTCATTTCTAACCTACACTATGGTATCTCACGTACACCAAGTGCCAGTTAGAGGTAACTGTATAGCAGGCTTTTGTCTTTAAAGAGGGGGCAGGAAGCCCAAGGTACCAACTACTTCCTAACAAGTCCAGTTTTCTCTCTTCTCACTCAGATATTCCTTTGAAACTTCAATCTAAAGGGGAAAATTAAGTTTCAACCTCCTTGGACCAGGCTCCTTTTGGTTAAGCCAGTAGAGAAGTGTATCCTTATCTGTGCTGTATCTGCTGGAGGAATGAATAGAAGGCTTTTGTCTCCCAGGATGTCAGTGTAACGCCTTCCATCACCATTGAGTTTCCTCAAAAACTTAGAGCTAAGCACCTCCTAGAACATTTCCTACATCCCAGATGGATTAGATTGCCAAAATCAAAGCAAGACCAGAGAGAGCGACCTTTCAGGTTATCCAGTTCATCCCTTTTAGTGCTCGGTTTTCTTCCTGCACCAAGTGGTTGCTGTATTTGCTGTGTTTAGAACACTGGTTCTCAGTGTTCTGAATGAGGGAGCTTCCTACCTTTCCCCGGGGAAGCCAGTCTCTAATTCCACAGTTCTCCCCGCCAGGAAGTCATCTCTGATACCCATCTTGTGTTTTCCCTCCGCTCTCTCCCGGTCCAGTCAGGCAGTCTTTGTTACAAGGCTCTTGTCTCTTTCCCTCTTGGCTGAATGCTGTTTCCCACCAGCCTTCCGGAATTCTTTGTACTACGACTCCTTTCAGGTGTCTGAAACTTGGTTCTGGAGATGGCGAAGGATGCCTTGCTGGTCTCCGCTGCCACATTTGGCTTGTGTCTTTCTGCATATGTGAATGCAGAACAGATAGGCTTAACTTCAACGTGAAATTGGGTATAAAACAAACTCATTTTCACAGCTTCCTCCTAAGCCCCTAAATATAATGCTCGCTAATGCTTCTCCAATAGGCTTATTCTTACTGGATCGAATTTGCAGCACACTTAACCAGAGTCAGCTTTTGCATCCAGCCAGAGCAAATCTTAGTTAGGTATGCCATCAGATTAAGCTAACAGTGCTGGTAAAATGTATGGTAGTGTTTGATGCCAGTAAATTATTATAATAATACCTGTGTGCTGTGGAAATATTCCTGGATTTTGAAATTTTATCTTACTAAATTCATGCACAAGGATGCTCAATGTGGCATTAATTATAAACATGAAAAGCTGAAATAATGAATGGACCTAGCAATAGGTGATTGAAACATAGGATTTTCACTAATAAATTCCCTTATATTACTTTATCAAAGTAATAAAGCAGAATACAAAGGTTTATAGTAATCCCAATTTCATATTTGTACATGTGCTAGGAAAATGCATAGTCTACATAGATTAAAAATGCTGGGTATAAAAATGGTATCATTTTGCTGCCACATGGCCTGTCTTAGTTTCCTTTCTGGTTGTTGTGATAAAATTTTCTGACCAAAGCAACTTAGCGGGAAAAGGCTTTAATTTTGTTTATAATTCTAGATTACAGTTCATCACTGCAGACAAATCATAGTGGTGGAAGCTTGAAACAGTTGGTCATGTGACATCCACAGCCAAAGCAGAGAAAGGATTAATGCACGTGTGCTCACTTGCTTGTGTCCTTGTGCCTAGCTCAATTTCTCTATACTTATACAGTTCAAGATTCTCTGCCTGGAAAGGATGCCACTCACAGCAGGCTGGGCCATCTGACATCAATCAACCTAAAGCATTCCTCATTGGGCGTGCCCACAAGCCAACCCCAAACAGACAAAATCTCTTTGAGACTCTCTTCCAGGTGAGTCTAGAATTTGTCAAGGTGACAAAACTAACCAACATGTGGTCCCTCTCATCATAAGAAGATATTATTTTTGGTTTGTTATTTCCAGACATGGTATGTTTTATAACCCAAGTCTCTATAAAATAGACTATATAATTCATGTTTAAGAATATTTATTATTTGAATTGAAGAATGTCTTTAGGTTAAGCTCTTGTGAAGTCTTTCTGCTTTACACTCAACACCTGGGTAAACTTTTATGTTTGGTGAAGGAAGATATAAACAATGACTGCCTTAGTAAGTCATGTTCGGCAGGCTGTCAGAACATGAGCATGTCCTTAAACAGGAGGACCCAACGCAGATCTCATGGCCTCTTGCTGGCTTTCTGTCTCTGACCTCTCTCTGCATCTTGGCATACACAGAGTCACGTTTTTGCTCAGAGAAGATTCTTTATCCTCCTTTATATAAGGAAAGGAGATTACTTGATCTTTAAATCAATGTACCTACACTTGAACTATAGCTTTGGTGATCAAGGAGTTTACGTCTCTGAGGCTGGGAAAAATCAGATTCATAGTCATTGTGGAAGTGAAGCTCATATTTAAGAGAGTAAACTTCACACAAAGCTTAAGCTAGAGACCACACAGCTGGTATGATAGAAAAAAACCAAGTCCTAAACTTCGTCCATCATACCCACTCCTGTTGTACTGCTGACGTGTCCTCCTGTGGATCAGCTTTCTCATCTGAAAGTGACTTTAGTATTAAGGGACTGGAGGGTAAGAGTGTATGGAGTGTGGAAGTTGCTTTCCAATGATGGCGGCTTTGAGTGATGAAGCTGAAGGCTGCCTTAGAACTACAGACAGAATTTCGGGGTCCTGATTCCTAGATTGGCAGTCTTTCTAGTCTCGCTGGTATATTCTGTGCTTTATTTTCCTTTTTCTGTTTCCCTCCCCTTCCCTTCCCTTTGTCCCCTCCCTTCCTCCCATCCTCCCTCCCTTCCTTTCTTTCATTCTTTCTTTCCTTGTCTCCTTTTTCATTTTTAAAAAATTTTTCAAGACAAGAGGTTCCTTGTGTAGCTCTGGCTGTCCTGGAACTAGCTCAAGACCAGGCTGTCCTTGAACTTAGATATCTGCTTCCTTCTGCCTCCCAAGTGCTGGGATTAAAGGTGTGCACCACCCTTGCCCAGATACTGTGGTTATTTCAATGAAAGAAAAGATTTAGCAGTGAATAGTAAACGCACTGCCCCAGGTGCGTTTTCTTTTTTTTGTTTCAAGGTTCAATTCCAAAGGACTTTCTGTTCTTAGTAGACTCTCACCTTGTGTCTTCAGAGTTACCCAACTTGTGTTCACTGCCATTTTGCAAAAGATATTCCTAAGTGAAAGAGTTGACTGACAATTATAGCTTTAGCAGTGTGAATCTATATGCCAAATTGTTTCTGAAGAACTGAGATTTGAATTCCCCATGGTAACTTTTCTGTCTTGTCTGAGATATCTGTATCACATGAGCAGCATGGTCAGGGGCTGTGATCGCTCTACATTTACCAGCCCAGTGAGGTACTGGGTACAGTGTACTACAGTGTGACTTGAGTCACTGCCAGTTTCAGGGTCACCTGTCCTCAGCCTAGAGTTGATATAGGGGGAATCTGATAGCTCTCTCAACTCAGACAAGAGGCAACTGAGAGGGGATGTGTTGAAAATTAGTTACTGTAAATAGCTTGCCTTATCTGATCCATAGTAGTGATATTTATGTGTAGCTAACATGACTTTCTTCATTTTTCAAAATCCTTTTGTCCTGCCAAGCCTAAAATGTCTTGAGGGGTTCTTCCGCTCCCGCAATGACTCCATGCTGCAAGGTGCTTTGTGTCTGCTCTGGTGACCTCTGACCTCTGGAACACAGAGTTGGCTTTTAAAGATTTCACTGTTTGCTTCAAGCTTCATGCTGGGTGCCTGCTGTGGACCACATTTCAAATGTTTTTCTAATGATTTTTCAACTACTTCCTTTGGGGGAAAAATGTCTACTTCAGAAATCATCTGTTGATAATTAGAGTGGTCAGCTACTAGTCTTCTATTATAAGGCCTCCATTAAGATACCATGTGCAGTAGTGTCAAAACTTTGTATTATAAAAGGTTCACTGGAAGAGGTTTGGAATGGGATTCTGTGGTCCTAACATTCTTGGTCAAGTTGCCAATGGTAATAACAATTGAAGTTTCATTTACAGATCAAAAATAAGATCACAGGACTACAAGAGGGTTCAGAGAATAAATAAAGCACACATTGTGCAAGCAGGAAGACATGAGTTTGGATCCTCAGAACCCATGCAAACATGGATGCAGTTGTACAACTGTGGCATCCAGCACTCCTGTGCTGAGTTGGAAGACAGACAGAAGTATCCTCAGAAACTCATTGGGCAGTTACTCTAATACATGCAGCAATGAATAAGACACTATGTTAGAGGGCTGGAGAGCTGTATCTGTGGTTTGGAGCAGTGCCTGACCTTCCAGAGGATCTGGTTTCCGTTCCTAGTGCCCATACGACAGCTCACAACCTTCTCCGTGCTCCAGAGGTGCTGTATGCACCCATATGCATACATATGGGTACATAGAGTTACATGCAGATAAAACACCATATACACAAAAGAGAGCGGACAGAGACAGGGATACTGCATCTGAAACAAGGTGAAAGGTGAGTGCTAACACCTCAGGTTGTCCTCTACACATGTACTCCGGCATATGCACATTATGAAACAGTCACACCATGGCAAATGGATACCATGGCACATGCACATCCTGGCATAAGCATACTATGGTGCATGTACAGCATAACAGATGCATGTCTTGACACATGTATACCCTAGCACATGTGCACCCATACTCACACACAGGGACACACATTCATATAGGGACACACACTCACACAGAGAGATACACACACTCACATACAGGGACACACACGTTTATTATATACATTCATATACATACATCCACAAAGATAAAAAGAAAACTAAAGCAGTCAAAAAGCCAAATTAGAAGTATTAGTAATTTATCTAATAGAATTTCCTAAGTATCTGTTTTATACTAGATACTCAAGTCTTAAATATTAGCAAGGCTAATTTGTATTCTGACTAAATTTGTAAATCTCTTATTTAGTTTTTATAATTCTGTAAGGTAAGAAGTACATTTTCAAATATGATCAATTAAATGCAGAGAGACTGTGCTGATTTATTCTATGTTTTAAAAGGCAGAATTCACCTACAGGCCCAGGCTCCCTTGTGTAAGCTTTTCTCTTTCCTGGGAATACAGGCTCTAGGCTCAAACATCTGTGCATCTAGAGCCAGACAAATCAGTAGCTTAGGAACTTTGCAACTCCTTTAGGCTAAAATAAGAAAACCTCTCTATATTACTGTAAAATGCCCATGAGCTCTGCAGGTAAGACACACGGTATACTATCTGGTGCACAGTAACTCTCAACCTTAGAGTTGTGATAAGAACAAGAATGATTATGCTGTAGCTACAGAGCGACTCAACAGAAATCTTGAGAAAAATATCCTCTCTGAAGTTCAGTAGGACCAAAGAAGTATGTAAATTTTGATCACCATTTTCACAAGTCCCTATAGAGAACATAAAACATATCTTACCTAAGTAATTTATTTATTCAATAATAAATACTTGTTCAGCAGTTGCTGTGTAGCAGACACACATGTGGGCACTGGGAGTCTCCATGAAAGACACTAATTCTCAGAAAAGGATTGCAGGCATTTCCTTTCTTTTATGTATGTATGTATGTATGTATGTATGTATGTATGTATGTATGTATGCATGTATGTAAGTATGCCTTTTAAAATTCTTTTTTTTAGTTTTTCTCTACATCCTATTTACTGTCCCCTCCTGGTCACTCCCTTCAACAATCCTTCCTCCATCTTCCCTCCCTTTCTCTTCTGAGTAGGTGGGCGCTCCCCTGGGTATTCTCTGGCCCTGGTACATCAAATCTGCAAGGCTAGGTAGCCCAGTAGAAAAACACATCCCATGTTCAGGCAACAGATTTTGGGATAGCTCCCTTGGCCCCCAACTGCAGTTGCTTAGGACCCACTTAAAGACCAAGGTGCACATCTGCTACATATGTGCAGGAAGGCCTAGGTCTAGCCCGTGTATGTTCTTTGGTTGGTGGCTCAGTCTCTGAGACCCCAAGGCTTCAGGTTAATTGATTCTATTGGTCTTCCTATAAAGTTCCTATCCCCTTTAGGCCACAATCCCTCCTCCTATTTTTCCATAAGAGCTCCCAAGCTCCATCCACTGTTTGACTGTGGGTGTCTACATCTGTCTGAGTCAGCTGCTGGGTGGAGGCTTTCAGGGAACCCATGCTAGACTCCTGTCCGCAAGCATAACAGAGTGTCATTAATAGTGTCAGGGATTGGTGCTTGCCCATGGGATAGTTCTCCTTTTTGGGTTTGCTATTAGTTGGCTGTTCCCTCAGTCTCTGTTCCACCCACCCTCCTTGCATTTTTTTTTGTAGACAGGATACATTTTAGGTCAAAAGGTTTTTGGGTGGGTTGGTGTCCCGCTGTTCCACTGGGGTTTCTGCTTGGATACTGGAAGTGACCTCTTTGGGTTCCATGTTCCCAACACTGAGTCACAGCGAAGGACAGTCCCATTGATTATTAGGCACCTCCCTTTTCCCAGTTCTCTGTCTCTTCCCAGAAAAGCTCCCTACTTCCCCATTCATTCATTCTCATAGCCTTCCCCACATCTGATCCTGAACCATCTCAATGCCCTCCCCATCATCTCTCCCATCCAGCTCCCTTCCTCCATCTGCTTCTTATGACTATTTTATTCCCCCTTCTAAATATGATTCAAGTATCCTCAAATCTTCCTTCTTGTTTAGCTTCTTTGGGTCTGTGGAGAGCAGGTTGGTATTTTACGGCCAACATCAACTTCTAAGTTGGTATACTATGTATGTCCTTTGGGGACTGGGTTACCTCACTCAGGATGATATTCTTAAGATCCATCTATTTGCCTGATTACAGACATTTTCAATGTCAGCATTTATTATATGAATGAAATGAGATCAGCGGATTCTATGAGTCACACCAATGCCTGATGAAGTGGCAGCATCAGGATGCCAAGTGCCTTCTTAGCAATTCTGGAGCTGCTTTCTGTCTGTCTGTAGTAAGAAGAGCTCTTGGTTATGGAGTCACTTTCTTTGGTGAAAGAATGGAAGTAGAATTCCATACACGTTGAGCAAATCTGAAATTTTGGCATATTATAATTATAATTTACTCAGAGGTGTTCAAACAGGGAAAAAGGAAGTAAATAAGAACACACTAGCTGAGAAGTGACATGGGAGATTGCCATGTTTGAATACAGAGTTAGCACACAGAAAGGCAGGCATCTGCTCATATGACAACTATGACTGACTCTATAATTAGGGTTTTTTTTTCTTTTTAGTACGTGCTGTGGTTTGAATATGAAAAGTTTCCCATAGGGTCATGTGTGTAAACACATGGTCCCTAGATAGAGGTGCTGTGTCAGAAGGTTATGGTACTTTTAGGAGGTGGAGTCTTGCTGGGTGAAGCACATCATTTTGAGGTTTTATAGCCTGGTCCCACACAGTCTCTCTCACTGACTACTGAGGCAACATGACAAGCTGGCCTCATGTTTCTGCTGACATGGATTCTCCACCATAGTGTACTCTATCCCTGTGGAATAGTAACTCAAGAAAAACCCCTTTTCTCCCCTAAACTGCTAGTGTCAGCATATTTATCATAATAAAACGTGACTAATAGCTTGCATACCCCAAATCCCTTCTTTGCTTACAACATAAACATGTACCATAAACTTAGGCAGCAACAGTGAACATGGAACTTTTATAAATCACCCAGTGTGTGCTAAACTGATTTGAATTATCTAAAATTCTAAAGCCAATGTCACCGAGTATCAACTGCTCACTTGGCACAAGGTTATCATTGTTCAAGTGTAATTTCTGTTATTATAATCAAATACTCAGACTAAAAGGAACTTAGGAGAAGAAAGGGCTGATTTGGCTTACACTTCCAAGTCACAGTCTGTTACTGAGGGAAGTCAAGGTAGGGATTGAAGCAGAAACAACAGAGGAACGTTAGATGCTGGCTTGCACGAGTGTTCATTCTTAGCTAGCTTAGCTGTCTTATATAGCTCAGATCTGTCCAGGAACTGGTGCTGTTCACAGTGGGCTTGGCCCTCCTATTACATCAATTCACAATCGAGATAATGTTTCATCACTAATTCATTGATTATTATATTTCTGGCCTTTTCTACAAATTCCTTGTAACCACGGTACTCATTTGTCAAACAGTGACCCTTAGTGCCAGTTAGGTGTTGTGGAGCCATCACTTATACCCTTTTGGCTCTCAGTGTTGAAGTCTAATCTTCAAAATATATTGAAATGGAATAGCATACATTTGAGGTGGGGGGCTGACTTCACTGATCAGTCTCTACCATGGCCTGGGGCAAGACACTGAGTTTCCCTACACATCAATCTGTGTGAATTGCTATCTTTCATCTTCTCTGCTTGTGGGATAGGTGGGCTGTAATAACACGGAGTTCAGCTCTTGTTGGCCCTTTCTTTCTTGTGCTGATGCATACACCCCTCTCTCCGTGTAATGTCTCATGGGTCTTGAGAATATAGCAAATGCCTTTCCTGTAACCCCCACCAAGCTTCTTCTAGGCCCAATGCCTGTTCTGTTTGGTATGCTCAAGGATAAATTAAATCCCTGAGGTGCCTAGCTACTTAAGGAAAACAGAGGAAAATGTTTGTTGTTATATTTGGAGAGATCTTGAACATCAAACTTCTACAGAGTGTATGGAAGGTTCCTTGTTTCTGTGTTTAAAATCGTCTTGCTTTCGGAGATGGGGAAGGTGACTCTTCGGTTTGTGGGGAAATGGGGTAACAGACTACAGAGTTGTCTTGTCACTTCTCTCTATTCAATGCTCTTAGATATTCCCCTCAGGCAGTGACAGTCCCCGGAAGATACCTGGGCTAAAGGTAAAATGATTCTGAAGTCCATCCCTATCACATGGCCACACATCCAAGAAGATCTCACTTAGCCTCAAGTTCCAACCATGACAATGCCTTCTCCAATAGACGATAAATTACTTAAAACCGCTTTTAAGGAAAGCCACTAACCTATATATAATATTGGTGATTTACAACCTTTCACATGCTAAAGAAACAATGCCTCTCTGTTGGCTGAGCAATGAGAGGGACTAAAACTGCTGAATTTCAGCATGATGAAACAGTGGTAGAAGTGTGCTGTTTGTAAATAGAACTAATGGGACTTTTGCTTAATGTGAATCTCTGAAACATCTCATTATTATTGTAAAGGTACAATCATATAGGAATTAGAGAAGTCTAAATTATATGCTATCATTCATTCTCATGCAAAATCTTCAAATTCCTAAGAACAATTATGAAAATATGAATTAACAATAACAGTTAAGAAAGCTGAAATAAGAAGATATGCATCATAAGGTGAACTAAAGAAGAATGTTTCTCATAAACACCGTGTTTTCATCCTGACCTCCAGTTTTGAGAGATGGCCATGCCTACACACTGACTCCTACCAGGATGCATGTGTAATGACCAGATTGGTGGTGGCGCTGGGCTGTACCACAGTGTGTAGATGGGAAAGGCAGCTGCTATTGATGAACAGAACTGAAATCATCACTCAGGCCATCACCGGTGAAAGCCTTGGGTGAATACTCTTAAAACCTAAGTATCCATTTAAAAACTAATTGCTTTTGACATTGGAAATGCACACTATGGATTTCATGTGGACGGCTTCCCTTTGAGGTCTACAGCATTTACTGCTGGGCTCCACATGTGCTCAACTGCAAAATATAATTGGGACGTTCCAACTCATTTTAGCCGGACAATGAGAACCAATCAAGAGAAGTTAGGAACTGAAATGCTTCTAACAGTTTCATTGTGGGGGGAGACTCTGTTTACCCAGAATTGTATTATGACGCTCAGTCATCCCCCAACACACTCTTGCTTTGGTGCCCTCTAACCCAATCATTTATAGTAAAATGAATTTTAGGGCGGGGGTGGTAATATTTAATGTGTGTGCTACTTGTTCTATTGCTTTGGCTTTTCATCTAACTTTACATTGTTTATAGAATCAGCACTTATATATCACAAGTTTAATCCTGGGCATGATGTTGAAATTCTGAGCTTTAAATAATGTTTCTGTTACTTGCTAATCATTTTTGCAAGTAGGGATAGAGTGTTTTGTTTGGTTAACAAAATTTGAAACATCCTTGTACTAATGCGTTTCTCTAGTTTTTGAGCAGCAAAAGAAAATGTGTACAGAGAAGGAAAAGGAATAAGAAATTAAGGGTATCTTAACAGGTATGGCTGCAAACAAAGTGTTCATTGAAATTTGAAAAGTTTTACAAAACCAAATTGAATTCTCATTTCATTCTGGTGGGATGGTGATGCCCCTTCTTTTGTGAGTAATACATTAATATAATTAAAGATTTAGTTATTTGTGAAAATCAGAATTAGTCATTTATTCATAAATTCTAGTTTTCTATATAATTGATGTGCATAATATTTGTGAATTGATTTGGTTAAATAACTCATTCAATGTTGGATTGAAATGTTTGCAAAATGACAAGAGAAAGACAGGAAAGAGAAAGGAGACACAGAAGGACACACACACACACACACACATGCGCACAGAGAAACATAGAAAGGATGGAGAGACACACAGAAAAAATAAGAGAGAAGGAAAGAAGCCCTTCTGTTTGCCAGCCGTCCAGTCTCCACACCACCATGCAAAGCTTCCCAGTCTTAAATTTGCTTTCCATTAAGACATTGGTTAGACAGCAGCTGTTGAACCTCTTAAGCGAATACACGATATGGTAATAAACAACATCTCAGAAATAGGCTTTCTGTTCACTTTACTAGGAAGCACAGTAATGAGCTCTGCATGTTCTGTACACTTTTTGCTCCAGATCCTGGTTTTAAGCAGGGGGCCTAGGGGTAGGACTCACTGCAATTGGTTTGCTTCCTACCTAGCAAATGGAAATGTTTGTTTTGTCTTTTCAATCCCAGCCACCCCTGACCATGCAGTGTGTTGTAAAATGTTCTTTGAAGTTCATGTGTCATCCATTTGCTATGAGCAGTGAGGCTGGCGTGCCACACTCTTCTCTTCATTGTGTTTGGTGTCCCGGTTTCTTTGGGGGAAGGTTCAAGTCTGACAGTCCACATCCCTTGTGGTATAGAACTCCATGCATGATGTTGGTTTTACCAGATGGGGTCTGAATCTTTATGGCTGTGAGCTCACTGTTTGTGTAGGAAAGCCAATTTATGGGGGAGTCGAAGGGTGATGATTTTAATGCAAACAAATGTCTTAAGGAGGACTTCCCGGATGCCTCATGCTTTGTGCTCAGCTGGCTGTGTGAACAATTGATGTGGCTTCTCTTTCTCCACAGCAGCAGGCAGCCCTGGAGAAAGTTGGGAGAAGACAGATGTGGCCCAGGACAGGCGTTTATAAATACAGATGTGTGCAGGGGAGGGAAAGGAGTTAGAATTTAAGGGCATCTGAATGCATTCCTCATTCTATTAGGGACTCACAGGAACCACCAGAGGGACAACACACCTACACTGAATCTTAGCTATTAGAAGTTAGGTGTTCTTTTGAGGGTGTTCTTTTATCTGTGCACAGCACTTTAAAATTTACAAGACATTTAAAACAGTCAGTTTCTCTCTTATTCATTTTATTCTCACAACTCCATTGTGATATGGATACTATTACTCCTAGGTGTGGGTAGAGTTCGGACTTTGAGAAAAATAATATCAGCTTCAGATTTCCTAGTTGCATCTTGCCTAACCTTCTTAGAAATTAAGGAAAGAAATGTACAGATTGCCTAAGCATAGTGCTTAGCACATCATAAAAGCTCAATAAATACTTTTTTTCACCCTGTCTTTCCACTGTCTTTTTCTCAGCCAAGTAGCTTAACTTGGGAAAGAGATTAGTTGAAAGGCTAAAGATACATATTTGTATATTGAGTCAAATCAAAGGTTTTAGAGATATAATTCTTTGTGTGTGTGCATGTAAAGGCTGGAGTACAAACTCGACACTTGCTTCTTGGGAACAGTGTCTATTTTATTTCAAGACAGGGCCTCTTTTTGGAGTTTAGCTATTAGGTTGGGCTGCCTGGCGAGTGATTCCCAGGAATCTCCTCAGTTCTTTCTCCACAGTCCTGGGATTATAAGCATGGGCTACCATGTCAAGAGTTTAGAACTGGAACTCGGGTATTCATGCTTAGAAACAAGCACCGTACAGCTAATCCATTTCCCTAGCTCCAGGCTTGATTATGATAATTGTCAAAAGAGTACATAATGGAGCCTATAAAACAAAAGGGCAAAGTTTAGCCTGAGAAGAAACAGTCCACAGGGCTCCAAGTACTGTGAAGGATACAACTTCAAAATTCTGCAAATAGACCCAAATCCTGTAGGGAGAGAGTTGGACTCTCAGAAGTGTGAACAATCCTGAGAGCTCAGGGGAGATTATCACTTCTGCTCACATTCCTGGCCCAAGAGGAACCCATCTAGGGCCTCTGTGCCAGGAAACTAGCAGCAGTTGGGGGCAGGATCCTTCCAGTTTCTGCCTATGTCCAGAGCTGAAAGTCAATCACCAGACCACTGACACACCTGACAGCAGAGGTAAGACCAACTTTTCTGCTCCAAGTAACCCACCTGGTGGCCTCAGAACACAAAAAGGTGGGAGGAGTACAGGACAGGACACTTCTGGTTCCTGCCTGATCCTGGAGCTGAACAAGTCCCACAGCTCTCTGTACTAAAATCCCTGAGAAAGAGAGCTGGACTCTCAGAAGTGCAAACAATCCTGAGAGCTCAGGGGAGGCCATCACTTCTGCTCACATTCCTGGCCCAAGAGGAACCTGCCTAGTGCCCTCGGGATACAGGAACCTAGGAGTTGCCAGGGGCATGACCCTTCAAGTTGAGTCCTGACCCTGAGTCCAGAGTTGAAAGCCAGTCACTAGGAGTGTTGATACAACTGAGAGCAGAGGTAAGGCCAACTCTTCTGCTCCAAGCGACCCACCTGGAGGCTTCAGAACACACAGGAGCAGCTCTCTGTTCCCAGATCCAGCTGAAAGAAAACAAGTCTATAGGACTGCTGACACACAGGCTTACAGGGTCAAGCCACTGTCAGAGACAGCGATACACTTTAACACCAGAGACACCTGATGGCTAGAGGCAAGCACAGGAAACTAAGCAACAGAAACCAAGACTACTTGGCATCATCAGAGCCTAGTTCCCCCACCAAAGCAAATGCTGGATATCCAAACACAGGAAAAGCAAGATTTGGATTAAAATCACATTGAGGACTTTAAGAAGGACATAAATAACTCCCTTAAAGAAATACAGGATAACACAGTTAAACAAGTAGAAGCCCTTAAAGAGGAAACACAAAAATCCCTTAAAGAATTACAGGAAAACACAACCAAACAGGTGAAGAAATTGAACAAAACCATCCAGGATATAAAAATGGATATAGAAACAATAAAGAAATCACCATGGGAGACACGTCTGGAGGTAGAAAACCTAAGAAAGAGATTAGGAGTCATAGACACAAGCATCACCAACAGAATACAAGAGATAAAAGAGAGAATCTCAGGGGCAGAAGATACCATAGAAAACATTGACACAACCATCCAAGATAATGTAAAACACAAAAAGCTCCCAACCCAAAATATCGAGGAAATCCAGAACACAATGAGAAGATCAAGCCTAAGGACAATAGGTATAGAGGAGAACGAAGACTCCCAACTTAAAGGGCCAGTAAATATCTTCAACAAAATTATAGAAGAAAACTTCCCTAACCTAAAGAAAGAGATGCCTATAAACATACAAGAAACCTACAGAACTCCAAATAGATTGAATCAGAAAAGAAATTACTCCCATCACATAATAGCCAAAAAACAAAATCGCAAAGGAAGAAAGAAAGAAAGAAAGAATATTAAAAGCAGTAAGGAAAAAAGGTCAAGTAACATATAAAGGCAGACCTATTAGAATTACATCAGACTTCTCACCAGAGACTATGAAAGTCAGAAGATCCTGGCTGGATGTCATACAGACCTAAGAGAACACAAATGCCAGCCCAGGCTACTATATCCAGCAAAACTCTCCATTACCATAGATGGAGAAACAAGATATTTCATGACAAAACAAAATTTACACAATATCTTTCCAAAAACCCAGTCCAAAAAAGGATAATAGATGGAAAACTCCAACACAGGAGGGAAACTACACCTTAGAAAAAAGCAAGAATGTAATCTCCTTGCAACGGAACCAAAAAACGAGAGCCACACAAACATAATTCCACCTCTATCAACAAAAAATAACAGGAAAAAACAATCACTATTCCTCAATATCTCTTAACATCAATGGAATCAATTCCCCAATAAAAAGACATAGACTAACATACTGGATGAGTCTTAAAGAGACTCCAGCATTTTGCTGCATACAGGATAAACACCTCAGTGACAAAGACAGACACTACCTCAGAGTAAAAGGCTGGAAAACAATTTTCCAAGCAAATAATCTCAAGAAACAAGTTGGAGTAGCCATTCTAATATCAAATAAAATTGACTTTCAACCAAAAGTTATCAAAAAAGATAATGGAGGACACTTCATATTCATCAAAGGAAAAATCTATCAAGATGAACTCTCAATCCTGAATATCTATACTCCAACTGCAAAGGCACCTAAATTCGTAAAATAAACCTTACTAAAGTAGAGATTTCAACATCCCACTCTCATCAATGGACAGATCATGGAAACAGAACCTAAACAGAGACACAGTGAAACTAACAGAAGTTATGAACCGAATGGATTTAACAAATATTTATAGAACATTTTATCCTAAAACAAAAGAATATAGCTTGTTTTCAGCACCTCATGGTACCTTCTCCAAAACTGAATATAATCAGTCATAGAACAGGCTTCAACAGATACAAGAAGATTGAAATAATCCCATGCATCCTATCAGATCACCATGGACTAAGGCTGGTCTTCAATAACAACAAAAACGGCAGGAAGCATACATATACATGGAAGTTGAAAAATGTTCTACTGAAGGATCTCTTGGTCAAGGAAGTAATAAAGAAATTAAAGACTTTTTAGGATTTAATGAAAATAAAGTCACAACATACCCCAACTTATGAGATACAATGAAAGCAGTGCTAAAAGGAAAACTGATTACTCTGAGTGCCGCCAAAAAGAACCTGGAGAGAGTATACACTAGCAGCTTGACAGCACACCTAAAAGCTCTAGAACAAAAAGAACAAACCATACCCAAGAGGAGTAGATAGAAGGAAATAATGAAACCCAGGGCTGAAATCAACCAAGTAGAAAGAAAAAGAACTATAAAAAGAATCAACAAAACCAGGAGCTCATTCTTTGAGAAAATCAACAAGAAAGATAAACCCTTAGTCAGACAAACCAGACGGCACTGAGAGTGTATCCAAATTAACAAAATCAGAAATGAAAAGGAAGACAGAACAACAGAATATTAGGAAATTCTAAAAATCATCAGACCCTACTACAAAAACATATATTCAACAAAACTGGAAAATCTGGATGAAATGATCAATTTTCTAGACAAATATCAGGTACCAAAATTAAATCAGGATCAGATAAACCACCTAAACAATCTCATAACTCCTAAAAGAAATAGAAGCAGTTATTAAAAGTCTCCCAACCAAGAGGAGCCCAGGACCAGATGGGTTTAGTGCAGAATTCTATCAGACCTTCATAGAAGGCCTCATACCAATATTCTTCAAACTATTCCACAAAATAGAAACAGACAGACTACTACCCAATTCCTTCTAGGAAGTCACTATTACCCTTACACTTAAACCACACAATGACCAAACAAAGAAAAGGAACTTCAGACCAACATCCCCTATGAATATGGACACACACACAAAAACTCAATAAAATTCTTGCAAATTGAATCCAAGAATACATCAAAATGATCATTCATCATGATCAAGTAGTCTTCATCCCAGGGATGCAGGGATGGTTCAATATATAGAAATCCATTAATGTAATCCACTATGTAAACAAACTCAAAGGAGAAAAAAAACACATGATCATCTCATTAGATGCTGAGAAAGCATTTGACAAAATTCAACACCCCTTTATGTTAAAAGTCTTGGAAAGTTCTGGAATTCAAGCACCATATCTGAACATAGTAAAAGCAATATATAGCAAACCAGTAGTTTCTCTAAATGAAGAGAAACTTGGAGTAATCCCACTAAAATCAGGGACTAGACAAGGCTGCCCACTCTCTCCCTACTTATTCAATATAGTACTCAAAATCTTAGTCAGAGCAATCAGACAACAAAAGGAGGTCAAAGGGATACAAATTGGAAAGGAAGAAGTCAAAATATCACTATTTGCAGATGATATGATAGTATACTTAAGTGACCCCAAAAGCTCCCCTAGAGAACTACTAAGCCTAATAAACAACTTCAGCAAAGTGGCTGGGTATAAAATTAGCTCAAACAAATCAGTAGCCTTCCTCTATTCAAAGGATAAACAGGCAGAGAAAGAAATTAAGTAAATGACACCATTCACAATAGTCACAAATAACATAAAATACAGTGTGACTCTAATCAAGCAAGTGAAAAATGTGTATGACAAGAACTTCAAGTCTCTGAAGAAAGAAATTGAAGAAGATCCCAGAAGATGGAAAGACCTCCCATGCTCATGCATTGGTAGGATAAACATAATAAAAATGGACATTTTTGCCAAAAGCCACCCACATATTCAATGCAATCCCCATCAAAATTCCAACTCAATTCTTCACAGAATTAGAAAGAGCAATTTGCAAATTCATTTGGAATAAAAAGAAACCCAGAATATCGAAAACTATACTCAACAACAAAGAACTTCCGGGGGAAATCATCATCCCTGACCTCAAGCAGTGTTACAGAGCAATAATAATAGAGCAATAATAATAAAAACTCAATGGTATTGGTACAGAGACAGACAGGTAGATCAATGGAAGAGAATTGAAGACCCAGAAACGAACCTACACACCTATGGTCACTCAACATTTGACAAAGGAGCTAAAACCATCCAGTGGGAAAAAGATATTGTTTTCAAAAAATGGTGCTCCTTCAACTGGAGGTCAGCATGTAGAAGAATGCAAATCAACCCATTCTTATAGCCCTGTACAAAGCTTAAGTCCAAGTGGATTAATTACCTCCACATCAAACCAGGTACACTCAAACTAATAGAAGAAAAAGTCAGGAGGAGCCTCAAACACATGGGCAATGGGGAGAATATCCTGAACAAAACTACCAATGGCTCATGCTCTAATATGAAGAATTGGCAAATGGGACCTCATAAAACTTCAAAGCTTCTGTAAGGCAAGGGACACTGTTACTGGGACAAATGTCAACCAATAGATTGGAAAAAGATCTTTCCCCATCCTACATCTGGTACAAGGCTAATATCCAATATATACAAAGAACTCAAGAAGTTAGACACCAAAAACCAAATAGCCCATTAGAAAATGGGGCACAGAGCTAAACAAAGAATGACTGAGAAGTACCTAAAGAGATGTTCAACATCCTTAGTCTTCAGGGAAATGCAAATCAAACAACCCTGAGATTCAACTTCATACCCATCAGAATGGCTAAAATCAAAAACTCAGGTGACAGCAGATGCTGGCGAGGATGTGGAGAAAGAGGAACACTCCTCCATTGTTGGTGGGGTTGCAAGCTGGTACAACCACCCTGGAAATCAGTCTGGAGGTTCCTCAGAAAATTGGACATTGTATTACCTGAGGACCCAGCTATAACAGTCCTAGGCATATACCCAAAGGTTGCTCCAACATACAACAAAGGCACATGCTTCATTCTGTTCATTGCAGCTTTTTTTTTTTTATATTCGCCAGAAGCTGGGAGGAACCCAGATGCCCTTCAACAGAGGAATGGAAACAGAAAATGTGGTACATCTACACAGTGGAGTACTACTCAGCTATCAAAAACAATGACTTCATGAAATTCATAGGCAAATGGATGGAATTAGAAAATATCATGCTTATGAGTGATTTACTCACCTTAAGAACTAGTCAATGATGTTTATAAACTGCATTATATTAAAGTGAGTAGATTTAAAGCAGAAAACGTGCACTTAAAAACTCAGTTAATATATAGTAACAGCATTGCGTGCCATAACTTTTACACACTTACTCTGTTTATGTTAGCAAATAGTCTTTTTTGAAGAGATGTACACTAGAGTTTAGGGGTCAAAGGACATGGGATATGCAGCTCAAGTATCCAAGAATGAAAGGTAACAAATGAAAAACAGAAGTCATCTGTGAATCCGGGTGTCTGTGACAGGTCCTTCACCTTTTTTTTTTTTAAAAAAAAAACATTTCTATGCATTTGGAATTACATTAAGTGCAAATATCAAAACAATAATGATATAAGTTTTAGATTTTAAATAGCAAAATATTTAAAATATTTTGCTTTCTCCATAGCTCGCAGTCACTGTTGTAGATCTGCTTCTTTCTCTATAGGAAGAAATAAAACAAAACCAAACACCACCCAGGAACACAGGCCAGCACACTCTGACATTCAATTCTGAGCCTTGTTGGGAAACAGAACTTGGAAAAAGGATACAGGACAAGTCAAGGATATACCATTCAAGGCCAGTTTACATCTTGATAGCATCATGAAGCAGATACAGGAATTGTCATGATACCAAAAGGACATAGGGTGAGAAGGGGCATGTGAATCATTATTGTTTTTTCTTGCTCACACAGTACCATATTGTGGTTACAAAGCAGTAACAAACCATATCCTTCCCTCAAGGTTAATGGTGATATTTATGCTGGAGAGAGTGAAAAGGGTGTCTTTACCCTCCACAAGGTTTCAACAGCAAAGCTACATTGCTTAAATTTCACCCCATTTGAGACTACAAGCTGAAAGGTTTTCTTAAGACTACCTAATTATTTGATATGGCATGAGGATGATGTTATCAGTTTCTATTCAATAGACACACTGCCATTTGGTTCTCATTTTAACATCAGCATGTCTAGGGACATGAAGTGGGGTGGGGCAGGGCGTCAAGACCAGGCTTATTTGAAAAGACTTCAAGCAAAATCTATGTAAGAGAGGTAAGAATTTTCTTGAAAAATATACCAGTGGTAGTTTCAATGATTTCTTTGAATGTCCAATGTGCCATAAATAACACATAAGAATATATCATATACAGTGTATTATAGGACATGAGAGGAATCAACATATGGTTTTCTTTATGTTTTTGAATCTTATGTTTACTTTAATTTTGGATTTAAATCAGAGCTGAAGTAAGAAAACATGCTCCCTAGGGTTGTTATTTGTTTTTGAGTCCACTCTTCTAAGCATAGTTTAAAGCCTTATGGTGATGGCATTGACCTTTAATCCAGGACTCATGAGGCAGGAGCAGGCAGATCTCTATGAGCTGGAGGCCAGCCCAGTAGAGTTCCAGGACATCCAGAACTACACAGAGAAACTCAGCCTCAATGAATAAATAAAATTAAGACATCACTTTTACATGTATTAAACTCCCAGGTTATAGATGTGTCTTAGACATCAATCTTTTATTTTGTTAATATTCTGGTATACTTGGGAGTCAGTACCCACACATCTTACATGTTTCTTTCTTGCTGTGTTGTGATTTCTTATGCTATTTCCTCTTAGTCACAGTTGTTGATTCTTTTTACACATTTCTAGATCTTGGTTCTTTCATTCTACTTTATTGAATAGCTCACATGACACTCGTGCTTCTTCAGAGGAATTATGTCTACCCAAAGAAAGAAAAGTAAAAGGCAAGTCTATAGAGTAAAAGATGATGTTATTGGCTGTGGAAACTTGGGAACAAGGTCTGAATTTAAATTGCTGTTGTTAGGCTGAGGAGGTCCTTGTTTGTTACCCCATCTAGTTCTTGAGTATCTGAAGGTAGATATGTATCCTGAGATTATACCTTATTTTTTCCTAACTCTGAACATAAATTAAAGATTCTAAATGGTTTTACTTCTACTTAATTAAAGCTCATGGATTGAAGCTATTATTGTGAATTTGCATGTATGTATGTGTGTATGTGTGTGCATGTGCATGAATATATATATATTTATATATGTTGAACATGCATATGCTAATGTGTGTGAAGTCCAAAGGTTGATATTGGGTGTCTTCTTCAATTGTTGTCTACCTTCTTTTCTTTACACAAGGTCACTATTGAGGCTGGAATTCACTGATTCAGCTAGACCAGCTGGACATGAGCTTCAGGGATGCACCTGTCTCTGGCAGTGTTGGGGTTATGGGTCCACAATACCATGTCCATCTTTTTTTTAATCCATATTTATTAAATTGGGCATTTCTTCTTTACATTTCAAATGTTACTCCCTTTCCTGGTTTCCAAGCCAACATCCTCCTAACCGCTCCACCTCCCCTTCTATATGGGTGTTCCCCTTCTCATCCTCCCCCCATTACCACCCTCCCCCCAAGAATCCCATTCACTGGGGGTCCAGACTTGGCAGGACCAAGGACTTCCCCTTCCATTGATGCCCTTACTAGGCTATTCATTGTTACCTATGCAGTTGGAGTCCAGTGTCAGTCCATGTATAATCTTTGGGTAGTGGCTTAGTCCCTGGAAGCTCTGGTTGGTTGGCATTGTTGTTCACATGGGGTCTCAAGCCCCTTCAAGCTCTTCCAGTCCTTTCTCTGATTCCTTCAACGGAGATTCCATTCTCAGTTCAGTGGTTTGCTGCTGGCATTCGCCAATATATTTGCCGTATTCTGGCTGTGTCTCTCAGGAGAGATCTACATCCAGTTCCTGTCAGCGTACACTTCTTTGCTTCATCCATCTTATCTAGTTTGGTGGCTGTATATGTATGGGCCACATGTAGGGCAGGCTCTGAATGGGTGTTCCTTCAACCTCTGTTCTAAACTTTGCCTCCCTATTCCCTCCCAAGGGTATTCTTGTTCCCCTTTTAAAGAAGGGATGAAGCATTCGCATTTTGGTCATCCTTCTTGAGTTTCATGTGTTCTGTGCATCTAGGGTAATTCAAGCATTTGGGCTAATAGCCACTTATCAATGAGTGCATACCATGTGTGTTTTTCTGTGATTGGGTTACCTCACTCAGGATGATATTTTCCAGTTCCATCCATTTGCCTATGAATTTCATTAAGGCATTGTTTTTGATAGCTGAGTAGTATTCCATTGTGTAGATGTACCACATTTTCTGTATCCATTCTTCTGCTGAAGGGCATCTGGGTTCTTTCCAGCTTCTGGATATTATGAATAAGGCTGCTATGAACATACTGGAGCACGTGTCTTTGTTATATGTTGGGGCATATTTTGGGTATATGCCAAAGAGAGGTATAGCTGGGTCCTCAGGTAGTTCAATGTACAACTTTCTGAGGAACCTCCAGACTGATTTCCAGAAAGGTTGTACCAGTCTGCAATCCCACCAACAATGGAGGAGTGTTCCTCTTTCTCCACATCCTCGCCAGCATCTGCTGTCACCCGAGTTTTTGATCTTACCCATTCTGACTGGTGTGAGGTAGAATCTCAGGGTTGTTTTGATTTGCATTTCCCTTATGACTAAAGATGTTGAAAATTTCTTTAGGTACTTCTCAGTCATTTGGCATTCCTCAGCTGTGAATTCTTTGTTTAGTTCTGAACCCCATTTTTAATAGGGTTATTTGTCTCCCTGCAGTCTAACTTTGTGAGTTCTTTGTATATTTTGGATATAAGCTCTCTATCAGTTGTAGGATTGGTAAAGATCTTTTCCCAATCTGTTGGTTGCTGTTTTGTCCTAACAACAGTGTCCTTTGCCTTACAGAAGCTTTGCAGTTTTATGAGATCCCATTTGTCGATTCTTAATCTTAGAGTATAAGGCATTGGTGTTTTGTTCAGGAAATTTTATCCAGTTCACCATGTGTTCGAGATTCTTCCCCACTTTTTCCTCTATTACTTTGAGTGTGTCTGGTTTGATGTGGATGTCCTTGATCCACTTGGACTTAAGCTTTGTACAGGGTGATAAGCATGGATAGATCTGCATTCTTCTCATGCTGACCTCCAGTTGAACCAGCACCATTTGCTGAAAATGTTATCTTTTTTCCATTGTATTATTTGGCTCCTTTGTCAAAAATCAAGTGACCATAGGTGTGTGGGTTCATTTCTCGGTCTTCATTTCTATTCCACTGGTACCAATACCGTACAGTTTTCATCACTATTGCTCTGTAATACTGCTTGAGTTCAGGGATAGTGATTCCCCCGGAAGTCCTTTTATTGTTGAGGATAGTTTTAGCTATTTTGGTTTTTTTGTTATTACAGATGAAGTTTTTAAACTGTTCTGTCTAACTCTGTGAAGAATTGGGTTGGAATTTTGATGGAGATTGTATTGAATCTGTAGATCACTTTTGGTAAAATGGCCATTTTTACTATATTAATCCTGATAATCCATGAGCACGGGAGATCTTTCCATCTTCTGAGATCTTCAATTTCTTTCTTCAGAGGCTTGAAGTTCTTATCATACAGATCTTTCACTTGCTTGGTTAAAGTCACACTGAGGTATTTTATATTATTTGGGACTATTATGGAAGGTGTCATTTCCCCAATTTCATTCTCGGCTTGTTTCTCTTTTGTGTAGAGGAAGGCTACTGATTTATTTGAGTTAATTTCCCTTTTCATTTCTGATTTTGTTAATTTGAAAACACTCTCTCTGTCCCCTGGTTATTCTGGCTAAGGGTTTATCTATCTTGTTCATTTTCTCAAAGAACCAGCTTTTGGTTCTGTTGATTCTTTGTATAGTCTGTTTTGGTTCTATTTGACTGATTTCTGCTCTGAGTTTGATTATTTCCTGCCTTCTATTCCTCCTGGGTGTATTTGCTTCTTTTTGTTCTAGAGCTTTTAGGTGTGCTGTCAAGCTGCTGATATATGCTCTCTCCCGTTTCTTTCTGCAGGCACTCAGAGCTATGAATTTTCCTTTTAGCACAGCTTTCATTGTGTCCCATAAGTTTGGGTATATTGTACCTTTATTTTCATTAAATTCTAAGAAGTCTTCAATTTCTTTATTTCTTCCTTGACCAGGTTATCATTGAGTAGAGCATTGTTCAACTTCCATGTATATGTGGGCATTCTTTCCTTATTGTTATCAAAGACCAGCTTTTGCCTGTGGTGGTCTGATAGGACACATGGTATTATTTCTATCTTTCTATATCTGTTGAGGCCTGTTTTGTGACTGATTATATGGTCAGTTTTGGAGAAAGTACCATGAGATATCCTTTTGTTTTAGGATAGAATGTTCTATAAATATCTGTTAAGTCCATTTGGTTCATGACTTCTCTTAGTCTGTCTATGTCTCTGTCTAATTTCTGTTTCCATGATCTGTCCATTGATGAGAGTGGGGTGTTGAAATCTCCTACTATTATTGTGTGAGGTGTAATGTGCGCTTTGAGCTTTAGTAAGGTTTCTTTTAAGTATGTAGGTGCCCTTGTATTAAGGGCATAGATATTCAAGATTGAGAGTTCATCTTGGTGGATTTTTCCTTTGATGAATATGACATGTCCTTCCTTATCTTTTTTGATGACTTTTGGTTGAAAATAGATTTTATTCAATATTAGAATGGCTACTCCAGCTTGCTCCTTCAGACCATTTGCTTAGAAAGTTGTTTTCCAGCCTTTCACTCTGAGGTAGTGTCTGTCTTTGTCTCTGAGGTGTGTTTCCTGTAGGCAGCAATATGCTGGGTCCTCATTTTGTATCCAGTTTGTTAATCTGTGTCTTTTTATTGGGGAACTGAGTCCATTTATTTTGAGAGATATTAAGGAATAATGATTGTTGCTTCCTGTTATCTTCGTATTTGTAGGTGAGGTTATGTTTGTGCGCTTGTCTTCTCTTTGTTTTGTTGCAAAATGATTAGTTTCTTGCTTTTTCTAGGGTGTAGCTTGCCTCCTTGTGTTGGGCTTTACCATTTATTAACCTTTGTAGGGCTGGATTTACAGAAAGATATTGTGTAAATTTTGTTTTGTCATGATATATCTTGGTTTCTCCATCTATGTTAATTGAGAGTTTTGCTGGATATAGAAACCTGGGCTGGCATTTGTATTCTCTTAGGGTCTGTATGACATCTGTCCAGGATCTTCTGGCTTTCATAGTCTCTGGTGAGAAGTTTGGTGTGATTCTGATATGTTAGTTGATCTTTTTCCCTTACTGCTTTTAATACTCTTTCTTTGTTTTGTGTATTTGGTGTTTTGACTGTTATGTGGTGGGAGGAGTTTCTTTTTTGGTCCAATCTATTTGGAGTTCTGTAGGCTTCTTGTATGTTTATGGGCATCTTTAGGTTAGGGAAGTTTTCTTCTATGATTTTGTTGAAGACATTTACTGGTCTTTCGAGTTGGGAGTCTTCACTCTCTTCTATACCTATTATCCTTAGGTTTGATCTTCTCATTGAGTCCTGGATTTCCTGTATGTTTTGTGCCAGTAGCTTTTTCCATTTTCCATTATCTTTGACTGTTGTGTTGATGATTTCTATGGAATCTTCTGCTCCTGAGATTCTCTCTTCTATATCTTGTATTCTGTTGGTGATTCTTGTATATACGGCTCCTTGTCTCTTCCTTTGTTTTTCTATATCCAGGGTTGTTCCCTTTGTGCTTACTTTATTGTTTCTATTTCCATTTTCAATTCCTTCACTTGTTTGATTGTGTTTTCCTGGAATTCTTTGAGGGATTTTTGTGTTTCCTCTCTGTAGGCTTCTATTTGTTTACTTGTGTTTTCCTGCATTTCTCTAAGGGAGTTCTTTATATCTTTCTTTTTTTTTTTTTTTTTTTTTATTAACTTGAGTATTTCTTATATACATTTCGAGTGTTATTCCCTTTCCCGGTTTCCGGGCAAACATCCCCCTCCCCCGTCCCCTTCCTTATGGGTGTTCCCCTCCCAACCCTCCCACCATTGCCGCCCTCCCCCCATAGACTAGTTCACTGGGGGTTCAGTCTTAGCAGGACCCAGGGCTTCCCCTTCCACTGGTGCTCTTACTAGGATATTCATTGCTACCTATGGGGTCAGAGTCCAGGGTCAGTCCATGTATAGTCTTTAGGTAGTGGCTTAGTCCCTGGAAGCTCTGGTTGCTTGGCATTGTTGTACTTTTGGGGTCTCGAGCCCCTTCAAGCTCTTCCAGTTCTTTCTCTGATTCCTTCAATAGGGGACCTATTCTCAGTTCAGTGGTTTGCTGCTGGCATTCGCCTCTGTATTTGCTGTATTCTGGCTGTGTCTCTCAGGAGCGATCTACATCCGGCTCCTGTCGGTCTGCACTTCTTTGCTTCATCCATCTAGTCCAATTGGGTGGCTGTATATGTATGGGCCAAATGTGGGACAGGCTCTGAATGGGTGTTCCTTCAGTCTCTGTTTTAATCTTTGCCTCTCCCTTCCCTGCCAAGGGTATTCTTTTTCCTCATTTAAAGAAGGAGTGAAGCATTCACATTTTGATCATCCGTCTTGAGTTTCGTTTGTTCTAGGGATCTAGGGTAATTCAAGCATTTGGGCTAATAGCCACTTATCAATGAGTGCATACCATGTATGTCTTTCTGTGATTGGGTTAGTTCAGTCAGGATGATATTTTCCAGTTCCAACCATTTGCCTACGAATTTCATAAACTCGTTGTTTTTGATAGCTGAGTAGTATTCCATTGTGTAGATGTACCACATTTTCTGTATCCATTCCTCTGTTGAAGGGCATCTGGGTTCTTTCCATTTTCTGGCTATTATAAATAAGGCTGCGATGAACATAGTGGAGCACGTGTCTCTTTTATATGTTGAGGCATCTTTTGGGTATATGCCCAAGAGAGGTATAGCTGGATCCTCAGGCAGTTCAATGTCCAATTTTCTGAGGAACCTCCAGACTGATTTCCAGAATGGTTTTACCAGTCTGCAATCCCACCAACAATGGAGGAGTGTTCCTCTTTCTCCACAACCTCGCCAGCATCTGCTGTCACCTGAGTTTTTGATCTTAGCCAATCGCACTGGTGTGAGGTGAAATCTCAGGGTTGTTTTGATTTGCATTTCCCTTATGACTAAAGATGTTGAACATTTCTTTAGGTGTTTCTCAGCCATTCGGCATTCCTCAGCTGTGAATTCTTTGTTTAGCTCTGAACCCCATTTTTTAATAGGGTTATTTGTTTCCCTGCGGTCTAACTTCTTGAGTTCTTTGTATATTTTGGATATAAGGCCTCTATCTGTTGTAGGGTTGGTAAAGATCTTTTCCCAATCTGTTGGTTGCCGTTTTGTCCTAACCACAGTGTCCTTTGCCTTACAGAAGCTTTGCAGTTTTATGAGATCCCATTTGTCAATTCTTGATCTTAGAGCATAAGCCATTGGTGTTTTGTTCAGGAAATTTTTTCCAGTGCCCATGTGTTCCAGATGCTTCCCTAGTTTTTCTTCTATTAGTTTGAGTGTGTCTGGTTTGATGTGGAGGTCCTTGATCCACTTGGACTTAAGCTTTGTACAGGGTGATAAGCATGGATCGATCTGCATTCTTCTACATGTTGCCCTCCAGTTGAACCAGCACCATTTGCTGAAAATGCTATCTTTTTTCCATTGGATGGTTTTGGCTCCTTTGTCAAAAATCAAGTGACCATAGGTGTGTGGGTTCATTTCTGGGTCTTCAATTCTATTCCATTTGTCTATCTGTCTGTCTCTGTACCAATACCATGCAGTTTTTATCACTATTGCTCTGTAATACTGCTTGAGTTCAGGGATAGTGATTCGCCCTGAAGTCCTTTTATTGTTGAGGATAGCTTTAGCTATCCTGGGTTTTTTGTTATTCCAGATGAATTTGCAAATTGTTCTGTCTAACTCTTTGAAGAATTGGATTGGTATTTTGATGGGGATTGCATTGAATCTGTAGATTGCTTTTGGTAAAATGGCCATTTTTACTATATTAATCCTGCCAATCCATGAGCATGGGAGATCTTTCCATCTTCTGAGGTCTTCTTCAATTTCTTTCTTCAGTGTCTTGAAGTTCTTATTGTACAGATCTTTTACTTGCTTGGTTAAAGTCACACCGAGGTACTTTATATTATTTGGGTCTATTATGAAGGGTGTCGTTTCCCTAATTTCTTTCTCGGCTTGTTTCTCTTTTGTATAGAGGAAGGCAACTGATTTATTTGAGTTAATTTTATACCCAGCCACTTTGCTGAAGTTGTTTATCAGCTTTAGTAGTTCTCTGGTGGAACTTTTGGGATCACTTAAATATACTATCATGTCATCTGCAAATAGTGATATTTTGACCTCTTCTTTTCCGATCTGTATCCCTTTGATCTCCTTTTGTTGTCTGATTGCTCTGGCTAGAACTTCAAGAACTATATTGAATAAGTAGGGAGAGAGTGGGCAGCCTTGTCTAGTCCCTGATTTTAGTGGGATTGCTTCAAGTTTCTCTCCATTTAGTTTAATGTTAGCAACTGGTTTGCTGTATATGGCTTTTACTATGTTTAGGTATAGGCCTTGAATTCCTATTCTTTCCAGGACTTTTATCATGAAGGGGTGTTGAATTTTGTCAAATGCTTTCTCAGCATCTAATGAAATGATCATGTGGTTCTGTTCTTTCAATTTGTTTATATAATGGATCACGTTGATGGTTTTCCGTATATTAAACCATCCCTGCATGCCTGGGATGAAGCCTACTTGATCATGGTGGATGATTGTTTTGATGTGCTCTTGAATTCGGTTTGCCAGAATTTTATTGAGTATTTTTGCGTCGATATTCATAAGGGAAATTGGTCTGAAGTTCTCTTTCTTTGTTGTGTCTTTGTGTGGTTTAGGTATAAGAGTAATTGTGGCTTCGTAGAAGGAATTCGGTAGGGCTCCATCTGTTTCAATTTTGTGGAATAGTTTGGATAATATTGGTATGAGGTCTTCTATGAAGGTTTGATAGAATTCTGCACTAAACCCATCTGGACCTGGGCTCTTTTTGGTTGGGAGACCTTTAATGACTGCTTCTATTTCCTTAGGAGTTATGGGGTTGTTTAACTGGTTTATCTGTTCCTGATTTAACTTTGATACCTGGTATCTGTCTAGGAAATTGTCCATTTCCTGAAGATTTTCAAATTTTGTTGAATATAGGTTTTTATAGTAAGATCTGATGATTTTTTGAATTTCCTCTGAATCTGTAGTTATGTCTCCCTTTTCATTTCTGATTTTGTTAATTTGGACGCACTCTCTGTGTCCTCTCGTTAGTCTGGCTAAGGGTTTATCTATCTTGTTGATTTTCTCAAAGAACCAACTTTTGGTCCTGTTGATTCTTTCTATGGTCCTTTTTGTTTCTACTTGGTTGATTTCAGCTCTGAGTTTGATTATTTCCTGCCTTCTACTCCTCCTGGGTGTATTTGCTTCTTTTTGTTCTAGAGCTTTTAGGTGTGCTGTCAAGCTGCTGACATATGCTCTTTCCTGTTTCTTTCTGCAGGCACTCAGCGCTATGAGTTTTCCTCTTAGCACAGCTTTCATTGTGTCCCATAAGTTTGAGTATGTTGTATCTTCATTTTCATTAAATTCTAAAAAGTTTTTAATTTCTTTCTTTATTTCTTCCTTGACCAGGTTATCATTGAGTAGAGCATTGTTCAATTTCCACGTATATGTGGGCATTCTTCCCTTATTGTTATTGAAGACCAGTTTTAGGCCGTGGTGGTCCGATAGCACGCATGGGATTATTTCTATCTTTCTGTACCTGTTGAGGCCCGTTTTTTGACCAATTATATGGTCAATTTTGGAGAAAGTACCATGAGGAGCTGAGAAGAAGGTATATCCTTTTGCTTTAGGATAGAATGTTCTATAAATATCCGTTAAGTCCATTTGGCTCATGACTTCCCTTAGTCTGTCGACATCACTGTTTAATTTCTGTTTCCATGATCTGTCCATTGATGAGAGTGGGGTGTTGAAATCTCCCACTATTATTGTGTGAGGTGCAATGTGTGTTTTGAGCTTTAGTAAGGTTTCTTTTACGTATGTAGGTGCCCTTGTATTTGGGGCATAGATATTTAGGATTGAGAGTTCATCTTGGTGGATTTTTCCTTTGATGAATATGAAGTGTCCTTCCTTATCTTTTTTGATGACTTTTAGTTGGAAATTGATTTTATTTGATATTAGAATGGCTACTCCAGCTTGCTTCTTCTGACCATTTGCTTGGAAAGTTGTTTTCCAGCCTTTCACTCTGAGGTAGTGTCTGTCTTTGTCTCTGAGGTGTGTTTCCTGTAGGCAGCAGAATGCAGGGTCCTCGTTGCGTATCCAGTTTGTTAATCTATGTCTTTTTATTGGGGAGTTGAGGCCATTGATATTGAGAGATAGTAAGGAATAGTGATTATTGCTTCCCGTTATATTCATATTTGGAAGTGAGGTTATGTTTGTGTGCTTTCGTTGTCTTTGTTTTGTTGCCAAGACGATTAGTTTCTTGCTTCTTCTAGGGTATAGCTTGCCTCCTTATGTTGGGCTTTACCATTTATTATCCTTTGTAGTGCTGGATTTGTAGAAAGATATTGTGTAAATTTGGTTTTGTCATGGAATATCTTGGTTTCTCCATCAATGTTAATTGAGAGTTTTGCTGGATACAGTAACCTGGGCTGGCATTTGTGTTCTCTTAGGGTCTGTATGACATCAGTCCAGGATCTTCTGGCCTTCATAGTTTCTGGCGAGAAGTCTGGTGTGATTCTGATAGGTCTCCCTTTATATGTTACTTGACCTTTTTCCCTTACTGCTTTTAATATTCTTTCTTTATTTTGTGCGTTTGGTGTTTTGACAATTATGTGACGGGAGGTGTTTCTTTTCTGGTCCAATCTATTTGGAGTTCTGTAGGCTTCTTGTATGCCTATGGGTATCTCTTTTTTTAGGTTAGGGAAGTTTTCTTCTATGATTTTGTTGAAGATATTTACTGGTCCTTTGAGCTGGGAGTCTTCACTCTCTTCTATACCTATTATCCTTAGGTTTGATCTTCTCATTGAGTCCTGGATTTCCTGTATGTTTTGGACCAGTAGCTTTTTCCGCTTTACATTATCTTTGACAGTTGAGTCAATGATTTCTATGGAATCTTCTGCTCCTGAGATTCTCTCTTCCATCTCTTGTATTCTGTTGGTGAAGCTTGTATCTACAGCTCCTTGTCTCTTCTTTTGGTTTTCTATATCCAGGGTTGTTTCCATGTGTTCTTTCTTGATTGCTTCTATTTCCATTTTTAATTCCTTCATCTGTTTGATTGTGTTTTCCTGGAATTCTTTCAGGGATTTTTGCCATTCCTCTCTGTAGGCCTCTACTTGTTTATTAATGATTTCCTGTGTTTCCCTAAGTGTGTTCATGTCTTTCTTGAAGTCCTCCAGCATCATGATCAAATATGATTTTGAAACTAGATCTTGCTTTTCTGGTGTGTTTGGATATTCCATGTTTGTTTTGGCGGGAGAATTGGGCTCCGATGATGGCATGCAGTCTTGGTTTCTGTTGCTTGGGTTCCTGCACTTGCCTCTCGCCATCAGATTATCTCTAGTGTTACTTTGTTCTGCTATTTCTGACAGTGGCTAGACTGACCTATAAGCCTGTGTGTCAGGAGTGCTGTAGACCTGTTTTCCTCTCTTTCAGTCAGTTATGGGGACAGTGTGTTCTGCTTTCCGGCGTGTAGTTTTTCCTCTCTACAGGTCTTCAGCTGTTCCTGTGGGCCTGTGTCTTGAGTTCACCAGGCAGCTTTCTTGCAGCAGAAAATTTGGTCTTACCTGTGGTCCCGAGGCTCAGGTTCGCTCGTGGGGTGCTGCCCAGGGGCTCTCTGCAGCGGCAGCAACCAGGAAGACCTGTGCCGCCCCTTCCGGGAGCTTCAGTGCACCAGGGTTCCAGATGGTCTTTGGCTTTTTCCTCTGGCGTCCGAGATGTGTGTGCAGGGAGCAGTCTCTTCTGGTTTCCCAGGCTTGTCTGCCTCTCTGAAGGTTTAGCTCTCACTCCCACGGGATTTGGGTGCAGAGAACTGTTTATCCGGTCTGTTTCTTTCAGGTTCCGGCGGTGTCTCAGGTGCAGAAGTCCTGCCGCTCCTGGGCCCTCCCCCACGGGAGCCCAGAGGCCTTATACAGTTTCCTCTTGGGCCAGGGATGTGGGCAGGGGTGAGCAGTGTTGGTGGTCTCTTCCGCTCTGCAGCCTCAGGAGTGCCCACCTGACCAGGCGGTTGGGTCTCTCTCTCACCGGGTCTGGGAGCAGAGAGCTGCTGCTCTTTATATCTTTCTTGAAGTCCTCCATCATCATGATCAAATGTGATTTTAAATCTAGATCTTGCTTTTCTGGTGTGTTTGGATATTCAGTGTTTGCTTTGTTGGGAGAATTGGGCTCTGCTGATGCCATGTAGTCTTGGTTTCTGTTGCTTGGGTTCTTGAGCTTGCCTCTAGTCATCAGGTTGTCTCTGGTGTTACCTTGTTTTGCTATTTCTGACAGTGGCTTGACCATCCTATATGCCTGTGTGTCAGGAGTGCAGTAGATCTGTTTTCCTGTTTTCTTTCAGCCAGTTATGCAAACAGAGTGTTCTGCTTTCTGGCATGTAATTGTTCCTGTCCACTGACTTTCAGCTGTTTCTGTGGGTGGGAAGCAGAAGGGCCTGCTCCTACTTCTCCTGGGTCCCTGTGCAAAGGGGGCCCAGATGGTGCTAGGTATTTTCCTCTAGAGTCAGAAATGTGGTTAGAGAGTAGTCTCCTCTGGTTTCCCAAGTGTGTCTGCCCCTCTGAAGGTCTAGCTCTCCCTCCCACCGCATTTGGGTGTGGGGAGCTGTTTGACCGGGTCCGTTCAGATCCAGGCACAGTCTGGACCGCAGGGCTCCTGCAGCTTGACTGCCCCTATCTTCCTGTGTCCAGACATACCCATCTTTTAATGTGGGTTCTAGGGCTTTGAACTGAGGTCTTCACACTTGCATGAAAGCACTATACTGATTAAACTATCCTCACAGCCCATTGAATGTATTCTTTTTATTTATAATTCAAAGAATTCTTTGAATAATGAAAACGGCATTAGGAAAAGACTTACATATAATCGTCTAAACAATTAACTAAATTACAGGAATAGTGATTAAGTAATAGTATAGAAACTGCTTATGAGCTGTGTGCAGGTGGATTAAACCTGGGTCTGCAGCTATCCCTTCTTTCTTTCCTCCTTAGAATCAATGTTGAGTGATTATTGGCTCTTGTACAGACTAGTGATTCAATGGAAGTAGTTTATATTACAAAGACCGTTAAACTTTTTCCATATTAAAGTTCCATATATTATAGGTAGGATGGTAAAAAGAACCTGCACACAAGTAGAAAGTTACTCCCTTTCCAAGGGAGTACATTGATTCATATCCTGCTGGTGGTGGGAAAAGCAGATTTGAAAAATAACAGAAAATTCAAAGGAGGATTCAACAATTCATCCTTTAAAAACTAGTTTGTGCACCTCTCAAGGACAGAAACTGGTGCTTATTTCTCTGTTTCATAGAACATAGTGGTGGCATTTGACATCCAATTTTTGAATAGTATCACTTTTCATAATACCACTGAGTGGTGAAATTACCTAAAGAACAAGAGACAGAAAAGAACACAAGATAGAATGATACAGAAGAAATAACACAATAAAGGAACATTCAAGAAAATAGTGAGGGTACCCACGTTTGTTTCTGATGACAAAAGTAGGAATAATCAAAAAAGACTCCTTGTGTGTGGTGGATTCTTCTGGAATGGACCACCCTGCCATTTAATCAAATCTGTTCTATGTCCCAGGGAGTTTTTTCTTTAGGCTACAGCCTTGTACAGGACATACAGATGTGAGCCTCCTGCTGTCTTCATTAACACACACACACACACACACACACACACACACACACACACACACACACACACCAGAAGTGGCAGAAAAGGACTGAGCAAATGAAGAAAAACTGGATCAAGCAGAGAGGCTTGTCTCTATGCTTCAGTTTCTTAGCATTCGCAGCTGTCATCTGTTTTCAGTTTGGTAATTTTTATCAAAGCAATGTAGCACATGCTGTCACAGGAACTGCTCCAGCTCATGCTCCCCAGCAGGTCACCGGGTATCCCCTGGTGTGCAGAGTCACAATACCTTTCCTGCCAGTGGATGAGGAGGAGAGAAAGCTCTGCTCAGCATCAGGTTTTAGTCCATCCTGGAAGCAGTGAAGCCAAAGGCAGAGATAAGAAATGCAAAGAACAAATTATTACACTTAAGGAGTTCATCTATTAACTTCATAAATAGTTACTGAATAGTTATTATTCTTTGTTGTGACATAATTTAATTTCCTTATGGAAGTTAAAAGAGTTACCCTGATACTGAGGGTATCTTTAGATGCCTTTAGGTTAATGTTTTCATTGGTGACACTTCCACATGCTTGGCCTGTTCTCCTTAACCAAATGTATATGTCTGGGTTTGGGAGGACAACTCATAGTCACAGAAGGAAAGGGACAACTACTTAGTTCAGGCTGCAACTAAAACAGATTCAGAAGAATATTTATTGACTACATTATCGGAAAGGGAACACCAAAACATTTGACAACAGGGACAGAGTTGGGGCTAACCTATTGTAGGTTAGAATTTGAATAAAGTTGTATAACAGTAAACACCCTCTGACCCAGGTCCCTTTACATGGAGTCTATGAATATAGTTGGTTGTGAGTTTGCTTAGTATATAATAATGGGTTCAAAAATATTTTTCAGGTACTAGAACCTCCATAATGTTGAATTAGCCAATGGGCGAGAGCTGTCAGAGCAAAAGATAAAAGCTGGTAGAGACTTCTGAAACTCCCTTTCTACTAACACCCCCCCCCCTCATCAACCCTGATGAATCAAAATCAATACTTCATCCTGGGAAAGTAGCATAGATTGATGAAATCCTATAGATAGAATGCATAGGAAGCATATAAAGATATGCATAGACCGACAAAGTAATAAATTGTTCATAAAGCAGACTCTTAAAGAAGCCATGGGGAATAGTTCTGTTGGAGAAAATTACTGTGGTATGCAACTATTGACTTTGTACACATTCTTTTCTGGTTATCAGTAAGAAGCAGTAAAGGCAGTTTCCACTCATGTTGAATAAATAACACTATGCAATGAGAATCTTGCCTCAAGGCTATGTTAATTCTTACTCTCTGAAGGGACCTGGATGATCTGAACATTCCTCCATTTATCATGTAGGTTTTTCTATACTGACAGTATCCCGCTAATTGAAACCTATTAGGAAGAAGTGGAAAGTGTACTAGAGACTTTGATGCAACACAACTACATCAGTATCAGAGATGAACTGTGTGAAGATCCAGAGTCTCATTAGGTCAATGGAATTTTCTGGCAGTTAAGTGTTTTGGGGTCATGGTTTGGACCTCCTTCTAAATTAAGGGGGAACACTGTATCATCTCACACCACTTGTAAGAAAAAGTCCAGCATTTGTGAGGTTGCCTTGGGTTCTGGGAACAGCATGCTCCACATGTGGGATGCTTCTCAGATGCATTTGCTAACCGTTGATATGGAAGGTTGCCAAGTATAAATGGAACCTCCACTAGGAAAGAGCTCTGCTGCTTTGGGCTTGTAATTCAACAGACTCTTTGGTGTCAGAGGTGTCTGTGGTGGAAAAGGATGCTGCGTGGTATTTGTGGAAAACCAGTGTTGAATTCCATAGTTTTAGAAGGCATACAACATTCCGATATTACCAATTGCTTTTCCACTGTGTCTTGGTAGAGATGAAGTGGGGAGGAGAGGGGGCAGAGACTGGCCTGTAGACCATGCTGTTCATCATGAACTGGTTCTGTTAGCCTCTCTCGTCACAAAGTCACATATAGGGCCATGTGAGTATGGAGAGAAGCTTGTGACCTGCTGGTAAAGGAGAAAGGGCTGGATGCAGTCACAGATCAGCTTGTGTAGACTGACATAACCCCCACAGGTAGTGTTCTGGAGGACAGAGCCCAGGGAGAAAATGGTCCATGTGGGCACAATGTTGAGTAGCACATTTTATTTCATGTGGAAAAAAAAAGTAGCCTAAAGTAAGAATGTGCATGACACCTTGGGCTGTGAAGAACAGCAAAGGTGGGAAGACAGGAGGTAGAGAGTTCTAAGAAAGAACCTCAGTGGATCTATGAGAATGGGCACAAGCGGGAAGATCTCGTGTTAGTGCAACTTGCTTGGATTCACATTAGGAAACAGATTAAAGAACTAAAGTAACAGGAATGAAGCAATCATTTAAACACTGGGCAATATCTAGCACAGAAGAGACACAGTGGTAGGATAAACACACCAAGCATGATGATGGGATGACAGTATAGTTTTTATTTTTCTCACTGAGACTGATCTAACTGCCAATTCTATTAGTACCCAGTCTAAAGGCATTATCATTAGATGGCATATCTAGGGAGGAAAATGACTGAACATTCAGTGGACAGCTGATAACCTTAGGCCTTTTATACTCAGGAAAGGCAGTGGTTTTTCTTTACTGTAACTTTAACCTGTTCTGAATATTAATTTTCTTTTCTTGTTGGCAGAGCCTCTAAGTCACTCTCTGAGTACTGACAAGGATTAGCTTCATCGTTTTTAATATTGTGTGACACTGGCTTAGAGCAATGCACTGGATATACAGCACAGGATGCCAACATTGGGCCCTGGTCTATTGTATTTGGTAGCTGCTGGTCTAATAGTCTCTGATGGCGTTTTACATATCTAAGTCAGGTAACATCTCAGAAGGATGTAGCTTAAGGATTCAGGGCCATCCTCTCAGCATTAGGCTCTGCTGGTTAAAATGTTCAGGTTCCTAGAGGACAATGCTTTTATCAAAGAGCTGTGGTGGTTCTGTACATTTGAAAATATTGCTGTTACTTCATCACCTTGGATCTCTATGCTAAGAAACCAACAAGAAATGAGTCTTGGTGGCTGGAGAGAGAGCTCAGTGTCTAAGAGTGCATTTTCAGGGGACTAGAGTTTAGTTCCTAGCATCTACATTAGGCATCTCAGAACTACCTGTAACTCCAACTCTCGGAGATCTGATGTCCTCTTATGGACTCAAAGGACACATGTATGCATGTGGCAGACGTTCACATAAACACAAGCATATATTAAATAGATGAACAAAATAAAAATACAGAGAAATGAGTCTCATAGTGATTGGAGTAGTTGACCTGATCATTGGAAGGAGGCAGGAATGCTGCTTCCAGCACAAGAAGGACTGTGTGGGTGATTAAACACCAATCTTTAACAGTAAATAGACATGTATATTGGTCAGTTCAGGAACTGAGTGGTGACTAGAGTCAAGGGTTATTGCCCAATGGCAGTGGCCTAGACCAGAAGTACTGGCTGAAAAACCCTAGGAAAGAACACAAAGGAAGGGGGATAAGCATTATGTGTGGCTTTGCAGTCATCAGATACAACAACAGTGGTTTCATTTGTCTATCTTCTCTAAAAGGTCCCTGGGGAATAGATTCAGTCAGAGTCTGGAGAAGCTATTTCCAAGCTGAAAAAAAAGTATCAGAAGCAAATGGAGCTGAATGGGACAAGGGGTAGAGAATGCTGTGTGTTCTGTAGCAGCATAGCTAGGTTTCTGCCTCAGGACTGACGACCAGTCTCTTCAAAACTCCCTCCTCCTAGTAGCTACTCACTGGTAATATTGACTAATGAGTTATCAATCCTTTGAAGTCCTAGGAGATGCCCTCGGTTCGATGGAATTGTACCACCCAAAACTGTATTGTCTTCTGTGAATGAGCTCCAACCAATGATTAGCTTATGTGGACATACAAAACCACTCCCATCACTTCAATTTGGGATTACCTAGAAGGAATACATCAGCTCCTAATCCCCCATCTGAAAGCTAGAGTCCCAACTACTAAATTAAAAGTCTTCCTAGTTCTTTCCTTGCAGGTTTGTCTACCAAACACCTTCCTAAGTAAATTTATGTATGAATGTCTATTACAAATGTATTTCAAAAGAGCTCCTAAATGGCATTCAATCTACCAGAATTATGCTAGTGCCTAAAAGAAAAACACTACATCAGAATTGTCTCTTTTTCTCTATGATTTATGTCTTACTTGAGACCACAGTCCTTGCTTGTAACTTCTCAATCATTTGTCATATAGATGCAATAAGATGATCTTGCTTAGTGGAAGGGATGAGGATGTGATAAGCTTTCAGGAGTTACCAGACCTTTACTCTCATAGTCTAAAGGAAGGCCTAATGTTCTAGAGCAGGATGATTTCCCACCTTCTTGTACAGCCCTCAAAGCCTCTTGCTTCACAGACATTTTACTTTCCCAGAAGCAAGCTGTGTTCTAGTGATTGTCCATTTACTGCATTGAGTGTCTAGACATTTGTATCAATACTGTGGGGTGATTTTTCAAAGTTAGTGTACAGCGTCATACCTTAAGTTTGTGGTCATAAGGATGAGTTGAAGAGCAAACTCTTTCTCTTAAGCCTTCATTATAATAAAGACAATCATAGGATTGGAAAGTCAAGAGTTTTGTTTCGAAAAGAAGAGGTAGTAAGTGACTATTGCTCAGGGTTGAACAGAAATGTTGAAACTGCATCTTGTCATATTTAGCAGCTAGGAAGGATGAATACTTTCACTAATCAAAATCGAATGGTTAATATGTTTCTTAGTAACACATGTCTAAAGAGAGGCACAAAGTGAGCCAGAGATAGAGACAGAAAGAAGGGAGGGAATAGAGAGAGTTAATAGAGTGAATTAGAAAGTCCTTACTTTATGTGCCAAGTGGGTGTGAACTGCTACTGGAGCACTTGGCAAGGGTGGCACAGACAGCGGTAGCAAGCACAGAGCTCAGAGCTAGGAGAAGGCATGGTGCCCAGAAGACAGGGATGAGCATTACTGAGGGGCTGGGGAAACTGGAAAAGAGGAGAAGTAAATTGTCAGAGTAAGCACAGCTAATGTGGTGATTATTGGTGCCTGGCCCACAAGTAGGAGAACAGGAGTTCAGGTCCTCCAAACCTATGTAAAAGTCAGGCAAGGATCATGGACTCCCGTAATTCAGCATGGGAAAGGCAGAGGCAGGGCATCCAGGAGACGAGCTGGCTGCTAGTTAGACTAAGTGGTCAGCAACCTCTATGTTTAATTGAGAGCACATGATATACAGAGCAATTGAGGAAGATAACTGATATCAACTTTGGATCTCAACACACATAGACACACATGGGCAAAATCGAAATGCTTAGATCTAACAAATCCCTTAATATAGCTAACTCTGGAGCCAAAAAGAAATTACAGATACCACTTATAGGCAGATCATGATCCTTGCTGCAACAGAGACATCTCAATTATTAAAAAGAAGGCAGTCTCTATATTTACTTAATAATGTGGATTATTACAACCTATAAAGTCATTTTTATGAATTATGGGTAGAAAATGATTGCAAAGAAGCTTTTCTTCTCCCTCTGCTCTTCCTCTGTCTTCCTCCTCTGTGTTGTTCAATGTGGAGATGTTACTGAGTTCAAGGTAGATAAATATTAAAAACAAACACTCAAACTGCTTTTGGGTGGTGGTTTGAAAGAGGTATGATTTTGTAACTTTATTTCATATGACTTAAAATTGAATGATAATTGAATTGTACAATAAGAAATAATTCATTAATTAAACAATTCTAACAGCAACATAATAATACAACATGACATCAAATTATGAAATAATGAAGAAATGCAACTAAATATTTCCCTATATGATTAACTTATATAATTATGGAATATATATTTAAAGGAGAGGAACAATAAGATTTTGAAAATATAAAAATCCCTAAAATAATTTGTAAAACATATTAAGGTACTTAAATCATAATTCTTGTAATAAATCTTTATCATTTAGTATATTCTATTATTTCTATATTTCTTTTCATTGCTATATTTGAGGACAGTCAACCACAATAGCGAAATTTTTTTCCTCATAGAAAATCTGTAAGTGATCAAGGACACACTCATAAAAAGCAAATCCTAAGAGGACTTGTGCACTATGTAGCTGAGCATGTTTGTGATGCATCACTCTTTTCATTCAGGCAGCAAGTTGACTACACAACATCTTTGGGACCAATGTCTGTGGAGGTAGGATGAGAAACCGCTCCTGATCCTTAGCGTACAGCCCAACAAGCCATGCTGCTGTTGCTACTGCTTGTAGCCTTAATCCTTGAGCCTCTGTAGTTACCAGCCTGCCTGCTCATCTCTTTCATGCTGTACCAGGGCCACTGAACTGAACAATGAAAGAGGATGGAAGGCTGACACAGGACTGACCATTCAGGAATGTATCCATTTGTCAAGCTACTGACTCTCCTCTCACCCTCTGCCCACCAGTGTGCCCTGCTCGGATTCATGTGAACAGTGTGTTAAGTCCCAGGGATACACTCCTGACATATGAACAAACTGCTGTCCAGCCTTTGGGGTTCCAATAGCTACTACACTTGGCCCTTTAAGCAACTGAAACTCGCTCTTTCAAATCAGGACAAGAGTCTCCTTATTCCACAGAAGCAGTAACTCAGTTATAGTTGTCCTGGTGGCCTAAAAAAGTCAACGCTGCCTCCAGAGGTGCCTGACTTACTGCTTGACATAATTTATGCCCTGGGAGGATCTGATCAGTGCCTTTGTTTGGTGAAGCTCAGAAGCTTAAAAACTGAGGATACAGCTTGTGACCGCAGATCCCATGACAACAATACAGAAATCACAGAAAGGGAAATACAAAAGCCTCCAAACTCTACAAGAGGGTGTGTGTGTGTGTGTGTGTGTGTGTGTGTGTGTGTGTGTGTGTGTGTGTTCATTTTTCTTCTCGTCTGAGTTTGCAATCCTTGATCTAGGGAACAGAGTTTCTTTAGCATGGGGTGGTTGCCAACATAGGGATTCATTTTTATATCTAAAATAATCCAATTGCCGTGAGACAGTGGCTGCAGAACAGACTGATAGCAATGAGCCCCCCAAGACAGCCCTTTCCTTTCTGGAGATCAGTAAAGGAGAAGATGGTTTCACTCATTGTCTTACCCAACTTGTTTTCAACCTGGGCAAGGAAAGTGCTACAGAGTTAAGCTGAGTGTGTCTCACACACACACACACACACACACACACACACACACACACACACACACACAAACATACCCCAGCCCCCATCAAAAACTACTGACCAATAAACATGCAGATTGGTTTTTCCATTGGGGTGCTTTCTGCTGGGACCCCCCACTTCCCTCGACTGCTTTCCCCCACAGTGCCTGCATCCAGAGAGTTTTCAAGTTAATAGATGGTGTTTTTTGAATTAGGTATTGCAGGGAAACATGAAAAGGAAATAGAATGTGAGGTCCCTGCTCTCAGAATGACTAAAATCAAAAGATTTCACATCCTATAATCTTCTCTGATTTTCTTTTGAAGATTTTAAGCTCAGTCATTCAACTGTCTCCCCCTTTTTTGGGTCTGCCTTGGGGGACACTGAGGGGATCCCATTTTATTTCTCATCAGGAACACATGGACCAACTCAGAAATGTCTAAAGTGTTAATTAATAGCACTCCCTCTTGGATCAGGTATAATGTCATGCTGCCTTGGGATCAAGAACTTGGATACCAGAGATTTTTGAGCAGTATTTTCAATGAAGAGAACTAGTCACTATATTTTTTAAAAAAATATTGAGAACCCCAGATTAAGATTTACTTAGTCTTAGCATCAGCCAATTAACTGACACTTTTCGTTTCCAGGTAGTACTAGATTTGTGGCAGTTCGTGGTATTTTCTTAACTTGATTTGCATGCTGTAACTCCAGCCCACAGGTCAATATGCTCCAGTCCAGAGCTGGGATATTGAGACCTATACTATTTAGGAGAAACATGTAGTAGCAGGCCACTACATTGATGGTGTGCTCTCTAGATCTCGAATCATGTCAGGAGTATAGAATCTGTGTGTGTATTTCATGCTTAGCTGAAGAAGATATAGATTTGAACATCTTCTGTACTCCTCTGTTTTGCACTCAGACACGGTCCTCCGAGCAGTTGTGACGCACTACAGCTTGCAGAAGAGATTTCTTACACACTACTAAGTCAATATAAAAGGCATACACTTATTTGATTTCTTAATGGTGATTGTCATGTAGTAGAAACTCAAAAATATATTTCTAGATTAAACCAGTGACTGTCCAAGTAAAACCCAGAGAAGGGAACTAACTTCTATAACTGATCTCCTCTAGTAAGTGAGCCGAAAAGTAGTCCTCTTTTATTCTAATGCTCTCCATACATTTTTTTTCTTTCCTTTGACACTTGCTACATCGTCGTCGTCTCTGTGGTTTGAATTAGTACGGCTGGTGCTGAGATGGGGGAGGCTGCCACATTTGGGCTTGTCGAATATAGCAAACTGCTTTGAGCTCTGCAGACCCCAGCATGTTTGGCAAAGCCCTTTCCTGTTGGTGCCTTAAGAACATGTGGACGGAGGTGGAAATTTAATCTGCATGTTCATTTACACGTAACTCATCAAAACATTTTAAAGGCTCTTTGAAGTCTGCAGCGTTTTTCAATCTTGCTCATGGAAGCTTTTCAAGTATTTTTGGGGTTTACATGGAAAGCTGTGGTTGGCTAAGACCGAGGGTAGTAGCTTGTAGACCCTTACCGAACTGTTCCAATTTGTTTGTTTGTTTGTTTCATTTTGTTTTTGAAGGAGGGTCTTTCTCTGTAACCCAGATTGTCCTGAAGCCTACTATGTTGCCAGATGAATTCACAGAAATCCTTCTGCCATCAGCCTCACAAAAGCTATAGTTATAGGCATGACCTCTTCAATATCTTACATTGATTTAAACTGTGTTTGCATGGGGTTTGTTGCTGTGCCAACAGTTTCTTTCATTTCTAAATTGATGTTGTTCATTAAACGTTATGAAAAAAAGCATAAATTAAAATCGAAAAGAGCTAGAGATTGTCACTTCTAAATGGTGAGCCTTTGATAGTGTTTTTGAGAGGATAATCATGCCTTAGGCAACTTGAACCAGGAAAAGATTGGGGGTGGGAGTGTTTGACTTGAGACTAGTTAGTAGTAGCTCTCTGTTAGTTCCCAACACTTGGTTTGTCAGAAGCTTTTGCTGAGTTTTATTTAGATCCACAGAGTACTAACAAAATGCTGGTAAGAAGTGGTCTGGTTACATCTGAGTTTTTGACAAGGATACTCTAGCAGAGGTAGAGGTAGGATCTGAGGGAGGCCGATTTCGATGATAATTAAAGTTTCTATCTGATGGAGTATAAAGGTAGAGAAAGATCAGGACATACTTAAAGTAGATGAGCAAGGCATGAAAAATGATTGGTTGTCTCAGGGGAAGAGGACAGTGATAGTACACAAGGACCAGAATATACAACAAAAAGGACAGCGTTGGAATGAAAGAGGTGGTGAGCGCAGTTATAGACCCAGTGATCTGATGCATCAGTGGGAAGACCATGAGGAGTTAGGTTTATGGTTCTGTAGCTATGGGGAGAGCTCTCTGCTGCCTAAATAGGTATCAGTGACCAAATTTTAGAAGGATGGTCACAGAGAGAAATTAGGCAGCTCCCTGTGAAAGTTAGTGGAACAAGTTTGTTAATTTTGGAGATGAAGACGTAGAAAAAGGGCACAGCACAGAAGGAAGTAGAGTATTCTACGAGGAAGAAATATAAACTTTAAACTGAAGGACAATTGGCTGATTAGAGCCTGGAATCTCTGGAGTGTGAGGATATGAGATTTCACAGGATAAAATTGAAAGATAGAGTAGAAAACTAGGTGAAGACCAGGCAGTGTTTTGAAGACTAGAAAAGAGTCTGTTCTGAGATCAGAACATCTTATTTCTGAAAACACTCGCAAGTATCTTCACTTGCAAACCCAAATCATGCTGGGTCTAAGCAGGAAGTTTCTTCTCCAGTGGTTAGTTTTCATAACACTGGAAGGTGCTGTGCAAGCTGCTGGGGGAGGAAATCACCAACTGTGCTATGTGGCTGTGCACTTTATGAATTGTCGTGACATTGTGCCTGACAAGATATGTCCACTAGGGCAATAGTGGTGTGACTATCATAGGTGTGGTGGTTTGAATATGCTTAGCCCAGAGAATGGCACTATTAGGAGGTGTGGCCTTGTTGGAGTAGGTTATAGGCTTTTTTTTTTTTTTTCCTGGCTGAGGCATTTACTTCAACATCAAAAGAAAGATCGAATTGTTCTGACCCCCTCAGAATTTCAACACTGATTTATGGGAAATTCCTGACCTAGGAATCTCAGGGGATGTGGGGTGCCACCCCCCACCCCGGTGTGGTGTGTGTGTGTGTGTGTGTGTGTGTGTGTGTGTGTGTGTAGGACACTCAGCCCAGTTCTCATTTTTCTTCTTTAGAAATGAAAAGGAGGCTTAAAAACACTCCAAAGCATAGGCTTTAAAATCCCCATTCTAGCTTTCCGGAAGCTAGTCTTCTCCTAGTTACAAGGGGCAGAACTCTCAGCTCCTCCAGCCCCATGTCTGCCGAAATGCTGCCACCTTGATCATAATGAACCTGTAAGCCAGCTCCAATGAAATATTCTCCTTTATAAGAGTTGCTTTGGTCATGGTGTCTTTTCATAGCAGCAAACCCCTAACTAAGACAATAGGGATAACCAGTCACTTTCAGAGTATATTTGAGGCTTGTTTCACGGGAGGACACTATTGCCTGGTACTGTAAACCCAGCCAAGAACCTGTGACTGAACAGGCCTTAGGCCTACAAAAGAGGACCTACTACTTTTTTGCTAAAAGGATATAGTGTCTAACTGCCTTCTAAATGCTCATCTTCATATGTATAAATTAATGGTTTGATCAGTCTTAATCATAGATATAAGCTTTTTGAAGCAGAAAACAATTAATGCTGTGACTCACAATGTCTGAAAGTGTGTAGATAAGTGAGTGTGGAATACTGAGCCCTCAGTGGAACTTCTCAATTATTCCCCTCCTTCCAAGGCTCAGGAGGTCATCAAGGATGAGGGGATAAAAGAATGTAAGAGGAGGCTGCTGAGGAGTGATGCAAAACATTGTTGTCTGCATACAGCAGAATTGCACTCATGAACTCAACTGCATTTGTGGTCACCTGGACAGGATTGGGCCAGTTATCATTTTATCATGCACAGGAATCAGTGAGGGTCTATAGGGGAAAAAATAAAAGGAGATCAAAGTAGGGGTGGGATTCGATGAAACAAGGGAAATAAAATAAAAGGGATATGTGTGTGCATGAGAGAGAGAGAGAGAGAGAGAGAGAGAGAGAGAGAGAGAGAGAGAGAACTCCAAGCTTAGTATATACCTGTATGAAACTTCCAAAGTATTGAATAGAACTTTTATAAAGGAAGAGGGCTTGTTCTTAGCACAGGTCAGGAGTGAATAAAGGAGGTACTAGTGTGTGCATAAATTCATGTGTATGTGAGCATGTACGGTTTATGTTTCCCACAGAATGGTAGGCAATATGGCTGCTTAACAAGTAGGAATATGAGCCGAGTCTGATGGAGTATGCCTTTAATCCTATCACTTCGAGGCAGAGGCAGGCAGATCTTTGTGAGTTTGGGGCCAGCCTGGTTTTCAGAATGAGTTCCAGGATAGCCAGGGCTACACAGTGAAATTCTGTTTGGAAAAAACAAACAAAAACCCAACTGGGAATATGTACATGATTGTCACATGAGAAAGACAGAAAATAGATATATACTGTGGTTGAGTAAAATATATGTGAAATATTTGTTCATGAAATAAGTGGGAAACTGGCCTTGAATTAGTCATTTGATATAATCTACACACACACACACACACATACACACACACATACACACACACACACACACACACACACACACAGACCGAGGGACAGAAATCTCTATAGATAGATGAATGAATGAATGGATGGACAGATAGGCAGACAGATGTTTTTCATACATATTTAGAGACAGGGATCCCTAAATTTTATCAAATTTCTAGAGGCTTCCTAGACCCCAGCTTATTTGAAGCCATTGCTGAATCTGGGCAAATCTAGCAGGCTTTCCTTTTGCTCTTTTTGCAGTTTGACATTCATCCCATCTTTCTGTCCAGTTAGCTATTGTGGTCAACTACTAGAGATTTAGGACAGCCGAATACTCAGAGTTTATTCTGCTGTGTATGCTCTGTTTTAGACATTATTAATTTTTTAAAATTGCTTCCTAGACACTAGTTTGGTGAAGCAGTTTGCTGTTGGTTTGGCAATGAGAAAACCACACTTTTCAGTAGATAATTGAAGCATAGACACCTGCTGTCCTGGTTAAATTACCTAAAGAAAGACTGTAAGACAGGGACAGGGCTACATGTGCTTAATGGGAGGGCATTCTCAGGAAATCTTTGTGTAAGGGAGAATGAAGCAAAATAAGGAAGCAGAGGGCTAAGGAAGGGTGTGCTCTCTGGCCTGACTTTGGTGAGAGTGAGTTTGTAGTTTAAATATCAGTGCAGTATCTGAGACCACCATGATATTAAAGGGCCGAAGTCTTATGTCAGTCAGCTACTGGCCACACAGAGGGAGTAAAGGGGAAGGCCTGGGTGTTATGGGAGTGGTGGAAGTTGGGTAACCATCTAAGGCTGCCAAGCAAGTTGGCTCCAGTCAAACCAGGGCAAGTCTCTGGAGAATGTAACTGGTATATGCTCTTCACTTATCAGTGCAGCAGCTGGAGGAAAGAGCTTGCTGGCCAGAAAAACATTCTTGAAGGGTCACCCCAAAGTATGTTTTTTAATACTGAGTACATCGTAATTTCCCAGGTTAGTTTTAAAGGCAACCAAAAAGCAAATATACATTGATAATTATTATATGTGCGAAGTTTTAAAATTTCTCAGGGTGATCTATCTGCATAATAGTAGCACCGTAACTTTCAGATATGAGACCTGATGAAAGAGAACTCCTCTTGCTCTAAGTCATTATTGGGTTTGTTCACCTCTGCTACCAAAACCAAAGGGTTAGAAGAAGCAAGTGTGCTTTGGTGAAACCATGCCTTTCCAGTCTCCTACCTCCCGAAAAACAGTCTCTCCTCTTCCAATGCGGCTGCTTGGCATAATGACTTCGTTCCTTCTTGGTGCTGCTGCTCAGATCTCCATTGAGCTGCCTAGGATACTTGGGGCTGTCTAAAGTCACATGAAGCCATGCACATGGGCTTCCACATGGCTAACCGTCGACAACTTAGTGTACATCTCCCTATATGGTTGTGCCTATTTATGTTGAATGAAGAGTGTGAATTCTAAGTGTGCATTTCAAAAAAACAATTAGAAAATGATGCCTGTAGGTAAAACGAAGATCTAGGTTAGTACTGTAACATAAATGTTACATTTGCCATGTATGTAAACCATTGAGTAAAATAAATGTGATGTGTTGTTTTGGGGTGAGTTCCTGCACTGGGCTCCAGCGTATGAGACTAAATAAGAATAGATTCCTTGTGTGTGAGGGGAAACAGGGGGCATGTAATCAAACTGAACTTAGAAGTCAGCTGATTACTCAACACCCAGAAGACTCACATCAACCAATCCAAAGGAGCCCAGCAACCTGAGCCTGGCCATTAAAGAAGTCTTTGCTTTACCCTTAAAGGGAAAAAGACACTTGATGGTCACCAATCTGCCATTTACAACACTGTACATCCGCATACAGCCTGACAGAAACAGTTCTTTCATGCCTTGAGAAGTTCTTTCTATTTTTGTAGACTGCTTGCTGCCTGGTTAATGCCTTTGTTATGAAAGTCATTAGTTGCCTGAAATTCAACTTACTGAAATTTTTTCTTTGATGCATAGCTTGCTGGCATGAGAGAGAGAGAGAGAGAGAGAGAGAGAGAGAGAGAGAGAGAGAGAGAGAGAGAGAGAACCTTCAACCCCTCCCATTGCCACTCTCAAACTGATAGCCTCTTTGATTATATTTGTTACATATATCTGTGTGGTTATATGTGGGCACACACATAAATAAAACCTGTTGTGTTCATTTTTGTGTATATGGTTTCTTGGTCAACCCATATGGGGGCTCATCCCTGGGAGAGGCTAATTCTACATCTCCCAAGATTCAATAGACTATTGTAATTCATTGTCTAGGATTGGAACCCTACACATTTTCTCCCTTTTATATTAGCATGTTGATTGATATTGTTATTTGTTCTGGTCTTGTTCATTATTTTCACTTAGATGATGCTAAAAGTCTTTGCTAATTTTTGTAACTCTTCTTTCCTGATCAACTCTAATTGACAGAAACTGCTACTGCTTGGACTGGTTTCTGGAAGCCTGAAACAATTCCAGACAGTGTGTTTTCCAGAAATTACAAATGTATGTTTCTCCTTCCTGAGCTTTTGCCAGAAGTGCCAGCATGAAGACAAGTGGCCAAGTGACCCCTACTTTCTCCCTGGAATCCTGTGATTGGCACCTGAGACCAGGAATACATGTTGAGATCCAGACTTCCATTTTACTCTTGAATGCTCTATATAAAAACTCAACAGAAGCTGGTGCCTCTTGACTGAGACGCAGAGGCACAGAAGGTTGAGTCAGACAAAAGTAAAGCCATCAAAGGAGTTTTGAGCACTGTATGATTAGCAGAAGGTACTAACTTGTGACCCAGAAGTTCAAAACTTTGTACTCAAACTTGGTTACATTTTTAAAATGTCAGAGGAAGAGTTGTTTAAAAGTAGGTTCATGTGCAAAAGTCAACCTTTAGAGACCCTGTTTCCATTCATGTGGTGTGGTTCCCTGGGCATTGGACTGTCAGTGGATTGTGAAATAATACCCAGGTCAAGAACCATTGCAAAGCCAAAGTTTGGAGGAAATCAGGATATTAATTGTATGTAAATCATCCTCCACTAAATAAAAAAAATTAAAAATATTTGGGAAGACTGTCTTCAAGCCATACTTTGAGCATACTATGCACATATTCAGACATTAACACAAATTACACAAGTCAGGATATGCTGGTTCCAACAGAAGCTTATACTGTATGACCTATACAACTTCATGCTTTTTCTATTCCTCCCAGGGTAGTTTTCATGAATTTTATCATAAGTCTCTTTCCAAAGACGCTACAGCATCTTATACTGCCATCAGTAGACCTGTGAGAATCTGCTCCTTCCACGTTCTCATGCATGCTTGGTATTGGTCTTTCTAGGTGTAGCTTATGTAATCATTGGTACCTTTTGGCTTTAATTTTCATTTCCATATTGACATGATAGCAATGCCTAGTACTGGCTGGGCTCTCCCACATCAATTAGCAATCAGTAAAATTCCCCCAAGATATATGCACAGGCCAATGTGATGGAAGCAATGTGTCAAGTTGGCAACCGAAGCTAACTGTGACATATATCCCTGCTTTCCCCTTCCACGTCTATCCATAGCCATCAACACATCCCCCAAACAACTTTGTGTGTGTGTTTAATAATATAATCTGTTAAGTCCAGTTAGTTCTTACCCATATGTGCATCTGAGATCACCCACTGGCACATAGGACCTCATCAGTGGCACATCATAAGAAAGTATGATTCTCTTTCATCTTGAAACTACCCAAAAGTCCCTTAGTGAGGGACGGCACCTGGATATCTACTGCAGCACATATGACAGTATTCAGAGCTTCTGGGAGTTCATGTCTCTGACAGACTGACATGCCATGTCCAGAAAATAGCATTTCATGCCACTCCTCACCATTCTCTGCCTCCTACACTCTGTCTGATTTCTCTTTTGTATCTTTCCTGAGCCTTGGTTGAAAATGGTGGTTGTCAGATGACAGCTGATATTGGTATTTCACTTAGGGCTGCGCAAATAGTCTCTTTCTCAGGAAACTGACCAGTTGTGCATCTCTTTATCGACTTCTTCCCACTGCAGAAAGAAACTTCTCTGGGCAAGGTTGGGAGCAGACTGGCTTCAGGACTCATTCCTTTGCCATCTTTAAAGTTGGGTTGCTTGTTTTCTTAGTATTGATTTATACACAGGCACACAAACACACAGATGCACAGACACACAGACCTGTACATCTTACCTAATCTATTACATAAATGCATATGTATCTATATCTATATCTATAACTATATCTATATATCACATACCATATATATATGTATATAATACTATTGAATTTTTATAACATTTATTTGCTAATTTCCAAATGCCTCAAAGGAAGGAGTTTCCTTGGAAACAAAAGACATGTTGCAATATAAAAATTTATGCCATCCAGTTGAGAATAAAGTGCTTTAGGGATACCAAAACATTTCATGGTGATAAGGACCAGTCTGTTTCACACATATTGGGGGACTACATTACTCAGAGTAAAGCATTTTTCCTATGGATTAATCTAATCCTATTTAAAGAGACCTGTATGGATAACATGCTATACAGTTTGCAACAAACTTCTTTCTTTACTTACTTTTAGTTGTATGAGTGTTTTGCCTTTATATATATATTATATATATGTGTGTGTGTATACACATGTGTATATATATATATATATATATACATATACACATATATTATATCATGTGTGTTCAGTGTGTGCTGAAGCCAAAAGAGGATGCTGGAACCCCTGGACCTGGAGTACAGAGTGTTTAAGTCACCATGGCAGTGTGGCAAGCCCAACTCAGGTCCTCTGAACGAGCAGCAAGTGACATTAACCACTGACTGATCCAGCTCTCAGAAGTAATTTTAAAGTTATTTTAGAAAATAAATATGTGGCTGTTCCTCCCAAATAGTAAAAATAAAAAGTTGCTTTCAAGTTATTAGCAATCTATTTTGAGTATAACGTTAGTCTTTTCATTAGACTATTTTTGTAGGTAATTTTAAGTAACAAGCACAATTTTAAACAATCTAGTATCTATTTCTAAATGAAGAACAAGATAGTACATTGTCAAAAGGCAGAACAATGATCTTTGAAAACAATTTAAAGGAATTAAAATCAATTAACAAACATACTAAGCCTTCTTCTGAAGCTTGTCGTCTTCCGATAAAAATGTCTTTGGTTAAGAATAGCATGCTAAGTTGATCAGTGTAGGCCTGGGAATACTGATTTCCTAACTGACTCAGCCACAGAGGTATTAGTTAATGGTGACTCCTGAAAAGTGTGAGGAAAGGCCATTGCATGGGATAAACTAATGTCACATGCACCATGTGGTCTGTGATGTCAGTACTTTGAGATGACCTTCATCTTATTTTCAGATATTTCAGTTTCCTGCAGGTCACCAAGACCTTGGTAGCTTGCCCAGATAGTCATCACTACTCTGGTAGGCTGTCAGCTAGCCAAATCCAGAACTTCTACACAATGACCCACACAAGGGGATACCTCAGTTTCTACCCACTCTCTTGGGTCCAACCCTGGATTACCCTGTTTCCACTTCTTAGCCAGTTTCTTTTTGGATCGTCCCCAGATCCAAGCTGTGCCATTTTCCCTGAATGTCAGAACTTCAAAGAGGATCTTCTTGCCTTTGGTAACCATGTGACTGAATGCTCTCAGCATGACTTAAGGAGGAACAGTTTTGATGAAATATCTGATTTACACATTGGATACTACATTTTCTCCCTATATTGGGATAATGAATCTTAACTTTTCTGTGACTACAGCTATTCTGTGAAGTCATTCATGAAATCCACGGAGGACACACTAATTCCCCATACTGCACATTCTATCTTTAGTTTTCATAATTGTCGTCTTAAATTTGGTCTTTATCTGCTGATTATGTAGATATGGAAATTAAAGTTGCTTGTCCACATTATATAGCCAGAACTTGACATTAGTGATAGTAATATTAACACATTTTCCCCCTAAGCTATGTGCTAGAATTTGGGAAAATGGTCAAAGCACCATTATCCTTAATAAAGTTTGAAATTAGTTCATGATACAGAAGAGAGTAATTATTGTCCCTTTTGTATATAAGGATATTAAATACAGGTCTTTTACCATACTGGGAGCTCTGAGAGGTAAGTTCACAGCACTAAATATCTACATTGAAAAAAAAGTTACTTAAAAGCACACTGGAAAACCCTAGAGCAAAAAAAAAAAAAGAAAGAAAAAACACTCAGAAGGAGTAGATTGCTAGCAGTAATCACTCTAGGCTGAAATCAATACAATACAAATGAGTGGATACAAAGAATCAATAGAATGAAGAGCTGGTTCTTTGAGAACTGCTACAACAAAACACTGTGAAAGCAAGTTGGGGAAAAAGAGAGTTTATTTGACTTACAATTCCATATCGCTGTTCATCATCAAGGAAGTCAGCATAGGAACTCAAACAGGGCAGGAACCTGGATACAGGAGCTGACGGAGATGCCATGGAGGAATGCTGTGTACTGACTTGCCCAGACTGATCTCTTATAGAACCCAGGACTACAAGCCAAGGAATAGCACCAATCACAGAAAATGTCTCACAATCAGATCGTATGGAGGTATTTTCTAAATAAACATGCCCTCCTTTTAGATATCTCTAGTTTATCTATCAAATTGACATAAGACTAGCCAGCACAATAGACATAAACGACCTAGAAACTCCATCCAAAAACTTCTACAACTGTTAAACACTTTCGGCAATGTACCAGGATGCCAAATAAACATGCAAAAAATCAGTAGCCTTCCTATATACAAATGACAAACACTAAGAATGAACCCAGGGAAACAATGGCTTTTATCATTTCCTGCCCCCCCTCCAAAATATCCTAGGGTAACTTTAACCAAGCAAGCAAAAGACTTTGATAAGAAAAACTTTTAAGATATTAAAGAAATAAGTTGGAGAAGGTAGCAGGGGATGGGAAAAAAACCTCACACACTGTGGACTGGTAGAATTAATGGAGTAAAAACTGTCATGCTAAGAACAATCTATTGCTTCAAAGCAATACCCATCAAAATTCACACACAATGCTTCCTAGAACTTGAAAGGACAACTTTCAGTTTCATGTGGACACACACACACACACACCAGGATAGCTAAAACAATTCTAAATAATAAAAGAAGTGCTAGAAATATCAGCACCCCATCTCATTTCATACTCCAGAGCTATAGTAATAAAAACTGCATGGTACTGGCATAAAAACAGACACATGGATCTGTTTCTCACAATAATCTGAGCCTTATTGAAGACCCAGATGTAAACCCACACATATTTGGATGCCTGGTTCTAAAACAAAGAAGCCAGAAATACTCACCAGAAAAAAGCCAGCATTTTAAACAAATGGTGCTGGTCAAACCGATGTAGAAGCTTGTAGAAGATTACAAATAGATCCGTAATTATCAGGCTGCACAGAACTGAACTCCAAAAGGATCAGGGCCCAACACATAAGGCCAGATACACTGAAGCTGACAGAAGAGAAAGTAATGGAAAGCCTTGAACCCTTTGGCCCAGGAAAAGACTTTCTGAACAGAACAATTATAAGTCAGGAACTAAGAACAATTAATAAATGGGACCACATGAAATGAAAAAGTGTCTGTATAGTAAAAGGCACCATCATTCAGACAAAATGGCAGCTTAAAGAATGAGGAAAAGTTTTTTTTTTCTTTTTAACCAACTAAACATCTCATAGAGGGCTAATATCTAAAACAAAGAATTTTTAAAAGCTGGTCATCAATAAAACAAATCTTTTTAAGCAACTAAACATCTCATAGAGGGCTAATATCTAAAATATAAAGAATTTTTAAAAGCTGGTCATCAATAAAACAAATAATCCAATTAAAAGTTGGGAAACAGATCTCAAAAAAGAAAGATGAAATGGCTGAGAAACACTTCAAGAAGTGTTCAAAATTCTTAATCATCATAGAAATGCAAATTAAAACTGCTTTGCAATTTTATCTTATATTAGTCAGAATGGCCATGATTATTGGCAGCTCATGCCAGTAGAAATGCAAACATGTATGATCACTGTAAAAAGCAATGTAGTGTTTCTTCAGGAATCTGGTATTAAATTTACCTCAAGAGTCAGCTATACATATACCTAAAGAATGCTTAAATCCTACTACAGAGACACTGCTCTACCATGTTTCTTGTGGCTCTATTCATGATAGCCAGAAATTGGAAACAATGTAGATGCCTATCAACCGATGAATGGATATAAAAATGTGGTACATTTACACAGTGAAATACTACTCTGTTACAAGGAAATAAAATCATGAAATTCACAGGCAAATGTATGAAGCTAGAAAAATATCTTTATTTTCCCCTAGACTTAGACCCAAAATACAAATATGGAATGTATTCCCTTATATATGGATGATAGCTCTTAAGTCTGACAAGCAGGCTTCAATCCCTATAACCACAGAAGTTTGGTATAAAATAATAGACAATGGCAGAGGGAAGGATCTCCCTAGGAAGGGAAAATAGAATAGTTATAGATGTGGGAGGAGGGACTGGAATGAGAGGATCACACAGGGAAGGAGAGCTAAAACTAATGGCCATTAGAGAGTTCATATAGAAACTTAACACAGAAGAAGCTTCTTAAAATACATAAATATGTGAAAGAAATTGAAATATATACCAAATAATGCAGGAGACACAGCCCTAGCTAGACATCTTTTTCTACCAAATGAACCCTCCAGTGTTGGGAATGGGTTACCTATAATAGTTGATAGCCTGAAGGGCCGCAATGAAAGCCCCACACAACCCAGACTATTTCCAAGGCTCTTGGCTGCTCTCCACAAACAGATTGTACGGCCATGTTACTAAAGACAACATCTCCATTCCTCACTGAACTGAGAGGGCTCAAACTGGTCCCTATGCAGAGCCTTCTTATCTACTGACTATTGTTCATAGCTCTGTAATGTACTCTGCACACTACCAGAGGGGAAAGGCAAACACAAATCTAGCTACAAACCTTGTGATCTACAATGGTGACCTGCCTGCAAGTTATGCTAGTGCAATAAAGGCACAAAATTTATGGGAGTAACCAACCCCCATCTGATTGAATTTAAGTCCCACTCCATGAAATGTTACCCATGTCAGACACTGACCACAGGCCAAAGACTTAGGGGAAAACCAAATACTGCTGTTCCGCTAAAGGAACATAGCAATAATTTGACTAAGGCATTCTGCTATACTCGTAGTTCAGCACCTTGCTCAGACTTGACCGTACATGTTTCCTCCTTCAATAGATGGAAACAAATACAAAGACCCACAGTGAGACAATGGGCAGAAAGTGAGAGTCCATTGGAATACTCAGTCCTAAATGGGATGTCTCCATTAAATTTCTCCTCTCAAGAGTTCAAGGATCTCTACGGAAGAGGAGGTAGAGACTGAAAGAACCAATGGGGTGAAAGACAACAAGGAAAAAGAGGCCATCTGGTACAACAGAAGTGGCACTGAGACTGTGAGAGCATGCATATATGGGGTCCCAATGCCAATGGGACATAGACATACGGCCATATTTTTAACATGGAGGCTATCTCCAGTTCATAACCACTTGGAAAGGAAAACAAACCACAGTTAAAGGCAGGCACCAGGCCCAGATGCCAACACAAAACAAAATCAATGGTATTTTGGAGGTTTTTTTCATTTCACAATGCTTTGTCTGGGCATTTCCCCCCTCGAAGACCTTTCGTTTATATATTATGGCTTTGATTTTATTTTTATGGTTTGTGTGTGTGTGTGTGTGTGTGTGTGTGTGTGTGTATGTGTGTCTGTGTATGTGTGTGTGCATGTGAACGTTTGTGTCTCAGCATTTCTCATACTTTTTCTTTGTCCCACAGCTTTTGTTCATTTTGTCTCATTCTGTTTTATTTTTTATTTTATTATAATTTATTTCACCATTAATTTTTAGATGCCTGGCCTGGGTGTATTCTAATGAAAGAGAGAGAAAGAATTTGTGGATTTGTGTGGTTGGGGGGTGGGTGGGAGAGGACCTGGGAGTAGGGAAACCATGATCAGAATATATTGTGTGAATAAAAAAAAATCTTCAATTAAAAACAGAAAAAAATCCATAGAGTAAAACATTATTCTCTGAGGTTCTTTAAAAAATATTAATTAGACAGCACAAGGTAGTAATTTCCTCCCAAAGAGCCATACACTATCTAACAAAAATCCTCGTGCCAGGCCTGGGAAACCCTTTGAGTGGTTGGGTGGGAATGGATTCCAAGAGACTTACCAAGCATTAAAGGCTATTTCTCGAGTATGCTTCCTGTAGCTTACAGGTCAGAATCTACTGCTGAAAACCCACATCCTTTAGACTGGAACTAACCAAGAAGCCTCCTCCCTGAGGACTAGGACTCATAGAATCAGAAGGTATTATTCAAGATTCCACTAGGAAAACTTATGCTATCATTTTCCTAAACCTATATAATTTCTAACTACATTCTAAATACTTATCCATTTACCCACAGGTAAGTGTAGTTCTCATCTCTAATCAATGAAGTTTCTATTTGCAGTAGATGGAGACTATTCCAGAGAAGAGAGTCCAATTCCAACTGATTGATACACCTACAACACACCCCCTTGCACCTAATGTCCAGGGAAAATTACACAAGAGGGCTCATATAGATTGTAATATGTAGAGGACTAGAATGCTTGCTATAAGATAGTGTCTGGTAAACGTTACAAGGAAGCTGCACCCACATATCTCAACAGCACAGTTGCTTAAGCAAGATCTGTATAATGACAATACCAGTTGACACTCTAACATGAACGAATTTTCACAAGGCCAATCTCCCAGATGAAGAACGACAGGCAGTGAATGGCCACCGAGAGAGAGTATCAATGTTCTTGAAGGAGAGTTACCTGATAGGCTATCCCGTCCCTAGTAGTCAACTCTACATCTATGTAGTATATATGAATAATACGAATAGACTCAGTGTGCGTGCGTGCGTGTGTGTGTTTGTGTGTGTGTGTGTGTGTGTGTGTGTGTGTGTGTGATAATAGTAAATGAAGAAGTCATGAGTTTGAGAGAGAGTAAGGAAAGATATACAAGGAGTTGCAGGTGGAGAGTGACATAAACATAGTACTCATGTATGCAATTGTCAAAAGTAAACTAAGGAAAGGGTAGAAAAATTGCCTTACTTCCCAATAAAGACCTGTGTAAAATAGGAGAAAGCGTTTATCTCAGTAGTGTGTCTGTAGCAAGGAAGTCCCTCTATTTCAACATAACTCTCTTTTGAGTGCACGTCCTCCTGATGGAATTAAGATTGTAGAGTAACTTGGAATGTGATGACACTCTTAGGCAATCTCAATTTAGAAAGTCTTTGGAGAGACATGTCAGAAAAAGAAGACATTTGTGAGAACAGCGTGAGTAAACAGGTCCACTCTCCTCGCATCACTGTCTAGACGCTGTGAGGTCTGTGCTTTGGGGGAGCAAGTGTGGGCAGGCTGACTTCTCTTGCGAGGAGCTGCAGACGAAAGAGGGACCCTCAAAGGATGTAGCTCTGCGGAGGGACTCCAGAGAGCTAAGAGTTCCCCTGCCATACATTTGTTGTGGCAGTTTCTCCCAGAATCCTTTGATCCATGTTGTCATTTTCATTACTGCTAGACCCGATTGATGATTTCAATGATTTCTGCACAATAATCCCCCGGTCCTGGTTCTGATCAGTGGGTTAGATGTTTGTTTCATTCTTCAGATACTCCCTTGATTGATTCCTGGTCTCATATCCATATTTTGCATTTTTTCCCCTGAAAGAATATTTGCCATATGCCATATCAATCCTGTAATTGAGCCAGTACTTTCACATCTGACCGTAGTGTGGAAAGAAATCCTAAGGTCATGTGTGCTCTTGAAAAAAAATCTTACATTTTTGGGGGTGGGTGGGTTTCTATAGTCCAGTGCAAGCAAAACTCCTTGACTCTGTCTTCCCATATGTGAGTAAACACACTGAAAGAACCAATAGTCATTTATTCCTATCCGTTATCCTCGACTGAAAATTAAGGGACACAAAGTCCATAGTAGCAAATTCTAACTCCCTGAAGTAGGAGATTTACAAACTGAATCATTGACAATTTTGCTATAAAAAGAGAGGTGGACTGTTCCACTTCTCTTTGCTGTCTCTGCCCCTTTTCTCTTTCTGACCCCTTTCTCCCTCTCTCCCCTTCACCACCCAGGACATGTTCCAGACAGGTCTCCCCACCTCAGTCCCACTCCTTCCTCTCTCTCCCTCTCCCTCATCCTCCCCTCTCCTTCTTGGTCCTTCTCTGTCCCCTCTCTTTTTCTGCCTCTACTCCCTTCTCAACTCTCATTCCCATGCCCCAAATAAACTCTATTCCATACTGGACTGTATTGTGGCTGGGGAGAGAAGCCTCATCCTGGGCCCTCTGAGGTACCCCCTTCCCACCTACCAACTGGGCTCTACAAAACATATCCTTGGTTTTATAAAACACATTACATAAGTTACATAAACAAGTGGGGACACATAAAGGTTGTAGAATCTACATATAGGATCTCCCAGCAGCTCCCCCCACCTTTTCTTTGTCTCTTTTGCTTTGTTTTGTAAATGTAAAACAACATCAGGGTTCAGGACATTAAATAGATCAACTGGAAAATATTTGTAAACTGAATATGATTGAACCTCAATTTGAGAAAGTAGCTATTGTTTTAAGTCATGGTCAAGTGGGAGTTCTATGCCTCTTGTAGAACAGGAGTTGATTTGAATTAATGAACTAGAGGCGCAACCAACACATTGGCTGATTCTTTCTTAGATTAAAATCCCAAGTACCTAAACAGAATCCTGAAGAAATAAAAACACTGTTTGAGGTATGTGTGCTTATCAAGAATGTCTGTATGTATATCTGTGAGTAGTGGTGTGGAATGATGTATTTAGGGATGGGGTGACAAGGACAGGAGATGGACTTTATTACACCCTGTGTGTAGCAACGAGGCTATGTTACTATTTCCATCCTCCAAATTAGTGTCTCTAATAAATTTCCTGTGTAATATCTTAAAATGTTTTAAGATATTTTTGAAAAGCTGAGCGGATTTTAACATTTTCATAACTAGACCTGCCAAAGAAAATGCCAGAGCCTAGCTAGTGTTTGGATCAGTTGTTTTAAGTAATGTTTATGGAGGATAGTATAAGGACTTACATATAGTACAATTGTATTGACATTTAGTTGAGTGTCAGATCTAATGGGATGTTCTGAATTTTTACTTGCAAAATCTGGTAACTAAATAACTAAGAAAGTATATGGAGACTACTCTTTCCAAACCGTTTAGTAGGGCACGGTTGCTCTTGCTCTTGCTACAAAAAGTCATGGGGAGCACCTTGATGACATTGTGTATCCACTCCAAGAACTCACAGGTCTGATTTTTTTTTTAAACTTTTTCTCGTTTTGTTTATTAGGCATTCCCTGCTCCTAAACCTCAGAATTACACATACTCACTTGGAGAGAGAATGACACATTTCACTTACTCTCTTATCCTCAGAGACAAAAGCTTTGAAAAAAAATATTAGGACCATGTTAGACACATTCAAGTATGCTCTCCAGCAAAACGCAATGCCTTGTTTCAAGTTGATCCCCGCTCCACCCCCCTCTTGGGGAGAAAAGTACACCATCTTAAACCAAAGCACACTTTGGTCAGCTCCCTGTGCTTGCCTGGTGCCAGCAACCAAAACACAAGCCTTTTATCTCAGCTTCAAAGTGTGGCAGAAGAAGTTTGGGGGATGGGATTAAGGAAGAAAGGCAAGGAGGCGGGGTCGAGGCGGGCAGTGCAAGTTGAATGCAAAAAAAGAGAGAAACAAACAAACAAACAAACAAACAAACAAACAAACGGGATGAAGTGGGTGAAAGGAGACACATCCTGTTTTCTGATATCAAGGTCTGTTGGCTGGGCTGTACCCTGCAAAGTCTGCCCAGTTTCCCCGTTGTGTATTTTTTCTTTCTTATTGGTGCCACTTCCCATGCTGGGAAGATTCTTGTCATCCCTCACATATTTTATCCACAGAAAAGCCGCCCTGCCCTGCGCTTGGCGATTGAGGCTGTGGCCCTGGTGTACCACTGTATCAGTGGTTCCCAAGGCTGTCTACCCTGGGAAAAGCTGGATGGACACGTTCCAAAATCAGCATTACATGCATTATTGTTCTTACTCTCCGTGATTAGAGCGCACACAGAGCGCACACAATGAAAACAAGAGCAACAGCCTCATTTGCTAACCCTCCTCCCAGCGCAAGGCACTTCTCAGTCTGTTTTTCTTTCTCTGGATCTTCCTAACATTAACTGCTTCGGTGCTGGTGGGTGGTGGGGACTCCCAGACCTCAAGTTTCTTTGTGACTATAAACACTGGGGCACAGGAAAGCATGCAGACTAGCCCTCTGGGAAATGTGGGCTGAGTTAACTATTGGTGTGAAAAATCAAAAGCAGTGTGCTGTGTGGTGCCCCTGGGCCAGCCATGGGCACACATTCCTGGACATTGTCTCCACAGCCCTGAGGTGGGTTAGGCTCTCAGTTGCTGCTACTTTGTAGTGGGAACAGATGTAAGAGGGGGCTTCTGGTTGGTTTACTCTGAAAGCCACAAAAGCTTGCCTGCATTACCCTTAGGTGGGCTTAATTGTTCAGACCTAATTATCTGTACAGGGCTCTTCTCAAACATCTTTAGGGAATCCAAATCCTACTTTTATTTGTCCTTACACGTATGTGAAGGAGTTAGGAAGTAACCTTTCAAAAAATCTTTTAGGATTAATAAATTAGAATGAGCATTATATTGAAATATCAAGGGGAGGAGAGAGAGAGAGAGAGAGAGAGAGAGAGAGAGAGAGAGAGAGAGAGAGAGAGAGAGAGAAACAGAGATAATACACATACACAGAGAGAGAGGGGGCAGGCAGGCAGGCAGACAGACAGAAACAGAGGGGTGAGAGAGAGAGAAAGAAAGGCAGGAGGGAGTGGAAAGTGATAATGACAGAAGGAGAGAGAGAGACAGAGAGAGAGAGGAGAGAGAGACAGAGAGAGACAGAGAAAGACAGAGAGAGAGACAGAGAAAGACAGAGAGAGAGACAGAGAAAGACAGAGAGAGACAGAGACAGAGACAGAGACAGAGACAGAGACAGGAGCAGCCAAGAGGGCAGGAGGGGAGTAGAGGGTGATGGTGGGAGAAACTTCTGCTGTCTTTACTAGACATACTCACAGTAACCAGGAAGGGAAGACACTGGCTGTTCCTCTGCATTGTAGTTATTGACCTAATTTTACCTAAAGGTGGGAGGAGACAGAACATGGACATGTACATTTATCTGTGCAGTCAAGATTTCAAATTAGCTTTTCCTACAGACCCAAATTTCTACTAAGGCTTTGGAAATACCTACTTTTGTTGGGTCTCACAGAGAAAGACTTTGACTACCTTAAGAGTCCTTTTGAACTCTTTCCTCCCAATGCCTCCTTTCAAACACCCATCTTTTGTGTAGCCCTTCCAGACTTCTCTCATCAAATACTAGGCACCCAAGGACCCACCAAGCCACTTCATGGCTTGACACTTAATTTCTTTTTAGTGCGGAAAAATATTTCCAATATTTGGATGAAAGTCCTTTTACTGAAGCAATTATTTATAGATATCCTTGTTACTTTTAAGGATTGGCAATTAGGAGTACATTCTGCTGTAAATTTCCTTTCAGTTCTTTTGTGGATCAAGAGACATGACTGCTGGGTTATACCCTGAGTGCACTTAACTTTGGAAGAAATTGCCAAATTGTCTTCCAGAGTTAATCATTTTGCATTCTTACCAACAGTGAATGATGGCCCTTCTTAATGTAATTAATTCCCCTTGATTGTTGCTTATGTTTGCGTTTTGAGTGTACTGAGTTTCGTCTATCCTGCTAGGTACCCAGTGATATTTCATTTTGGAGCAGATCTAATAGAAGTGATACTGTGCTTTGAATTTCTAGTTCCACTTGTTCCTTACAGATATCAAAGGAGATTCCTTGTCTTTCTGTCTATTACCACTGTGTCCTATGGTTTTGTTGTTATCTATTTTCAATTCTAGGCTTTTGGCTTTTTGTTGTTAATTACTTCAAATTTTTTCACATATACTAACATGTCACCTGCAAACAAAAATAAAGTTTCATATCTTCTTTCTGGGTCACTTTACCTTTTATTCCCTTTGTTTGTCTTAGTGAATTAGACAAGGGAAAAGCAGCAGCGAGAAGAGACAGCCTTATCTTTTCCCAAGCCTCATCTTTTCCCAAGCCTCAGGAAGAGAGGCTCTAGTTAAGCCCAGCTTTCCGTAGACCCTCTCCTACTTTGCTTAGACATTTTATTATGAGGAGCTATCAGGTATTGTTAGAGTTTTCTACATTTTTCTATATGATGAGGTAACATAGCTTCTTTATCTTGTTAATGTAAGGTCTACAAAATTGACTCTCAAATGTCCAGCCCATTTTGCCCAACTCTGATAAATGCCTCAAGTCAAATGTGGAACTAGGTGGACATTGTCAATTTTGATTTGTTAATATTTTGCTAAGGGTCTTAGCATCCATGTTCCTGGTTCATATTGATATGTATTTTTCTTATACTTTTTTTTCAGGGGTGGGGGATTTGCATTAGACTGGTGCCAGAGAATGAGCCGGAAATCACTTTCTTGGCTTCTGTCTTCTCTGGGAGTTTATGAAGGTGGGATACTTTTTCCCTTAAAACATATGGTAGAATTTACCAAGAAATTCACCTTTCTGTTTTGAAATGTTATTAATTATTGAATCAACTTCACTAATAGATATGAGTCTATTAAGTTTTTTATTTCTTCTTGTGTAAACTTTTATAGATTGATTCTTTCAAGGAATTAGAGTATTTCGTGGAGTTTTATCTGTTTCATAGGCAGACAATCATTCTTAATATTTCTCTGGCCTTCTTTTCTCTTTTGTGTGTGTGCGTGAATGTGCATGTGTGTGTGTGTGTGTGTGTGTGTGTGTGTGTGCGTGGATGTGCATCTCTGTGTGTGTGTGTGTGTACATAATAACTGTGTTTGTGTGTCCATAGAGGTGGAGAACATAGTGTATCCTCTATCACTACCTTACATCCTAGAGATAGGCTCTCTCATGGAACCTGGAGATCTTGTACATTTTCTGGCTAGGTTGGTCACCAAAATATAAAGTGTTCCTTCTGTTTCTGTCTCCTACCCCCACCATTTCTAGGGTCACAGATCTCCATAGCCATATCCTGCTTTTTACATGAGTGCTAGAGATCCAAACTTAGGTCCTCATGTGTAAGCAGCAAGTACTCTTACCCACCGACTCACCTCCCCAGACCTAATATTCCTTCTTTGTTCTTGTAATGCCTGTGGGTGTTTAGTGATGATGTTTTTTTACTTACTTATGGTGTCGTGAGACAAGGTCTCAAATATATAGCCCTATCTGACTTGGAACTAACTAGTCATAGTAGACCAGGCCTTGAACTTGCTGTGATCCTTCTGCATCTGCCTCCAAAGTGAGAGAGATATATGTATCATTATGCCTGGTTCCCTACTTTATTTCCAATATGAGTAATGTGTGTTTTATTTTTCACTTAGTTAATTTAGCTACTGCCTTATTGGTGTTAATGTATCTTTTTAAGAAACCAAATTCAGTCCAGATTTGGTTTCATTTATTTTTTCTGTTTTTAAATTCATTGGTATCTGTAATTTTCATTATTAATTTTTCTATTTGATTTGCACTTCTTTTTCTAGTTTCTTTTCTTTGTTCCTTCCTTCCTTTCTTTTTTTGACAGCATTTCTATTTCTAGTCCCAGCTACCCCAAAACTCACTTTGTAGACCAGGCTGGCCTCAACCTAAGAGTCTTCCTGCCTCTGCCTCCTACATTTTGGGACTAAAGGCTTGTGTCACCAGCGCCTGCTCTTTTTCTAGTCTCTTAAATTGTGAACTTGGAGTATTCCTTTTAGGTTTTTACTAAAGAAACCAGTGCTACACAGTCCTTGAGTACTAATTGCAATTTGCTCTCCATGTACATTAGAATATTTTTCTTTTAATTTCTACTTTTTAACCATCATAGTTTTTCTAAAAATAAATAACTAAAGACAGTTGGCATCTCATATATCATTCTGAACCTTACTGACTTAAAATCAAATTTGGTGAGATTTGAGGAATTTCTAGTTTGAAAATTATCTTTATGATACTAACTGGATTTTTGTATTTCATTTTTAACTTTTGCTTTCAAATTTTAATTAATGTAAGTATAAATTAAATAAATCAAGCTTTTGATTTTTAAAGTTCTATGCAGTTCTAAATATAATTTTGCCAAGAAGGGGCACAAATGTGGTACTTGCTGTGGTTGGCGGGACTTGGGGATGATTTAGTAAGTGAACGAACAAAGGAAAAAACAGAAACTGTTGCTATAGCTGTTCTTGAGCTTTGTATATGCCAGGTTATTTCCTAGTTATACACACACACACACACACACACACACACACACACACACACACACATATATATATATATAAAATGAGATTATATGAGAATTGTATGAGACTAGAGGTTAGAATTATGATTTCCAAGTACTGAAAGACACTATTTTTTTTCTCCAATGTACTATAGTTTGAATTTATGGCTTAACTGAAATGTATCAAAGAGAGATGAAGAACTCTGAACACATTAGTATGACATGAGACTTAACTATTTGACTTGAGGCTTCTTATAACTCAAAGTGTTGATGACTGTTGCTAGTTCAGAGAGCTACTCCACAGACTGTACAACTTTAGGTTGAGAAGGGCTTTGGTACAAATGCAGAGACGGTATTGTTTGCCCTGTTAATGGTGGCTGACCTAAGACCAAACCCTTGCCTACATTTTATGAGCTGGGCAGGAGACTGGCCAGGAGTTTATCCCAGCCTAGTCAGAAAGATGAAAGGCTGATGTTTACCTTTGCACCACTGGCCTTGACTTTTTAAGTACTTTTAGGGAACAGCTCAAATAGTGAATGACCGAAAGCTTTGTAAGCTCATAGAAATGCAGCATTTTAGTGCTGCTCCAAAACGTCTTCTCCTGGATGAGACTAAGTATCACCCTTCTGCAACTCAAATTAAAAAGGGGCACAGCATTACTCATCATTGTTGTTGTAAAATTATAAAAAATATAAAGCTGTCTTTTTATCCCCCACTAGGTCCAGCACCGCAGTGCCCCAAGATATCTGCTAGTTATCTTAAGTCTCAGACAGCAAAGCCTCTCACCTGCTTTGCTCCATCCCATATCACACTGCCAAAGGCCTCTCTCTGAGCCTGGCAGCCATCTCTCTGCCTATCTAGTTCCCAAGGCAGGTTTCCATGCCAGAAACACACATCCCAATTCCACAGTTGCCCATTGTCTCTAGCCACCACTCGCTGTCTTACATTTAAATCGCTACATGAAAGAACACTCAACAGATTAATCTTTGATCCAATTGATAAGATATAATTGCCCACCCAAACATACAAAGCCCTGTACATATCCATTCCTTAAGAACATTCATAACAACCTGTAAAGGTACAGTGTGGAATCTTAACATCAACCTCCATGTTGTCCTCTCTGAGGCTTCTCTCTCAGTCCCTCCTGTCTCTTCCTCCTTTCCGCCCCAGTCTCCTCCTCTTCCTTCAAACTTTCCTCTTGCCCATCTTTTTTTCTCGTCCAACGACAGGCCTCCTTATATCCTGTACCTGCCCCACCTGTATTTTACAAATTAAATGGGGAGAAGGTTCTGGTGAAGTCAACTGAGTCCTCAGTAGTGACTAGGGAGCTGTCCTTGGGGCAGTGGAATTAGCATCAAAATACGGATAACTCCAGGGCAAATTACAACATTTCCCCCTATGAATGTTCATAAGGGATGGATATGTATTGGGTTTTGTGTGTTAAGGTGGGCAATTATATCTTATCAATTGGATCAAAGGTTATTGTGTTGTGTGTTCTTTCATGTACAGATTTAAGTGTAAGGGAGTGTGGGGCAGCTAGTCTGGGCCACCATGGAATTGGACTGTGTGCTTCTGTCGAGATCTCCAGCAGATATCTGGGGCACTGCGGTGACAGACCTAGTGGGGGATAAAGGACAGCATTTTATTTTTTATAATTTTACAACAACACATCATCTCTTGTTCATCAGAACAGATGTATGGCTTCCATCCCTCCACCCCTTTCTTCATCATGAGGCCAGATGTATGACATATCTTTAACTAACATGATGCTGGCCAAGGACATTTAGGGCTTCATACACACATTTTCAAGAATTTTCTTCAGTTAAAGTGGCAGTCAGTGGCTTGTCTACCTGTAACTAGCTATGTTTTCTCAATGTCACAATAGATAAACATTCAAAATCACAGTGAACAAAAACCTTGTAAATTATGTCACTTGCTCAAAACACGATTTTCCTTCCCATTTAGATTTCCCAATGAGACATTAAGAGGGCAAAGCGAAGGATTATGTACAAGAGCAAGAACTGGCAGTGTATGCAAGAGCAGCTGAGTGGGCTGTAGTTTCCCAGGGTGAAATTGTTTCTTTTGTAAGAAATGCTCATCTGTGGGCTTATAAAGACAGGCAGGAGCTAGAACAACATACAATTCCCTATGCTCTTTTCTACTCCCAGACTCTCTGAACACAAGCATTTTTTGGAATGATTTTACACTCTTAAACACTAGCATTCCTTTCCTAGAAATAGAATTTCTGACTGATGCTCACACTAACACTAATATTTATTTTCTAAATTTTTTATTGACTATCTGAATATCTCATACAGTATATTTTCATCACATTTACTCCTGAACCTCCCATTAACTCCTCCAAGATATGCTCTCACCTCTCTACTTCCTACCAACCACTTGTCCTCTTTGTTTTTTTTAAACTTAATAACCCATTGACTCACTGGTGCTGTCCACATACTTCTGGGTGTGAAACCATCCACAGGAGTATTATGGGCCTACAAAAAAAACCTGACTACCTCTCCTCCAGAGACTATCAGCTGTCCATAGCTCCCCCATAGAGGTGGGGGGACACATGAGTTCCCCTCCCCCTCCATGCTGGAATGTTGACTATCTTCATCTTGGGCACGTGACCACAGCTGCTGTGTGGTTTTGAGTGCTGTGGTCCTCTCCTGCCCACTTGTTCTGCCCCAGTCCCCCTTGACTCCCAAATCTTAAAATATTTCTGCTCCTTTCATGATAGTCCTTGACCCTTGGGAAGAGGGCGTGGCTGGGTACCCCACAGTCATTCATTCTCTGCATGGTGACTAGTTGTGAGTTTCTTCATTAATAACAACTACTGCACAAAAATAACCACTGCAACAACAATCTTCTCTGGTAAGATCTGAGAGCTGCACTAAACTGTGGGTAGAAAGAAAAGAGAAGTTGAATACTGTGTCCAGTAGGCAAAATAATGGTAGTAGGTTCTCCCCTGGGTTCTGTGAGCTCACCAATCATGGGTTCTTAGCCTGATTTGTATTAATAGGCATGTGCCACCTCCTGTAGCCCAGTCATAAAGTGGTTGGTTATTCCATAACACTCATGTCACTATTGTACTCATGGGCATATCATACTACATTCTACATGCTATATACTACATACTTCATACTATATTCTACATGCATACCACAGTAGTTATCACTTCAACTCATAGGGTTTGCAGTTGGGTAAGGCTGTAGATGACTGTTCCCTGTAGCAGTTTGCAGATCACCGTCCCATATTATGTCATCTAGCCAGCAGAGAGGAGATTTGAATCAGTACTAACTTGATTTCTCCATGCTCTGTAACCAATGAGTATAATGTTGTAAGCAGTAGGGTCTTGACCATAAAGCTGTGGTGGGCAACACTCACTTTTTTTTTCTTTTCTTTTTTTTTTTGGAGTTGGGGACTGAACCCAGGGCCTTGCGCTTGCTAGGCAAGCGCTCTACCGCTGAGCTAAATCCCCAACCCCCAACATTCACTTTTTGTTTGAATTTTTTTCTATATACCCTGCAAAGGTAATTTCTTACTGATGTTCACACTATTTTCATAGCATCACCTTTGAGAAAACATTTCTCCTAACTCTAGTCATAAGCAACAGTTCTTTTCTGTGCTACCATTCGGCTCATATATATTTCTAATTTTTGTACTCACAATTGAAGTGTGTGTGTGTGTGTGTGTGTGTGTGTGTGTGTGTGTGTGTGTCTGCATGATAGCTAATTGCTTAGAAGTTGGGGTAATAATGTCCATGTTTTTTGAGTTACTGTCTCTCTCTTTATCCTGAGCGGTCAAACACATAGTAGGGTCTTCAAAAACATTCCATTAAGTTGAAATAAATATCAAGTTCTTGACAGGGAACTGAATTCAGCCTCTGAGTCCATGTAGTCTTTCTCTGTGGTTTGCTTTGGAATTAATGAAATAGAAAGCCGTGCTTTGGCAAAGCTGTCTGGCACACCTGGGCTAAGTTCTAAGACAAGCAGCTGCATTGCTGTAACTTGCTGTAAAACACACTTCACACAGAGACGTGTGCTGTGGGGCCTATGGAAAGCAGCCAGGCCTGGGGCTGGCAGTCACCTGAAAACACTTGGGTTAAGTTTCTATGGTCATGGCAGTTAGGCAGACACTTATAATTATTCCCTTCAACTGGCAGCCGTGTTGTACAGGATATATTCTGACAGAACAGTATGCTTTTGCCTTCTTAAATACTTCGCCTCTGAACGTTGCCCTCAGGTCACCTGGGAGCTGCCTTGGAAAGAGCTTAAGGCCATGCTGCAGGACCACAGGCTGTAAATTACTAGTGAGATTAATGCCCAGGAAACCATGGAGGAGAGCTACAGTTGGAATATGTGCTTCTATTGTTCCTACGAAGTTACAGAGTTCTGGGAAATGAAACATCAGATTCCTATAAAGAGCTAGGCCAGAGCATGGCAGCAAAAGAAAAGGGTAAGCCTTGGATACTGAAGGGAATGTCAGAAGAGAGAGCACACTACTGTCAGGAGAGTGGTAGCAGTGCCAGAGCTGGAAGATGCATGGGAATGTTGAATCTTGTTTTGGCCTTAAAGGAGCAATGTTGAATGAGGACAGTCTACTCTTCTGCAGCCTTCCTAGCCTGAAGGACAGATGGAATCATGCTGTGTCAACCATCTTCATCCTATTCTTCTGTATGTCCCCCATGACAGCACTTCCCAAGGCCACACTGGGGATTGACAGAGGTGTTGTTCATGTGATCAGCTCTTTTGCACACCTAGATTGAAGGTCTTATATAACACCCTACCTGTCTTGCACAGCTTATCTTAGCCCTGATATCAGAAAATAATGTTTTAACTTCCCAAAATGGAGATCTGTAGGTGCCATCACTACAGTTATGAATGTGCACAACCCAGGGAAGTAGGTTTCTTAAAAGGGGTCAGGAGAGAGCACTGATTTTAGAGGAGAGTACAAATTTGGTAGGTAAAAGGTACCTTGACTTTGTCCTATTTCTGCCTTTGACAATGAAAATATGCTACACGCACTCCAGAAGTGATGCTGTAAATGACTAGATAGTGAAACAGAATATGATAAATCACACTGGGGAAAAGTGTCATTAGAAGGTATGATATAGAGAGAGACCTCACCGCCTGGTCAGGTGGGCACTCCTGAGGCTGCAGAGCGGAAGAGACCACCAACACTGCCCACCCCTGCCCACATCCCTGGCCCAAGAGGAAACTGTATACGGCCTCTGGGTTCCCGTGGGGGAGGGCCCAGGAGCAGCAGGACCCCTGCGCCTGAGACACCGCTGGAACCTGAAGGAACAGACCGGATAAACAGTTCTCTGCACCAATCCCGTGGGAGGGAGAGCTAAACCTTCAGGGAGGCAGACACGCCTGGGAAACCAGAAGAGACTGCACGCTGCACACATTACTGATTCCAGAGGAAAACACCAAACGCCATCTGGAACCCTGGTGCAGGGAAGCTCCCGGAAAGGGCGGCGCAGATCTTCCTGGTTGCTGCCGCCACGGAGAGCTCTTGGGCAGCACCCCGCGAGCAAACTTGAGCCTTGGGACCACAGGTAAGACCAACTTTTCTGCTGCAAGTGACCTGCCTGGTGAACTCAACACAGGCCCACAGAACAGCTGAAGACCTGTAGAGAGGAAAAACTACACGCCCGAAGGCAGAACACTCTGTCCCCATAACTGGCTGAAAGAAAACAGGAAAACAGGTCTACAGCACTCCTGACACACGGGCTTATAGGACTGTCTAGCCACTGTCAGAAATAGCAGAACAAAGCAACACTAGAGATAATCTGATGGCGAGAGGCAAACACAGGAACCCAAGCAACAGAAACCAAGACTACATGGCATCATCGGAGCCCAATTCTCCCATCAAAACAAACATGGAATATCCAAAAACACCAGAAAAGCAAGATCTAGTTTCAAAATCATATTTGATCATGATGTGGAGGACTTCAAGAAAGATGTGAAGAACTCCCTTAGAGAACAAGTAGAAGCCTACAGAGAGGAATCACATAAATCCCTGAAAGAATTCCAGGAAAACACAATCAAACAGTTGAAGGAATTAAAAATGGAAATAGAAGCAATCAAGAAAGAACACATGGAAACAACCCTGGATATAGAAAACCAAAAGAAGAGACAAGGAGCTTTAGATACAAGCATCACCAACAGAATACAAGAGATGGAAGAGAGAATCTCAGGAGCAGAAGATTCCATAGAAATCATTGACTCAACTGTCAAAGATAATGTAAAGTGGAAAAAGCTACTGGTCCAAAACATACAGGAAATCCAGGACTCAATGAGAAGATCAAACCTAAGGATAATAGGTATAGAAGAGAGTGAAGACTCCCAGCTCAAAGGACCAGTAAATATCTTCAACAAAATCATAGAAGAAAACTTCCCTAACCTAAAAAAAGAGATACCCATAGGCATACAAGAAGCCTACAGAACTCCAAATAGACTGGACCAGAAAAGAAACACCTCCCGTCACATAATAGTCAAAACACCAAATGCACAAAATAAAGAAAGAATATTAAAAGCAGTAAGGGAAAAAGGTCAAGTAACATATAAAGGCAGACCTATCAGAATCACACCAGACTTTTCTCCAGAAACTATGAAGGCCAGAAGATCCTGGACTGATGTCATACAGACCCTAAGAGAACACAAATGCCAGCCCAGGTTACTGTATCTTGCAAAACTCTCAATTAACATAGGTGGAGAAACCAAGATATTCCATGACAAAACCAATTTTACACAATATCTTTCTACAAATCCAGCACTACAAAGGATAATAAATGTTAAAGCACAACATAAGGAGGCAAGCTATACCCTAGAAGAAGCAAGAAACTAATCATCTTGGCAACAAAACAATGAGAAAAAAAGCACACAAACATAAACTCACATCTAAATGTGAATATGCAATGAGGACCCTGCATTCTGCTGCCTACAGGAAACACACCTAAGAGACAAAGACAGACACTACCTCAGACTGAAAGGCTGGAAAACAACTTTCCAAGCAAATGGTCAGAAGAAGCAAGCTGGAGTAGCCATTCTAATATCAAATAAAATCAATTTCCAACTAAAAGTCATCAAAAAAGATAAGGAAGGACACTTCATATTCATCAAAGGAAAAATCCACCAAAATGAACTCTCAATCCTAAATATCTATGCCCCAAATACAAAGGCACCTACATACATAAAAGAAACCTTACTAAAGCTCAAAACACACATTGCACCTCATACAATAATAGTAGGAGATTTCAACACCCCACTCTCATCAATGGACAGATCATGGAAACGGAAATTAAACAGAGACGTAGACAGACTAAGAGAAGTCATGAGCCAAATGGACTTAACAGATATTTATAGAACATTCTATCCTAAAGCAAAAGGATATACCTTCTTCTCAGCTCCTCATGGTACTTTCTCCAAAATTTACCATATAATTGGTCAAAAAACGGGCCTCAACAGGTACAGAAAGATAGAAATAATCCCATGCGTGCTATCGGACCACCACGGCCTAAAACTGGTCTTTAATAACAATAAGGGAAGAACGCCCACATATACGTGGAAATTGAACAATGCTCTACTCAATGATAACCTGGTCAAGAAAGAAATAAAGAAAGAAATTAAAAACTTTTTAGAATTTAATGAAAATGAAGGTACAACATACCCAAACTTATGGGACACAATGAAAGCTGTGCTAAGAGGAAAACTCATAGCGCTGAGTGCCTGCAGAAAGAAACAGGAAAGAGCATATGTCAGCAGCTTGACAGCACAGCTAAAAGCTCTAGAACAAAAAGAAGCAAATACACCCAAGAGGAGTAGAAGGCAGGAAATAATCAAACTCAGAGCTGAAATCAACCAAGTAGAAACAAAAAGGACCATAGAAAGAATCAACAGAACCAAAAGTTGGTTCTTTGAGAAAATCAACAAGATAGATAAACCCTTAGCCAGACTAATGAGAGGACACAGAGAGTGTGTCCAAATTAACAAAATCAGAAATGAAAAGGGAGACATAACTACAGATTCAGAGGAAATTCAAAAAATCATCAGATCTTACTATAAAAGCCTATATTCAACAAAACTTGAAAATCTGCAGGAAATGGACAATTTCCTAGACAGATACCAGGTACCGAAGTTAAAACAGGAACAGATAAACCAGTTAAACAACCCCATAACTCCTAAGGAAATAGAAGCAGTCATTAAAGGTCTCCCAACCAAAAAGAACCCAGGGCGAGACGGGTTTAGTGCAGAATTCCATCAGACCTTCATAGAAGACCTCATACCAATATTATCCAAACTATTCCACAAAATTGAAACAGATGGAGCACTACCGAATTCCTTCTATGAAGCCACAATTACTCTTATACCTTAACCACACAAAGACCCAACAAAGATAGAGAACTTCAGACTAATTTCCCTTATGAATATCGACACAAAAATACTCAATAAAATTCTGGCAAACCGAATCCAAGAGCACATCAAAACAATCATCCACCATGATCAAGTAGGCTTCATCCCAGGCATGCAGGGATGGTTTAATATACGGAAAACCATCAACGTGATCCATTATATAAACAAACTGAAAGAACAAAACTACATGATCATTTCATTAGATGCTGAGAAAGCATTTGACAAAATTCAACACCCCTTCATGATAAAAGTCCTGGAAAGAATAGGAATTCAAGGTCCATACCTAAACATAGTAAAAGCCATATACAGCAAACCAGTTGCTAACATTAAACTAAATGGAGAGAAACTTGAAGCAATCCCACTAAAATCAGGGACTAGACAAGGCTGCCCACTCTCTCCCTACTTATTCAATATAGTTCTTGAAGTTCTAGCCAGAGCAATCAGACAACAAAAGGAGGTCAAGGGGATACAGATCGGAAAAGAAGAAGTCAAAATATCACTATTTGCAGATGATATGATAGTATATTTAAGTGATCCCAAAAGTTCCACCAGAGAACTACTAAAGCTGATAAACAACTTCAGCAAAGTGGCTGGGTATAATATTAACTCAAATAAATCAGTAGCCTTCCTCTACACAAAAGAGAAACTAGCCGAGAAAGAAATTAGGGAAACAACACCCTTCATAATAGACCCAAATAATATAAAGTACATCGGTGTGACTTTAACCAAGCAAGTAAAAGATTTGTACAATAAGAACTTCAAGATACTGAGGAAAGAAATTGAAGAAGACTTCAGAAGATGGAAAGATCTCCCATGCTCATGGATTGGCAGGATTAATATAGTAAAAATGGCCATTTTACCAAAAGCGATCTACAGATTCAATGCAATCCCCATCAAAATACCAATCCAATTATTCAAAGAGTTAGACAGAACAATTTGCAAATTCATCTGGAATAACAAAAAACCCAGGATAGCTAAAACTATCCTCAACAATAAAAGGACTTCAGGGGGAATCACTATCCCTGAACTCAAGCAGTATTACAGAGCAATAGTGATAAAAACTGCATGGTATTGGTACAGAGACAGACAGATAGACCAATGGAATAGAATTGAAGATCCAGAAATGAACCCACACACCTATGGTCACTTGATTTTTGACAAAGGAGCCAAAACCATCCAATGGAAAAAAGATAGCATTTTCAGCAAATGGTGCTGGTTCAACTGGAGGGCAACATGTAGAAGAATGCAGATCGATCCATGCTTATCACCCTGTACAAAGCTTAAGTCCAAGGGGATCAAGGACCTCCACATCAAACCAGACACACTCAAAGTAATAGAAGAAAAACTAGGGAAGCATCTGGAACACATGGGCACTGGAAAAAATTTCCTGAACAAAACACCAATGGCTTATGCTCTAAGATCAAATATCGACAAATGGGATCTCATAAAACTGCAAAGCTTCTGTAAGGCAAAGGACACTGTGGTTAGGACAAAACGGCAACCAACAGATTGGGAAAAGATCTTTACCAATCCTACAACAGATAGAGGCCTTATATCCAAAATATACAAAGAACTCAAGAAGTTGGACCACAGGGAGACAAATAACCCTATTAAAAAATTGGGTTCAGAGCTAAACAAAGAATTCACAGCTGAGGAATGCCGAATGGCTGAGAAACACCTAAAGAAATGTTCAACATCTTTACTCATAAGGGAAATGCAAATCAAAACAACCCTGAGATTTCACCTCACGCCAGTGAGAATGGCTAAGATAAAAAACTCAGGTGACAGCAGATGCTGGCGAGGATGCGGAGAAAGAGGAACACTCCTCCATTGTTTGTGGGGTTACAGACTGGTACAATCATTCTGGAAATCAGTCTGGAGGTTCCTCAGAAAATTGGACGTTGAACTACCTGAGGATCCAGCTATACCTCTCTTCGGCATATACCCAAAAGATGCCCCAACATATAAAAAAGACATGTGCTCCACTATGTTCATCGCAGCCTTATTTATAATAGCCAGAAGCTGGAAAGAACCCAGATGCCCTTCAACAGAGGAATGGATACAGAAAATGTGGTACATCTACACAATGGAATATTACTCAGCTATCAAAAACAACGAGTTTATGAAATTCGTAGGCAAATGGTTGGAACTGGAAAATATCATTCTGAGTGAGCTAACCCAATCACAGAAAGACATACATGGTATGCACTCATTGATAAGTGGCTATTAGCCCAAATGCTTGAATTACCCTAGATTCCTAGAACAAACGAAACTCAAGACTGATGATCAAAATGTGAAAGCTTCACTCCTTCTTTTCTTTTTTTTTTGGTTCTTTTTTTCGGAGCTGGGGACCGAACCCAGGGCCTTGCGCTTCCTAGGCAAGCGCTCTACCACTGAGCTAAATCCCCAACCCTTTCACTCCTTCTTTAAAAGGGGAACAAGAATACCCTTGGCAGGGAATAGAGAGGCAAAGATTAAAACAGAGACTGAAGGAACACCCATTCAGAGCCTGCCCCACATGTGGCTCATACATATACAGCCAACCAATTAGACAAGATGGATGAAGCAAAGAAGTGCAGACCGACAGGAGCCAGATGTAGATCGCTCCTGAGAGACACAGCCAGAATACAGAAAATACAGAGGCGAATGCCAGCTGCAAACCACTGAACTGAGAATAGGACCCCCATTGAAGGAATCAGAGAAAGAACTGGAAGTGCTTGAAGGGGCTCGAACCCCCATATGTACAACAATGCCAAGCAACCAGAGCTTCCAGGGACTAAGCCACTACCTAAAGACTATACATGGACTGACCCTGGACTCTGACCTCATAGGTAGCAATGAATATCCTAGTAAGAGCACCAGTGGAAGGGGAAGCCCTGGGTCCTGCTAAGACTGAACCCCCAGTGAACTAGACTGTTGGGGGGAGGGCAGCAATGGGGGGAGGGTGGGGAGGGGAACACCCATAAGGAAGGGGAGGGGGGAGGGGGATGTTTGCCCGGAAACCGGGAAAGGGAATAACACTCGAAATGTATATAAGAAATACTCAAGTTAATAAAAAAAAAAGATGGTATGATATAGAGAGTGCAGTTTCTTTTATATTTATCAGTTGGTAGTGAAAACGATTGTGTGGGAGTCTTTTATAATATAATCACTATGTTAGGTGTCATAAAGCATTAAAAATACTAACTCGCAGCAGAGCATTCCATGTTTCTAAAAGTCTGTAAGGAAATGTTACACTACAGAAAGGATCATGGGCTAAGCTCAGTTCTCAGCTTTTGGCAAGTAGGGTATCTCAGGTGGGCAGCATGGTTGTCTGTCTGTATCCTAACGTCCCCACAGAAGTATCTCAAGTAAAAAAGTGGACAACACGTCTCAGTTTAATGGGACATAGCAAATTTTCTTTCCTGTTGCAATAGATCAATCAACATGACTGTTTCCTGCACACAGCAAATTATCCCAGCATCCCATCTTTTTAGGAAGTCTGTGAGTCAAATGCCATGGTATGTCAAACAAGTGTCGTACATTTTAGTGATAGGCAGCCTCTTCTGAAGAGTTGCAGGCTTAGCTTGGGAAGAGAACCAACATTTTGTTAACTTGTAGAAATACTTTGGACATCAAAAAATTGGTCTGCAAGTCAAGCAAGAACAGGTTTGCTACTAAAATTTGTGGCATTACTTTGACTTACCTGAAACAGGCTATTGTTGATGGTGGTAGTGTCTTTAAGGGGGTAGTGTATTTTAACACCTACTTTTTGTTTTTAACATTCTAAATAAAATGCACCAAGACTGTCTTAGTCAGGGTTTCTATTCCTGTACAAACATCATGACCAAGAAGCAAGTTGGGGAGGAAAGGATTTATTCAGTTTACATTTCCACATTGCTGTTCATCATCAAAGGAAGTCAGGACTGGAACTCAAGCAGGTCAGGAAGCAGGAGCTGATGCAGAGGCCATGGAGGGACGTTACTACTGGCTTGCTTCCCCTGGCTTGCTCAGCTTGCTCTCCTACAGAACCCAGGACTACCAGCCCAGGGAGGGTACCACAATGGGCTGGGTCCTTCCTCCTTGATCACTAGTTGAAAAAATGCCTTACACCTGGGTCTCATGGAGGCATTTCCTGAACTGAGATTCCTTTCTCTGTGATAACTCCAGCTTGTGTCAAGTTGACACACAAAATCAGCCAGTACAGAGACATATGCATTATTTATAATAGCCAGAAGCTGGAATGAACCCAGATGCCCTTCAACAAAGGAATGGATACAGAAAATGTGGTACATCTACACAATGGAGTACTACTCAGCTATCAAAAGCAATGACTTCGTGAAATTCATAGGCAAATGGATGGAACTAGAAAATACCATCCTGAGTGAGGTAACCCAATCACAGAAAAACACACATGGTATGCACTCATTGATAAGTGGATATTAGCCCCAAAGCTTGAATTACCCAAGATACAACCCACAGACAACATGAAGCTCAAGAAGGATGACCATAATGCAGATGCTTCAGTCCTTTTTAAAAGGGGGAACAAAAATATTCATAGGAGCAGATAAGGAGACAAAGTTTGGAGCAGAGACTGAAGGCCATTCAGAGTCTGCCCCACCTGGGGATCCAACCCATATATATATACAGTCACCAAGACTAGACAATATCGATGAAGCCAAGACGTGCATGTTGATAGGAGCCTGATATAGCTGTCTCCTGAGAGGCTCAGCCAGAGCATGACAAATACAGAGGTGAATGCTAGTAGCAAACAATTGAACTGAGAATGGGGTCCTCAAAGGAGGAGTTAGAGAAAGGACTCAAGGTGCTGAAGGGGCTTAAACCCCATAAGAACAACAATATCAACCAACCAGAGCTCCAAGGACTAAACCACTACCCAAGGACTACACATGAACAGACCCATGGCTCCAGCTGCATATGTAGCAGAGGATGGCCTTGTTGAGCACCGATGGGAGGAGAAGCCCTTGATCCTAACAAGGCTGAACTCCCTCTCCCCAGTGTAGGGGAATGTCAGAGGGGGAGGTGGGAAGGGGGGGCCATTGGGGGAGGGGTAACACCCTTATAGAAGAAGAGGAGGGGGATGGGATACGGGGCTTATGGACAGGAAACCAGGAAAGGGAATAACATTTGAAATGTAAATAAAAAATATCCAGTAAAAAAAAAAAAAGAAAAGAAATTGAAGCTGGGATGAGGCTTAAGGGGAGAGCACTTGCCCAAGAAGCACAAACCCCTGCATTCAGTCTACAGTTTCAATATACCTATAGGATACATGTACAAACACAGAAAGAAAGATGCTGATTTTCTTTTCCTTTTGTAGGAAAACAGTTGATGGATGAAATTGCTCAGTGAGTAAAGATTTACTAAAAAGCATTGGGACCTGACATTGGTCCACAGGATCCAGATACACCTTGAAAGGACACAAAAGACTCTGCAAATGGTACCCTGGTCTCCACACATGTGCTGTAGTTTCACACACACACACACACACACACACACACACACACACACACACACACACAGAATATTTTTTAATCTTAAAAAGAATAAAAGTATGCATAAAGAACTTCATAGCAAATATTAGACAGTCATGCAATGTTTTTAACCTACAAGAAGGCATTTTTAATACTGGGTATATTGTGCTTAACTCATTCTCATTTATATGTGCATAAAACGTTCTGTGTGAATTCAAACAGAACACCTAGTCTAACACATTGAAATCACTGCTCTGAGCTACAACTGTATATAAGTCTTGGTGATGTTTTCAAAATGGCAGTCCCACTAAATTTTAGTGCCAAATCCAGGGGAAGAAAGGCATCCTGGAAAAATTCTCAAATCCAGTTCCTTGGGTTGTGACATAAGCGTGACAGGAATAGCGTTCTCTGGTGATGACTTTTGGAATTGCTGCCGGTGCAGTTCTTGGCCATGCACAAATGTTCAGGTGAGGTTTTCAACTGAGAGACGATGTTGCAAATTTCAGGGGACACTGACAGAGTATTGAGTGAAAAGGTATGCAGATACATGTCCCGATTCTGTCATTTACAGCTGACGTTGAGGCAGCTGCTAAAATTTGAATGTGTAGGTTAGATGGAATGGTGTGTCCCTTCCTCAGAATTCTTTCAAGCTTTCTACACTAGCACGGTGGCACCTTCTCCTCAGTCTCTGAAGGACTCTGCCTACTTACTATCAGGCCTTTGGTCAATAGTGTTGACAATATTTAGGAAGCATTAAGTCAGCCAGTGTTTTGCTGACTGCGTTGCCTGAGTAGCTCATTTATTCTCTCTGAAGTTGTTCCCTCATTTATAACATCCATGTGGTCACTGAATTTTAAGTTCTTTTAATTATCAGTGATTATTAATCACATTTTCAGTACCACATAGATCTTATTTCAAATGAAACCCACACAGAGTCCAGCATGTAAAGTGGATCAGAGAGAGTTTTCTCAACTAAGCCAAGGCACCAGCACAGAACCCTTCCACTGCCTTCTACCTCAACCTGCTGAGGCTTCCCTCTACCTCTGAAGAACTACTGGACACTTGAGAGCACAGTCAGAATGTCACCCATGGACATCATGTATGACATGTCTATTCTTTAAAATTTTTTCACACAATGTAATTTGACCGTATTTTTTGCCTCCTACAACTCCTCCCCAGATCTGCCCCTCCCTTCTTGCCTAACTTTATGTTCTCCCCCCCCTCCTTTCTCTCAAAACAAAAATTCTCACAAAAAATAGAATCAAAGCAAAAAACCACTAAGATGAAAAAGTGCCAAAACAGAAACAAACAAAGCCCAACAAAACAGAGCATAAACAACAACAAAGTCCTGGACTTCACTGTCCCTTGGACAAGTATCCCTGAACATGGGACCTGCTATGAAGTGTGCTTTATACACCCAGTGGCACTTCATTGGAGAAATCTGATTTTTGCTTTTTCAGCAGTTTGCAAACAGCTTCCTGGTTAGGGATGGGGGCCCAATGATCTCTTCTCCATCTCAGACCTGGGAACCTCTCTGTCTTGATATGCAGGTCTGTGTATGGTCCCATTTTGATTCTATTAAAATGTTTGAAATTTTTTTTAAAACTTTTTTTATTATGTTCAAATAATAGGAAGTTCAAATAATAGTGAGAAGTCATCCTTAAAATGTTTCTGGTTTAGATGCAAACAGTCATCGTGCTTTAGCATGATTCAGTAATCTCATCACAATCAGAACGTCAGTTTATTGTCAGGAAATGCAATAAACTTAGCTAAGAATTTTAATAATAGATAAAGTATGAGAGAATAAAATGTGTGGGCGTGTGCACACACTTCTGTGTGTAAGTGTGGGTGGGAGCATGCCATGCTGCATGTGTGAAGGTCAGATGACATCCTCAGGTGTTAGTCCTTGCCCTCCACCTTGTGTGGCACAGTATTCCTTGTTTGCTACTGCATATGTTAGCTAGGTGGCCTACATGATTCCAGGGCTGCCTCTGCTTCTCCCTATCTCGCCAGACTTAAATAATAGACTTTTGATATTGTGTACAAGGGTTCCAGACATCCTAATTCAGGTCTTTGTAGGACAACTGCATTTACCACTGAGCCAAATCCCTGGCTTCATTTCAGCTCCATCGAATACATTTTATTATTAGAAAATGAACCAGATTAGACTCATCCTGAATCAGCTTTTTCAGGAGGTCCAGGTATCAGAGCTGGTAGTGGGTGAAGCTGATGTTGCAGGGGACAGGAGTCCAAGGACAAGGACACCAAGGGTCTTTGCTTTCTTTCTCTGCACAAGTGGTCTATGGAAAGTAAGCTGTGTATTCCTAGAGTGTTGTCTCTCCTGTTGTAAGAAGATTTGAATCAGGACTGGTTGCATCACCGAACTCAGCAGCTTCATCAAGCCCAATTTTCTCACCTGCAACTGGAGATTTATGCCTGGAGCTTGTTAGTCTAAAAAGCAAGTGGTGTGTGCTCTGCAGGAATTTATTTCCATAGGAAAGTTTGGGCACCTGCATTTGGAGAAAAAAACTGTTGCTTGACCACTGGCATCTTATAAAATGGATTTTCCATGGGTTTTACTTTTGTTTCATGATTATTGTGAAAAGTCTGTCATTGCTCTGTTTGTTGAGACACATGAAGCTTTTAAACCAGGGAAAAGAGCAACCCACACCATGCAGATGCCTCTAAGATGCAGCAACAGATCAAAGAACAGCCTACCCAGAGAACCATAATCATGTCCCATCAGTTAAGAACACTACTGGGTTCAACTCCCAGAACCCAGATGGTGGCTCACAACCATCTATAAACCCAGTCTTCGGGTATCCAGCACTTTCTTCTGGCCTCTTGAGAGAACTGCACACACTTGGTGAAAAGACACATGCATGCAAAACACACACACACACACACACACACACACACACACCACCACCACCACCACCACCACCACCACTACCACTAACAACAACCACAACAACAAAACAAAAAACAAACAAACAAAAATCAACTACCAGGTTTGAGATAAATGAGAAAAGTGATATCTAATTCCAGGAGCTATACTTTATAGATTTTAGTCTGAATGTGCAAATAAGTTGAAAGGACAGATAAATAATACACAACACAAAGACAACCAAGCAACAAGCTAAACATTGTTTGTTTAGACAGGGGCAATATACTACAATGTAGAATTTCTCAGGCACCACAATATGGAGTAACTTTCTAGAAGAGAATATAGAGTCTTTGTTTCATAATTAGTGCTGGATGATTCTAAACACTGGGGGCTTCAGAACTTGAGAGAAACAGAATTGGGAGGGTCTTTAAATGTAATTTAAAAGATGGAATATTAGTCTGTGGAAGAAAGGATTAATAAAATGGGCATGGAATTAAAGAATAGTGAAATGGTCAGCCCTTTCAACAATGACATACTTAAATAAATTTTAAGATGTCAGTTTATTCATATGATTTTATAAAGAAGTTCCTTTTATTATAAAATCACTAATGTTTCATAACATCTTAACTGAAGAATCAACACAGAAGACAAATTCAAGCAAGATCAAGAAGTTGTCATCCAAGTGGTCAGTTATTTTTGTATTTTGTAGAAAACAGAAGAATTTAACTGCCTTAGTTAGTTTTCTTTTGTTGTGATAAAATATCATAACCAAAGGCAACTTGGGGAGGAACAAGTTTATTCAGTTTATTTGATGAAAGTCAGAGCAGTAACTTAAGACAGGGACCTAAAGGCAGGAACTGAAGCAGAGGCCATAAAGGAATACTTACTAGCTTGCTTCATGTGGCTTGCTTAGCCTGCCTTCTCACACGTTTCAGGATTACCTGCTCAGGGATAGTCCACCCCCAAATGGCTGGGCACTACCACATCAATCACTAATCTAGGAAATGCCCTACAGGCTTGTCTGTAGGAAACTTGCTGGAGGTCTTTCTTTCTTTCTTTCTTTCTTTCTTTCTTTCTTTCTTTCTTTCTTTCTCTCTTCCTTTCTTTCTTTCTTTCTTTTTCAGTTGGGGTTCTTCTTTCAGATAACTCTAGCATATGTCAAAAAGAAAAAAAGACTAACCAGCACTGTGATGTTCTAGCTGATGAGAACAGAAATATGTGGATATCATATTCTATCATTGATGAATTGACATCAATGAATTGCTCCACAATTAGACAGTAACTTTGTGTGCAATTCAGATACTTAGTTTCTCTGTATTTTATCTATTATTTTACTACTGTATAGACTACTTCAGAATTTTGTTTTAAAAGCTTAATCTGGCTAGATGTAGTGGTGTATTCTTGTAAGAATTTAGAAAGTAGGAGGACTGCAAATCCAAGATTAGTCTCAGCTACATAGAGAGTTCCAGAAAGTGTCTCAACGTTAAAAATCAAACCCGACCAAAAACTCAGTCTATTTCACAGTCTTAGAAAATATCCAGAGTTACAAATTATTCAGATGAATCAAGGGGTCAGCAGAATTCATTTTCTGTAGATTTATATACCTTCAAAAGACATAGAAAATGATATATATTGTGTGTTCTTGGTCATTGGCTTGGACCAAGATGCTTAAATTCTCTGGACCTTGGCATTATCACGTGGGTAGCAAGCATGGCAATTTAGATCTATACGGTTTGTTCTTACACTAAATGATGAACTCTCTATATAATGCTCATAAAAGTTAGGAGATTTGGTTTCTAGCTGGAGCCCGAACCTCGCTGATCCTGGCCCACAGCTTCCTGCTCCCAAACCCCATGGGAGAGAGAGCTCATCACCCAGACAGGAGGCTACTCCTAAGACTGCAGGGCAGGAGAAACCTCCAGTACTGCCCATCCTTGCCCACATCCCCGGTGCAAGAGGAATCTGTAAAGGGCCTCTGGGAACAGGAAGATAGGGGCACTCAAGCTGCAGGAGCCCTGCAGTCCAGAGTGCACCCGGATCTGAAGGGACCCAATCAAACAGCTCCCTGCACCCAAATCCCATGGGAGGGAGAGTTAGAACTTCAGAGGGGCAGACACACCTGGGAAGACAGAAGAGACTCTCTGTCCACATTTCTGACTCTAGAGGAAAACGCTTAGCACCATTTGGGACCCCTATGCACAGGGACCTGAGAAACGGCAGGGCAGGCCCTTCTGGTTGCTGTCCTCACTGAGAGCTGAAACCCAGCTACGAGAAGCGACTTCTGGCTTGAGACCAGAGGTAAAACCAACTTTTCTGCTCCAAGTGTCCTGCCTGGTGGACTCAGGACACACGCCTACAGGAACAGCTGAAGACCAGTAGACAGGAAAGACTACACGCCTGAAAGCAGAACACTCTGTTCCCATAACTGGCTGAAAGAAAACAGGAAAACATGTCTATAGCACTCCTGACACACAGGCCTATGGGATGGTCTAGCCACTGTCAGAAATAGCAGAACAAGGTAACACCAGAGACAATCTGAAGCAAGAGGCAATTGCAGGAACTCAAGCAACAGAAACCAAGACTACATGGCATCATGGGAGCTCAATTCTCCCACCAAAGCAAACACTGAATATTCAAACACACCAGAAAAGCAAGAACTAGACTTAAAATCACATTTGATCATGATGCTGGAGGACTTCAAGAAAGACATGAAGAGCTCCCTTAGAGAAATGCAGGAAAACACAAGTAAACAAGTAGAAGCCTATAGAGAGGAAACACAAAAATCCCTGAAAGAATTACAGGAAAACACAATCAAACAGGTGAAGAAATTAAAAATGGAAATAGAAGCAATAAAGAAAACACAAAGAGAGACAACCCTGGATATAGAAAACCAAAGGAAGAGACAAGGAGCCATAGATACAAGCATCACCAACAGAATACAAGAGATAGAAGAGAGAATCTCAGGAGCAGAAGATTCCATAGAAATCATTGACACAACTGTCAAAGATAATGTAAAACAGAAAAAGCTACTGGCCCAAAACATACAGAAAATCCAGGACAAAATGAGAAGATCAAACCTAAGGATAATGAGTATAGAAGAGAGTGAAGACTCCCAACTCAAAGGACCAGTAAATATCTTCAACAAAATCATGGAAGAAAACTTCCTTAACCTAAAGAAAGAGATGCCCATAAACATACAAGAAGCCTACAGAACTCCAAATAGATTGGACCAGAAAAGAAACTCCTCCCGTCACATAATAGTCAAAACACCAAATGCACAAAACAATGAAAAATATTAAAAGCAGTAAGGGAAAAAGATCAAGTAACATATAAAGGCAGACATATCAGAATGACACCAGACTTCTCACCAGAGACTATGAAAGCCAGAAGATCCTGGACTGATGTCATACAGACCCTAAGAGAACACAAATGCCAGCCCAGGTTACTGTATCCGGCAAAACTCTCAATTAACATAGATGGAGAAACCAAGATATTCCATGACAAAACCAAATTTACACAATATCCTTCTACAAATCCAGTCCTACAAAGGTTAATAAATGGTAAAGCCCAAACAACGAGGCAAGCTACACCCCAGAAAAAGCAAGAAACTAATTGTTTTGCAATGAAACAAAGAGAAGACAAGCACACAAACATAATCTCACCTCCAAACACTAGGATAACAGGAAGGAACAATCACTATTCCTTAATATCTCTCAACATCAATGGACTCAACTCCCCAATAAAAGGACATAGATTAACAAACTGGATACGCAATGAGGACCCAGCATTTTGCTGCCAATAGGGAAACACACCTCAGAGACAAAGACAGACACTACCTCAGAGTAAAAGGCTGGAAAACAAATTTCCAAGCAAATGGTCTGAAGAAGCAAGCTGGAGTAGCCATTCTAATTTCGAATAAAATCGATTTTCAACCAAAAGTCGGTCATAAAACGGGCCTCAACAGGTACAGAAAGATAGAAATAATCCCATGCGTGCTATCGGACCACCACAGCCTAAAGCTGGTCTTCAATAACAATAGGGGAAGAATGCCCACATACACGTGGAAATTGAACAATGCTCTACTCAATGAGAACCTGGTCAAGGAAGAAATAAAGAAAGAAATTAAAAACTTTTTAGAATTTAATGAAAATGAAGGTACAACATACCCAAATTTATGGGACACAATGAAAGCTATGCTAAGAGGAAAACTCATAGTGCTGAGTGCCTGCAGAAAGAAACAGGAAAGAGCATATGTCAGCAGCTTGACAGCACACCTAAAAGCTCTAGAACAAAAAGAAGCAAATACACCCAGGAGGAGTAGAAGGCAGGAAATAATCAAACTCAGAGCTGAAATCAACCAAGTAGAAACAAAAAGGACCATAGAAAGAATCAACAGAACCAAAAGTTGGTTCTTTGAGAAAATCAACAAGATAGATAAACACTTAGCCAGACTAATGAGAGGACACAGAGAGTGTGTCCAAATTAACAAAATCAGAAATGAAAAGGGAGACATAACTACAGATTCAGAGGAAATTCAAAAAATCATCAGATCTTACTATAAAAGCCTATATTCAACAAAACTTGAAAATCTGCAGGAAATGGACAATTTCCTAGACAGATACCAGGTACCGAAGTTAAATCAGGAACAGATAAACCAGTTAAACAACCCCATAACTCCTAAGGAAATAGAAGCAGTCATTAAAGGTCTCCCAACCAAAAAGAGCCCATGTCCAGATGTGTTCAGTGCAGAATTCTATCAGACCTTCATAGAAAACCTCATATCAATATTATCCAAACTATTGCACAAAATTGAAATAGACAGAGCACTACCGAATTCCTTCTATGAAGCTACAATTACTCTTATACCTAAACCACACAAAGATCCAACAAAGAAGGAGAACTTCAGACCAAGAACACATCAAAAAAAATCATTCATCATGATCAAGTAGGCTATATCCCAGGTATGCAGGTATGTTTAATGTACAGAAAATCATCAACATAATCCACTATATAAACAAACTGAAAGATAAAAACCACATGATCATTTCATTAGATGCTGAGAAAGCATTTGACAAAATTCAACACCCTTTCATGATAAAAGTCCTGGAAATCACAGGAATTCAAGGCCCATACCTAAACATCGTAAAAGCCATATACAGCAATTCAGTAGCTAGCATTAAACTAAATGGAGAGAATCTTGAAGGAATCCCACGAAAATCAGGGACTAGACATGGCTGCCCACTCTCTCCCTACTTATTCAATATAGTTCTTGAAGTCTTAGCAGAGCAATATGAAAACAAAAGGATATCAAAGGGATACAGATTGGAAAGGAAGAAGTCAAAGTATCACTATTGCAGACGATGTGATAGTATATTTAAGTGATCCCAAAAGTTCCACCAGAGAACTATTAAAGCTGATAGACAACTTCAGCAAAGTGGCTGGGTATAAAATTAATTCAAATAAATCAGTAGCCTTCCTCTACACAAAAGAGAAATAAGTCGAGAAAGAAATTAGGGAAACAACACCCTTTAAAATAGTCCCAAATAATATAAAATACCTTGGTGTGACTTTAACCAAGCAACTGAAAGATCTGTATGATAAGAACTTCAAGCCTCTGAAGAAAGAAATTGAAGATCTCAGAGGATGGAAAGATCTTCCATGCTCATGGATTGGCAGGATCAATATAGTAAAAAGGGCCATTTTACCAAAAGCGATCTATAGATTCAATGCAATCTCCATCGAAATTCCAACCCAATTCTTCACAGAGTTAGACAGAACAGTTTAAAAATTCATCTGGAATAACAAAAACAAAACAAAACAAAACAAAACAAAAAAACAGGATAGCTAAAACTATCTTCAACCATAAAAGGACTTCCCGGGAAATCACTATCCCTGAACTCAAGCAGTATTACAGAGCAATAGTGGTAAAAACTGTATGGTATTGGTACAGAGACAGACAGATAGACCAATGGAATAGAATTGAAGAAGCAGAAATGAACCCACACACCTATGGTCACTGTGATTTTTGACAAAGGAGCCAAAACCATCAAATGGAAAGAAGATAGCATTTTCAGCAAATGGTGCTGGTTCAACTGGAATTCAACATGTAGAAGAATGCAGATCGATCCATGCTTATCACCCTGTACAAAGCTTAAGTCCAAGTGGATCAAGGACCTCCACATCAAACCAGATACACTCAAACTAATAGAAGAAAAAGTTGGGAAGAATCTCAAACACATGGGCACTGGAGAAAATTTCCTGAAGAAAACACCAATGGCTTATGTGCTAAGATCAAGAATTGACAAATAGGATCTCATAAAACTGCAAAGCTTCTGTAAGCAAAGGACACTGTGGTTAGGACAAAACGGCAGCCAACAGATTGGGAAAAGGTTCTTTACCAATCCTACAGGACTTTTATTCAAAATATACAAAGAACTCATGAAGTTAGACTGCAGGGAGACAAATAACCTTATTAAAAAATGAGGTTCAGAGCTAAACAAAGAATTCACAGCTGAGGAATATTGAATGACCGAGAAGCACCTAAAGAGATGTTCAACATCTTTAGTTATAAGGGAAATGCAAATCAAAACAACCCTGAGATTTCACCTCACACCAGTGAGAATGGCTAAGATCAAAAACTCAGGTGACAGCAAATGCTGGCAAGGATGTGGAGAAAGAGGAACACTCCTTCATTGTTAGTGGGATTGCAGACTGGTACAACCATTCTGGAAATCAGTCTGCAGGTTCCTCAGAAAATTGAACATTGCATTACCTAAGGACCCAGCTATATATTTCTTTAGGCATATACACAAAAGTTGCTCCAACAAATAAAAAAGACACATGTTCCACTATGTTCATTGGAGCCTTATTTATAATAGCCAGAGCTGGAAAGAACCCAGATGCCCTTCAACAGAGGAATGGATACAGAAAATGTGGTACATCTACACAATGAAATACTGGTCAGCTATCAAAACAATGACTTTATGAAATTCATAGGCAAATGGATGGAACTGGAAAATATCATCCTGAGTGAGGTAACCCAATCACAGAAAAACACACATGGTATGCACTAATTGATAATTGGATATTAGCCCAAATGCTCGAATTACTCTAGATGCACAGAACACATGAAAGTCAAGAAAGATGACCAGAATATGAATTCTTCACTCGTTCTTTAAAAGGGGAACAAGAATATCCTTGGGAGGGAATAGGGAGGCAAAGTATAGAACAAAGGCTGAAGGAGCACCCATTCAGAGCCTGCCCCACATGTGGCCCATACATATACAGCCACCCAATAGACAAGATGGATGAAGCAAAGAAGTGCAGGCTGACAGGAACCGGATGTAGATCTCTCCTGAGAGACACAGCCGGAATACAGCAAATACAGAGGCGAATGCCAGCAGCAATCCACTGAACTGAGAACAGGACCCCCGTTGAAGGAATCAGAGAAAGAACTGGAAGATCTTGAAGGGGCTTGAGACTACATATGAACAACAATGCCAACCAACCAGAGCTTCCAGGGACTAAGCCACTACCCAGAGACTATACATGGACTGACCCTGGACTCTGACCTCATAGGTAGCCTATGAATAGCCTAGTAAGGGCACCAGTGGAAGGGGAAGCCCTTGGTCCTGCCAAGACTGAACCCCCAGTGAACGTGATTGTTGGAGGGAGGGTGGTAATGGGGGGAGGATGGGGAGGGGAACACCCGTATAGAAGGGGAGGGAGAGGGATTAAGGGTCTGTTGGCTTGGAAACCAGGGAAGGGAATAATAATTGAAATGTAAGTCAGAAGTACCCAATTTAATAATGATGGAGAAAAAAGTATCAATCACAAATAAGAAATATAATAAGTTAGATATTATAGCAAATCTCCCTTAGAATTAGAACTATTTATTCCTCATGAGTTCATGAGTATGGATCTTTTATAATGTAAACTAGAACTAAAATATAAATTAGATCAAATATTCTAAACATCAAATAAAATAGTTCATGAAATACAGATAACTATAGACAAAGGGAGAAACATACAATTTAATCAAAGACTTGGACTGGCCAGCTGAAACCCTCTGTTTTCCTCAACTGAAATCCTTACTTCTTTAGGCCATCCTGTGCTCTTGACTATGTCTACTTTAGACACAATATTTCCATTTTGTCATTGGCAAGTGTTATATCAGATTCAAAGTGTGGAGTAAAAGAAAAGTCAGACACAGACTATGTATGGCTGATGAATTTGATATGATTCAAGGATTAACTCCTTCGTGAATTCAGTATTTTCTCTCTTGAAGAGTGCTTTCCTGGATTCTCAGCCTCATCTTTATCAGACACTAAGAACGAGCTTTTCTAGTGCTACAGGACAAAAAATATTAACCGTCCCATGCCGGGAGAGTCTGATAAAAATGTGGTTGATAAATAATTTAATTTATTAATTTTTATCATGCAATCAATAAAACATCATGTAAGCAAAAAAAAGTTAGGAGATTTACATAAAACATTGCAATAGGCTATGGATACACAAACTTTTTCAGTATTCTATATTATTATACTTTGGGAATAAATTCAATGCAGTGTCCAGCTTATAGTCGCACTCAAAAATATTAGTTCAATCTGATTGATTGTATTAAAACAGACAAAATTAGACTTTGAAACCTAAAAGTGAAATTACTAAGAGGAAATAAATAATATATTAGATATCTATAAAATCTCAATGAAAACACTTAGAAAATTTTCATAAAGATTACCAAATCTGGAAACTGGAGAAGATGACTCATCAGTTCAGTATACCTAGTAGTCCTGAGGTAAATCGAAGTTCAGTTCCCAGCCCTGGATGGCTGAAATTGTCACTACTCAATCAGCACCCTCTTATGAACCCCATGAACCTGTGTGTACATTTACATGTGCCATCAACACATACAAGTAAATAAGAAGTAAAACAAATTCATTTTTAAAATCATAAAATCCAATTGTACATTTCAGCTTGCTAGGAGATAAGAAAGATAAAAGGGTAAACTTCAATTCCCAGTTCTTATTAAGATTTAGAACTTGTTAACCCAAGATGTATACGGCTATAAAGATTTTAGGGGGTTCCATAAGTCATTTGCAAGCAGCTGAAGCAAACAGCCATGGATGTGTTCAGCATAACCCTCACCTGCTGAGTGCTACAATTGTGTGGATACTGTTCTGTACCAGTGTGTGTGTGAGTCTAGAAGCACATGCCTTAGTCCCTGTACTATGACTATTCCTGGTCACCTTGACATCCTGTTCAAGACTGAAAGACTGAAACACCCTGGGTGTTACAGCGCAAGAAACCCTGCATGCTTCCCAAATACAAATGGCAGCTAACTTTAAGTTAGTGCTCCATTTTGTCCAGTTTCACAGAAACTGACCTCTTGAATCTAAATGTTTTAAGTACACAGGTAGAGAAACACTGGAGAGATAAAGATCCACATCCTCTACCCCCCTCCCCCAAAAGGAATTGAACTTAAAGACACTGAAATGTGTCAAGCAGGAAATGTGAGAGCTTTGAGCTGTCCTGTAAATGTAAATCCTCATCCACGTTATGCAGCGGACTAATGCTTATCTCACTGGGGGAAGCACAGAGAAGCCTGAAAGCGAAGAATACTCGGAAAGCTCTTTCTCTGAAGTAACAGAAAGAATGTTGACAACATTTGAGGAATGGCGAGCAGATACCATCAGCCAGCCATGCAAACAAGAGAAACAGCTCCTTTCGTTCCATTCCTAGATACAAAGACCATTAAGACCGTAAGACTGTTTCCAGAGATACAATGCCATCGCTGCAGAATGCCTGGGAAAGCCATGATAGAAACTAAAGCATGCTGGCAAGGCCAGTTAGTAACAGTTCTTTTTCTCTTGCCCACACCTTATGATATCCTCCAACAGCCATGCCTGCGGTGTGTCTTAAGCCTCTTATCCACACAATCATAATCAAAACAACTTTGCCAGAGTGCCAGGGCAAACAGTAGATAGCCGAGAGCACCGCCATCAATCACAGGCATTCTGATCAGCTCCCAGGTCTTGTCTAGGTCATGTTATGACTCCTTTATTAGTGTTTAAGGTCACCAAGAGACAGGCAAGTGCATCCTATAACAGGAAGTGTAGTGAGTCTCTGGAGTGAGATGTTTGGCTCTGGTAAAGCACTGTGGCTGTGAGTCGGAAATCCAGGGAAATGAGTTCAGCTCAGTCAGACTCCAGGCGCCGCACTGCCTCACAACAGATAGAATGAGGCAAAATAATAGAGGCCTTCCTGCCATTCTCCACATTCAACTGAATTCCGGTCAGCACTTCCAGTCTCAATGTTAGAAGGCTCTTTTCTATTCAGTCTTCATACTGCAAGTTGTAATTCACGGGAAGGGGCTCCAGAGAAAGGCTGGCCCCAACTTCAAGCCAGGCAGTGCCAGCAGAGCCCTTCTGCAGGAAAACAGATTAAGGGGCCTGTGTACCACTCAGTGGGTAGAACAAAATTTAGTGCCCACTTTGGGCTTCCTTAGAGTTACTGCCTGGCTGCTTTAGACCTGGCAGCCACACACAAACCAGATAGTTACCCTGCCACACTCTCCCTTTTGCAGTGACTAACTGAATCTACTCAATGTAGCAGAGAAGGAAAGGCAGCAGTCCCCCTCCTCCAACCCAACTCCCTCCCAGCTAGGGCACCCAAGTCTGGCAAGATCGTCTTTTGGTCTGCTTGTTGTGGACTAGGTTCACCCTTTACCCAATATGATTCCTACCAAGGACCTTGACAAATTCAAGTGGATTGGAAAATGATTCTTGGAAACTTTTATTACTGGTGTAAGGGTGAGGTTATTTAGGGGAATGGAGTTGCTAGGAAAACAGAGTTCTAGAAAGGGGCACTTCCCGAGTCCTTAAACTATACAAAACTATACAGACTCAGTTGTGGAATGGGTAATTACTCTCTTCTCATGTCTAAGGATTTAATCTTCACACTAAGACAAAGGTACGTGCTGTCAAGCCTGAGGACCAGAATTCAATAACTACAACATAAGTGTTGGATGGAGAGAACCATATCCTACAGGTTGTCCTCTGACCTGCACATCTGTGCTGGGGCACACTCTCCCCAATATATACATACATCCATACATACTTTGATTAATTTAAAAAGACATGGAAATACCAACAGAGCCCTCCATGTAATGAAGGTTAACATGTAAAGTTGCACTGTGATATTTAAGCACCTCTGTGTGTGTGTGTGTGTGTGTGTGTGTGTGTGTGTGTGTGTTCATGTATTTTGTCATTGGTATTGGAAATGAAGCTTAGAATATTGTTGATCTTGTAAATGGTGAGTATAGCCTCTTGTCTCTGTCTACTTTGGCTACAGTTATACAAACAAAACATTTCAGAAAGGCCCAGTGCTTATCAGCTAGTGTTAGGTAGATAGTGCATGAACAGAAGCATTTACAAACCCAGGATTTTGCTCTGAAAGCCCCTGGGCTGAAGGAGCAATGTCTGATGACATAATATTGGTGGCCAGTAGGTATTTATTGAGAGGAGATGTCATCTTAGGCCATGGCCACAGTCACCAAATGTTTAAAAGAAGAATAAACTCAGACAGAAAATGAAAAATTTAATATTCACAGGTATGTGGAGAGTTAACATTTTTAAGATTATGTGAGCTTAATGAACACCACTGGTGCTAAAACTCCATGACACTTTTGGAAGGGCAGACTGAATTTTTCTGTCCTGAGAGAGAGTCAGGCACTTAGTAGAATTTGGCACAGCCTGCCTACCTGGGTCTGTTGTCTGCCTGAGAAGGCAGAAGTTGACTGATTTAAGAACTCATACTGAAGTCACCATAGACAACAAGCATGACCAGAGAGCTTTGTCGTGGGTCCATTTACTTTGTGTGTGCTACAGCATAGATAAGACTACAGTGCCACATATGTGGATAAATGAAGCTTCAGACCATGGTGTCTTGTGTGTAGGGACATCCGTCGTGGGTACAGATCCCATGCAAGGGGTTCTTCTATTCAAGGGAATCTGGGCCTTTGGGGAAAGACATGGCCCCAACAATGAACCATACAGGGTCTTGTACTTACCACAGTGCAGGTCCGGAACTACACTGGGATGAGAGCATTGGTTCAGTCAAGTACATGTTTCTGGTCATTCATAATTACACCAGATAAATAAAATATATCATCTTGATTATGGCTGGAGCTGCAGAGAGACCAAGTGGCAGGCAGGGAAGCTCCAGGAAGCCTTAAAAACCCACCAGGCATTTTGGACATCAAACATCAATTACAAAGGACTGCTTTGATGCATTAAGAGTCAGGGAATCAGAACCAGATGGACTAAATTTTCCTTGAAATACATGCAGGATTAAAAATTAAGAGGGGTGCGCAACACAGTGTATTGTATCCAATGCTAGCCAAAGCATTTGAGAAAAATTACTATAGATATTTGACGATTAAGTAACCATTTACCCACGTTTACATTCTACATTCTAGTTTGGCTACGTGCATAGCTAGAGAAAGAGCTTTGTGGGTAAGGGAAAGAAAAGTATTTCCTGGAAAACCAAGAGGGAAGGAAGGGAGAAAGAATCCACTAAGCATGTGTTGTGTTCCTGTAAAATCCCATTGTGAAGATTTACCAGGTTACAAGTGGGAGCAAAGGAAGAGCTGCATATAGACTGGCCAGGCACTTCACTTAAAAAGCCCGATCATGTTTGACAGATCTTAATACACGCTTAACATATTCCCTTAACACAGACAAAGGCTTTACATCTTGCGTCATGATCCCCTGTGGACCAAACGGCCAGCGAGCTCTTTTCTGGTGATTTATTCAGTGGCACTTGATGCCCAGGCTGCCTATTCTGCAAGTGACAGCAGGCAGGACTGTGCTCCAGATCTCAGTGGTTTCTGATTTTCATGATCAAGCTGCTGAATGAGCAAACAAGGTTTAATTCTGGGCCCAGTAGTAGCTTCCCTTCCTGGTGCCCATGCAATAAACTCACAGCCCTTTGGAATGTCTAAGGCCGTGGATCCCAGATGATCTGTAAATAGATAGTGATGGTTTCAGAAAACCTGTTAGCTCCTCCCAAGTCCTCTTTATGTTCCCATGGTACAGCCCTCAAGGGTGTGTGTTTGCAAAAGCAGACATTACAAATGGAAGCTGCGGGCGTACAGATTCGACCTAAGTCACAGTTCACCATTTACATGTCACTATGGCTCAGAAAAATGTTCCCTAATGGCCCATGAATTTAAAAGCTTGGAAACCAGCCAGAGATGCTCTTGGGAAATGTTGAAGCCTTTAAAGGCAGAGCCTCATAGGAGGAAATTAAGTCACTGGGGATGCGACTTAAAGGGAATATTGGGGCCCTACCTCTTTATGACAACTGTTCATTTTCTGGCCGCCTTGAAGCGAGCAGCTTTCTTTCTATGTGCTCCTCTGATAATGTATTAAATCACCGAAGGGCCCAAAACCAACAAAGGGCCCATTGACCATGGACTGAAACCTCCAAACGTGGAAGGCAGAATAAACCTTTCCCCTATTTAAGTTGATTTGTCTAAGGTGTTCGCTACAGTGATGGAAAGCTGACCAATACAATACGACTTCATCATTTTCTTCAGACTCTAATTTCATTCTTTTTTTATTACAGTGGGTTACATAAGGCTATGTTCATACAAATATGAGCTCATCTTTATACCCCGGTTTCTATATTTAGGCGCTGAGCAGAGCAATATATCCTGAGAGGTTGATGGCAAGAGTGCACTTAAAACGTGCTAAGCATGGGACCCTTCCTCAGAATGGATACTACCCATTCTAGTGAGTAGAACCCCCCCACCCACACACACATTTTGTTTATAAAATGTGGTTGCTCAAGCACACAGCCTTGCTCAGCACCCATTCTTCAGCCACCCAGGCAAACACAGTAATCTCTAGAACTATACTGAGTTCAGCCCCTGAAATCACAAAGCTCTGTCATCTTGCTATCATTTTTGCTCTTTCTGAAAACACATGCTGTCTCTGAGCACAGGTATAGTTTCTATTCCTGCAGTATTTACACTCTCAATCATCCAGAAATGAGCACAGGAATAAAAGTGGATATGCGTGAGTTATTTGAAAATGCTATCTGATCTCACCTAAGATTCTGAACTCCATGAACTTCTGTATCGTAGAAGGTACTGAAGCCAATTCTATCAAGAGTAACTGGGGGTTCTCTGATATGCTGGCCTGATTGAGACTTTTCCTAATACTGTGTGCAGGTTGATGTCATTACACAGGTGAAGGCAAACAAGATAAAACAAGGCCTGCCATTGGACAAGAAGGAAGGGAGACGGGAACGGAGGTTTTAGAGCGGAGGGAGAAGCAGGAGAGGAGCCGGAGCGAGGAAGAGGATCTAGGAACATGGTGTCAGATGTTAAGATTTTTCTCTGAGCATAGATACAGGTTGCTATGTCTTTTTTTAAGGGATGGGTGTGTACAGGATTTTGTGCTGTCTAGATGGGCCAATTGCGTCTTATCAATTGGATCAGAGGTTATTGTGTGGTGTGTTCTTTTATGTGGGGACTTAACTGAGCTCAAGAGAGTATGTGGTGGTGGGACATACCGGGCCGCCACAGAATTGGGATGTGTATACGTAGTGTGGTAACAGCCCGCCAAGGAAACTGTGTGATTGGCTCACGGACCACCCTGGTCAGAGGGAGCCCGGGAAAGAGTGCGGAAACGTACGCACGGGAACTGGTCTCGAGGCGTACTTTTTTTATTTTATTTTAATTTATATTTATATTTATCAACACGGTTTGGTTTCTTTGCTTTGTTTGTTAGTCTAAGGCACAGAATGATATGTGTTATACGTTCCTTATGTTATATGTTGCATATGTTTATTCTGTTGGTGCACATGCATTTACTTCATTAGAGACCTTGAAAAATAAAGCATTCCGTATGTGTGATAAGTTTCTAACAGTGGCCGTAGAATGTCTGCAACTTGTCCAGTTTCGCTATGTACCAGCAACTATTTCAGTACAGTATATGCACTCATCTTTTAACCTTTGAGTCACTTCTGAGAAAGAAGCAATTATTACTCATATTCTGCAGCTAAGAAAGCAAGTACATCATGTTAAGAAACTTCTCTAGGTCACTGAATTTCTGAGGAAGACAGAAAGCAAACCTAGGCAGTCTGGCTCTAGAGCTCACACCATGGCCCAGACTGATTGAGCACTTTAGGAGGTAGCAGTAATAAATGACGGTGGTGGGCAAAACATGTGTGTGTGTGTGTGTGTGTTTAAGTGTTTAATTTGAATTAATCAATTATGTACCAAAAAAGAACAAAAGTTTGGAAACTTAGCAGTGTCATAAAGATGTTCTAATACTGTTTGTTGCTCTTTAATTTCTTTTTTAAAAGATTTTTATTTAATATATTTATATATTGTAGCTGTACAATATTTATTTAATATATATATATGTATATATATGTATATATATACATATATATATAGTAGCTGTCTTTACACACACCAGAAGAGGGTATCAGGTCTCATTACAGATGGTTGTGAGCCACCATGTGGTTGCTGGGAATTGAACTCAGGACCTCTGGAAGAGCAGTCAGTGCTCTTAACCGCTGAGTCATCTCTCCAGCCCGCTCTTTAATTTCAATAGTAATATTACTTACCTAAAACACTTATCACTTATTAGTTACTAGACCTTTCGTTTTACCTCAGATACCATATTAGTTTTTTACATGACATGAATTTATTATGCTATGTAGCACAATAACACATCAAGTCATACTTAATTACTTAGATTTGCATTGAGGAAACTCAAAGCTGCAAAGTTTAAAAGCCTAGTGATTTTTGAATTTGGTCTGAGATTCATTGGGTTATGAATTGTTAATCTTTGTGTTCTACCTGTTACCATCATATTCAACAATCATTGGCAGGAGTTTGAATGAGTTCCAAAAGCAGATTTATAACCAATGAGAAAACTTGCACGATGAAAAATTTGATTCTCCTAACTTTAAAAAAAAGTCGTCAGTGAAGATAAGATGCTCCTACACACGTGTAGTGAGAACGGAAGAGCCATCCAATTGGAAGATTCCCCGTAAGCAACTGGGTTTCAAAGCCACTGCAAGATTCTCCAGCGAACGTGGGTTAAGCTTCTGAAAACCCAGCACCAGGGAGCTCTCCATCTTGTGTGCAGCCAGCAATGCTGTCAGATCCTGGGGCTGTGAGACTGTACCTCTTCTCTTTATAAATGCACTTTGTCGTGCCTTCCTAGCTGGGCTCACTCTTGCTAGCTTGTTGGGACCGAACAGTCATGTGACCCCTTCTTTGCACCATCTAAGTTTATCACCTGCAGTTTGGTCTTCTTAGTAAATCAAAGCAGTCATTCCTGCCATGGTGAGTGGTAGGGACATATAGAGAAGGGAACTCGGGTTTTACTTTTAGAAATTCTGTTAGGATTCTGGTTCCATCACTCATGGCTTTTGCATTCCTAGATGTGTTAGTTCAATGTCCACATCTTCATAAAGATCTTACAGTCCTGTTTTGGAGGAGGTTGGACTGCGATGATGTTAAATGATACGGTACAGTAGTGCTCAATAAACACTGGCTCCTATTTTCAGAGAGACGTCTCTGGTAAAACAGAGAACAAAATTCATGAATTTTGATGTCCTGGGTTATTTTCAGAATAACTATGAGTTCCATAACACAGGATACATGGATATGCTTCTTCTTGTTTTTGTTAAAGTCTTGGGTTTCTACTCTTTATCCCTTTCTCTAGAGATTGGGAGGATACTGTGACCATGGAGGTGTCACAGAGCAGATGGCAAAATTGCCATCAACTTAAGTCTTTAAAGAGCTTCATGGATAAGCTGCTCAGTTCTCTGAAATACTGGCCTTGGAATTATTGCAGAGAGGCATAAAAATTCTTCTCTTGGCCATACTCATATTGTGTCTTCTTAAAAGCATATACTATCCCTAGTGGAGCTCTGAGATTTGTATAAATGCTAAAAGGGAGACACTCAATTGTTTCTTTTTATTCAACAAGAATTAATTGTTTCATTACCCCAAAGAGAAGAAAAAAGAAAAACATTGATTAAGTGGGTCTTTAGCTCTGGGGTTAGTAACAGTCAGAGAAGATCATGGTATTTTCACTGAGTTCATTATCTGAACAATGTCAGTCTAGAGCTTGTTTCCAGATTTGGCTAAGATGAAGCCAAATATAGTGAATAACAGCTAGTTAATAATGCCTTTGCTTCATTTTGCTTGGAGTCCTCAAAAATCACTCACACCACAGTTTCTTGCTTGAACTTCCAGATATTCTTGCATGTTAAACCATATGCATATGTATATTCAATGCGTAGACCTAGCCAATGAACTATTTCATCCAACTGTGAACCCTTTTATTTCTGTTTCTTCCAGCATTGAAGGGCCTGGCCTATTTTGGCCTGGAAAGTATCTGTTGGGAAAAGAAGTGTCTGCTTTTTTAAATCCGGGCTCTTGATATGCTTGCTTCTGTAGGAGCTATAGCCCAGAACCACAACACTTTGTCACCATCTCTCATACGCTCTGTATACAGAAAGTCCTGTTGCCACCAAAAGCTGACAAAAGTCGATTTCCTCAGGTACCATCCAATAGCATTAATAAGACTCCTTCAGATACTAGTAGGTTATGTATATAATCACTGCAGATCCTAGGCTGTTTTTAATCTTCCCCGCTGACTCTTCAGCTGTCCTAGCCATACACATGGTGTAAACCACAGTGGTTACAATCTGTCAAGTATTAAGACAGCATATAATATTTCCCAACAAGTGTTAATCATTATTAAACGATGAGAATCTATTGAGCTCAAGGCAATGTCAGACCCAAGTTGAGTTTCAACTTCTCTACTACTTGTCCCAGGTGATGCCAAATCCATCCCGTATAATTGCTTAGGCTACCAATGTCATCCATTGCTCCCTTCTTCTAACAACTCTCCCAGCAGGAAATACTCCTAGCTCCACCTCCCACATTTATCCAGTGTCTGATGCCTTTGTACCACCTCCACAGTCAGCACTGTGATGGGGCTGCCAAGGCTCTTCTTGCATGGATTAGCCAGCACCCTGGCTCTTCTCCCGGCTTCTTCTTCACCCCCTCCCCACTCCAGAGAGAGTGTGTTCTCAATGGAGTTAGCCTTTTTATGTGGAAGTCAAGCTATCCCCCTCCTCAGTTCAGAAACATTTGAAAGCTTCTGTTATGGTTTAAATGAGAAATGTCCCTCATAGACTCACATGTTTGAAAACCTTGACCCGAGCCAGCGATACTGTTTAAAGGCCGTGGAGCATGAACTGGTCATTAGAAAATGGGTGGATCTTGGAAGGTTCTATCTGCTTGCATTGCATTCTAGAATTCTCTGACTCTTGATCTGTCATGATGGGAAAAACTGCTAAGCTCACACCTGCATTCCTCAGATTGAATCTTGTAAATTCATCTACTAAATTTCTTTCATTCAACTGGTGCCCTTTAGAGAAGCCTGGCTAATAGGCTCGCTTACTGTGCTGATTATGTGTTTATCTGTTTCTGGAACCTAAGTTTCAAGAATATCAGAATCACAGAGACACTTCAACTACTCAGAATAATATGCAACACACACTAGACACCCTATACATGCTCACTGGAGGAAGGAAGGGATGAAACCATATGATAGAGATAAATATTTAATGAAGATGCAAAGATCTGGGTTCCTGGGGCTTCAGAAAACATTTTTTTCCTAACAGGAAAACTATGGTGCAAGGAAGTACTGAAACTTTCTTGAAAGACTTAAAAAGAAGAGAAAAGGAACAGTGGAAGACAGCCCTACTACATTTTCCTTATGTTACACTTTTGGTTGATTGATATGGGTGTCAAGAATATTTTGTTTGGGGAGTTAAGACTTGTCCTTGTTATTCACAAGAATCTGAGCAACCAAGAAAAGCTGTGTGGATCGAGTTCCCTGCCTCCTGCACAGGCATTTCCTGGTATGCTATCAGGTGTCCTTTCCTAAGGTGGGTTTGTCACTGAGGGATTAAAGGCCCTGGAATTCAGAGGCAGGCTGTGCTGCAGAAACACAGCAGTATCTTGGATCCCTGTTAAGCTTCCTGGAGTCAGTTCTTCATCCACTATCTAGCTGACATGGTGAACTTGGTCAGTGGATGCTCTTCCCATCTCGGACCCCAGGGAATCCATGCCTCTGGCAAAATAAAGCAAAGTGAAAAGGGCAGGCAACTGCAAAAGAGGAGACAAGAGTATGTGCACGGAAGGCAGAGGACAGGTTGGAAAGGATTTTGTGGGAGACATTAGAGCAGGGAAGACAGGCTAAGACATGTGTGTAAACATGACATTGTTAATAAGCTGTATGCCCCTGGCTGACTGGCATATTCAATTATTATATTCTCTGGGGAGAAAAGACTATTAATTCTTTTTTCTGTAAAGGTGAAAAAGCTGTATCTTTCAAAATGGAAATTATTGGCCATAAGAGAAGAAAATATTTTTCCAATATCTGCAGACATTATTTACTTTAAATTGTCTAAGAGTTGGCTGGCAAATAACCTTCAGACTTCACTTTCTGAGAGGGTTGGCCGTCTACCCTACAGGAGATGGGTTCACACATGCCACTAGTCAAAGCCCTCCACACCACCTTTCTCAAGCTGGTCTGAGGGAGAGAAAAATTCACAAATGGCAAGTTACTTAATGCACAGCTACCCTATTGATGTACCACTGCAGGATCGGCAGGCAAGATTCAGAAGCAATATACTGGCAGAATCAGACGACTCCCTTTTTCTTCTCAATTTATAACAACCTACATGACAGAGATTTTTCAGATCTAGGGGTGTCCATCCTGTATTCCTCCTTCAGCCTGGAAAGGCTTGTGCTATGTAAAGAGCCTCCTGTAGGGTAATTGCCAGGCAGCACATATAAAAGACACAGTAAAAGGTGCAAAAGTCATTAATAGGAGAGAAATAGGAAGCAATCAGCAACACATTAAGCAAATTATTACCATGAAATTGCACTCCCAGCTTGAGATAAGTGTCCTGGCTCTGTTAAAGCTATATACACCTTACTGGCTTAGCTGTGGCTGAGGAAACTTTTCCTCTTTGGTCTGTTGATGAAGTGTTAAGTCATGATAGACAGGCTGTGAGGCTAGAGAAGAACTACCGGCTTCTTCCAGGACCTCCTTCAAAGTCTTGCTTCCTGCACAGAGGACCTGTGAAGGGAGGCTGGAGGAACACTCCACTGGACAACAGGCTGACTTTGGGGATGGAATGGAAACCTAACTGGAAAGATCATATTTACCTCCAAGTTGTTTTGTGGAGAAAAGCCCCACACTCTTTCTTAAGGCGTTGAGGGCAATGAATATGGGAGTAGGCAGCCAGGTTCACATGGCATTTTCAAGGTTCCCTCCTGCAGATGGTTAACTATTTGCATGATGGAAAGGGTTACAATCCACTCCTAACAATCCTGGGCGGTGCCCCCCCCCCCCCCCCCCGCCTACTCCTCCAAGCTGAAGATTCCTCCCATCCTCCTCTCTGGCCTGGCCTTTTCAGTTTTTATGTCTTAAGTTTGTTCCTGTTTGCTTTCCCACCCACCAGCCTATAAAGCTTCAGATGCTGAATTGAGCCTGATGAGTGCTGGTCACTTAGTCCTCTGCTGCAGCGAAGGGGCAGGGAGCTGAACTGGGAAAGGAATTAGAATAGCTGACCCTTTAGGAAGGTTCACTCCAAGATCAGAGCCTTCCCTCTCTCTGTTGGTGCTTGAAACCAGCGTGTCTCACTCATGCCCTGCTCTTGATGGAATTGGGCTGGTATTCCAAGTATCTCAAAATGTTGCTGCTCGGTGAGTGTTTCTGGCTGACATATCAGCCTCTCCCCACAGTGTTTGTGGACTGGCCCAACATTCTCATCACCTAAGTTCCCTGAGTGCATCCTTCTAGCTCCTAGCAGCCAGGTGAGAGACAGCACTGGCGTCTGTTGTGCCTTCTCTGTTTCCTTTCTTGTTCGAATCACAAAGAAACCTGTGAGAAAATAATGCAGAAAGGCATTACTTTAACTATGTCTCCCCTTGGCAATGAGTTGAATTTTGGATGTCCAATCTGTTCTTTGTAGTATACATAATGCACTCTGAAGGAAATACATGGAAAAAGGAAGGTGCAGGAATAGCATAAGAAACATGGTTAATGGATCTTGGCATTGCTGCAACAAACACTCTTCCTACCTATTATATAAGCTCTGAAATCTTAACATTATAAAACCTTAGCTTTGGAGATTGTGTTTCTTTCCTTTTGCTGTTGTTGTAATCAAATACCTTCCAAGAAGCAGCTTAAGGGAGGAAGGGTCTATGTGGGGCCTATATTAATGCTAAGAGATATTCTAGACATATTTCACTCTTGGATGTCTGTGCAGATAACACCTTGGGTCCAGAGATCCCCAGATGAATTTGTGACTGAGTAGCCTGTGATCTTCCTGGTCACATAGGTCTGTTTCCTGTCATTTAACCAGACCCACTGACACAGCCGTGGGGGAATATCATCAAAACCAAATACATCCATCTCACAGCCATTGACAAGCAGGGCTGACAATTTGGTAAAACTCCCCTGAAACTAACCTCAAGTTTGTGATCACAAAGCCACACTTCACTCAGCAAGCACAATGCTTGTGTTGGCCAGGGCCAGTGCTGTGGCGATATGGCTTGTACTTCAATAAAATAGTTCAGGTCAGCCAGTTTCAGGCTACTTGGGATCAGGACTCAGATGTGGTTTGATTAGTTCAGATGTAGTAGGATAATGTCCTTCATGTTCTGGTCATTGCCAACCATATTTTCTGTGCTTTAATGCCTCCTAAGAAATCACTAGCCCCTCTTGAAGGGTCAAACTACAAGTGAGCCAATCTTGTTGAAGAAAGAAGTCAGGCTAAGGCTTTTATGTCTAAAAATGATCTTGTCTAGCAATCTAAACATCTAGATGGCATTTTGCCTACTTGTATTTGCAGTGGCTCTGGCTGCTTCCCAACCCTTTACAGACTGCTGAGTTTCTTGTACTGGAGTCCTTCCTTGAGCCCCACTAACTTAGGCAAGAGCTTAGTCAGTTGTAATACTATTGCCGTTCCATGTATAAGTTAAGGTCCTTCTGAGGACCATTTTTCTCTGAAATTGGTATCCTAACAGGGGACATCCCTCTCCTCCATCCTCAAGGTCACACTGTTTTGAAGTAATCTCTCTGGGCACTGGGCTCTCCAGTCACCTTGGTTTGAGATCTTTCTGGCTTTAACTGTCTTAATCATTGTCTACTGCTATAGTAGAATGGCAGATGTTGGGTGTATGAAGAATTAAGGTGTGTTCTTAAATTTTGGGAGGCCGAGAAGAGTGGCACAGAGCTGGCATTAGCTCAGCTTCCGTTGCAAGCTTTTGCTCTACCATAACATGGAGGAAGGTTGGTGAGGAGATGTGAGGCCTGCCAGACAGCATGGTTTTATGACCGTTATCATGGCAGTTTTATGACAGCTGCACTTTACAGTCAGTGAGAATTTGCACCTGTGAGAATTAATTCAGTCCCTTAAGACCAATAGTCATCTTTTTACAGGAGTGGAGCCATAGTAACCAAAGCACCTTTAAGAGTTTCCACTTCCTCTCAACACCTTTACACTGGCTATCACGTTTCAACATGAGGGAGCAACTCATATTCAAACCACAGCACTAACATACTTCTAGGTACCTCCTTCTTACCACTCGGTCTTATTAATAAAGCTTCATTCAGCCTGCCTCATGTCTGAGCAAGCCTGGATTAAAATTTCAGACAGGAATAAGTCTTAGAAGAAAAGCTAAATCAAGCTGGCAAAACACCTACAAAAACAACCATAAAGTTTTAGAAGGCAAATGAAACAGAGAGATAATCCAGCCAGGTGGTTTTTTGGTTTTGCAACTGAAACTTTTGCTTTTTGAAATGGAATAATTCAGATGGACATCCATATGAAATTAATCAAAACTGATGTGAAGGAAGGAGAGAGACTAGGAACTAGGTTTACAACCTCTGCACTATCGTTGGGGAACTCTTGGCCTTTCCTAATGGCTTCTATTTTTAAAAAGCCACTAAAAATCTTGGATGACAGTAATTTTCATAGGATCAAGAAGAATTTTTAGTTAGATTTACTGTTTGTGCATGTCAGGGTTCAAAATTCCAAGCAATTATACCCACAGGGCTTGTTCTTTTTGGTCAAATCCACACTTGCATTTTTGAGTGTACAGTGCATGTGAAATGGTACACTGGTGCTTGAGGGGCAAAGCACAATGCCCTCTTTTAGCTTGAGCTGAGTGGACACATACACACTTGTAAAGACAGAGTCAAAAATAGTGTAATACAAACAATAAATAAATAAATAAATAAATAAATAAATAAATAAATAAATAAGGTTTTAAAAACAGTAATGTTAGATCTCTCCAGAGAAACAGAACAAATACTATTTAGAGGTTGTAGGATGATGTCATTATGCGGTAAGGCAAGTTTAGGATAAGGTGAAGCCTATCATTGGATGAGAAGGAAGGAGAGCCAGGGGAAAAAATCTAGGAAGGAGAAGGGAGGAGGAAAAGTGAGAGAATCAAGATGGAGACAATGGAGCAGGATGAACCAGATCTAGGTGGACTAGGCCAATCTTATCTTGTCTAGGTGAGTCCAATTTATTAATTGACAGTGAATTTATTGTGTGGATGTGTTATGAATTGAGAATTTAACATAGAATTCTGATTGTTGGGTTATAGTTTGTTGAGTCTTGATTTTACCGGGTAGTTGGGAGTTTATATTTTAAACTCCCAGGGGGCGGTTGTTGGGAGTGTGGGCAGAGTCAATGGCAGGGAACCATGATAGGCCAGCCTCTGCTGGACTTCTAGAACCAGGATTTTACCAGATAGCTGGAACCAGAGAGTTTGCGGCTAGCAGAGAGCCTCTGGGAGAGATACTAATTGGAGAAAAATTAGCGCTAAAAGCAATACCGCAACAGGGGGTTGGGAGGAAGAGTGTTTGTTTCAAGGCTTTGGTTCTTGTAATTATAGCAGTAAGACCTCTGAAGCTGGAGACACAAGCTATCATTGTTATATGGCTTAGAGGAAATTTGAAGGCATCCCCTCATCTTTGGGGGAGGTCAGTATTATTATTATTATTATTATTATTATTATTATTATTATTAATTTTCAATTGATTAGTGTTTTTACATTATATAGTTTTGCTTTCCTAAAAGTACATTGATTTAAATGTTAATCTCATCTAAAGTTATCTTTAAAAAGATGTCTAGATTAATGTTTTACCAAATATCTGGGTACCATGGCCTTGCCAAGTTGACATATAGCATTGAACTATTGAAAAGTAGAGAAGTGTATTTTGGGGGAGATAACAAGGAAATCATCAGATCCAGTAAGGTATGAGCGAGCCTGTTTAGGAAAGAACGGCACAGGGAGTGGCACTAACTAAGATGTATGAGAGTTTGTCTAGTTAATGCTAAGGGAGTAGCTTAAAAATCTATATAAGGAGTAAACAGGCAAAATACTTAACAGATTAATCGAGGCCAAGTCCATACAAATAAACTTTAAAATCAATTGCATCTAGGAAATAGCTTGAGATTGGTTACTTTTACTGAATCTAGCCACTCCCTCCCCTACATCTCTAACTCTAACATACAGACATTGCTTTCTAATTTTAACTTTAGAGTTAGAGTTCACAGTCACAAATTCTTTCTTCATCTGGGACCTAACTGCCAAACTTCTTTGTGAAAAGGGGATCAAAGACTTTTATAAGGTGAAAGCCTTCGTTTGCTCCTGTTCGCTGTGCGTTATAAAACAGGTTTGAAATCTCAGCAGTTTTCCAATAATACATAGCAGTTCGCTTCCAAAGGTAGCTCCTCACTCCATCACTTAGAAACTTAAGGAGCAAAAATACCAGCTCCTTTTTTTTAGGTTAACTATTTGCTTTTGCTCCTTTTACATTTGTTTTTTTGTTTGTTTGTTTGTTTGTTTTGTTTGTTTGTTCGGTTGGTTGGTTTTTTTCTGGTGAAGTTACACTTGCTTTTATATTAATGCTATTAAACAGTTTGTTACAGTCTTTTTGAGTGTGTACTCAAAACATGACCAATTATTGGAGATTTCTAATATTTAAGAAGTAGCAATAACATTTTGATATTACAATGATACTACAATATTTTTGTGGTTATTGCCATAGAAGGTAGCGTTATGCATTGAATACTGCTTTTCCCCCAAATTTGAATGTCCTAACCTCTAGTATTCTGGAACCAGTAAGTGGAAACTTAGGAAGAAAGACAATGTAGTTGTAGTCACGTGGGTGGAGTCCCCAGGATTGGATTAGTATCAACATGAGAAAAATTGGCCGAGCTTCTTATTGTCACCTTGTAAGAAATAGACAATGGCATCCATTTGCAAGCAAAGCCCCAGGCTAAACCTGCCAAGATCTTGACCTCAGTTTTCTAAACCGTTCACACATGCCTTCTGCCTTTAGACCCTAAGTCTAGCTAACTAGATTTTTAAAGTCACGCATCATTCATATATTTTAACTTTTATATGTTTTAGCATCTGGGGGATATCCTGGAAAACAGTTGGGAACGGGGAAGCTACAGGACAATAGTTAACACAATAAAGTGAATTGAGGTTTGCTGGACACAGAGGACAAAGACACCTTTCTAGAAAAGGTGGTGCTGATCTGTTTCTTGGAAGCTAAGACTGGTGCCCGCAGAGTTTATCAGTCACATTTATGCAGACGAGAAGCATGAACCATGTTGGCCAATCATAGTGTATCTGGTATGCTCAGAGAAATCCAAGCCCTTGCAGAATGGCTGGGAGGGCTGTGTAATGGGAGGGAAGAAAGGATGAGAGACTGCTGTGGTAGATAAATAGACGGAATCTTGTTGATGATCATTAATACAATTTTAGTCTTGTATATTTATAGTGTCTTACTTTTTACAAGACTCATAATGAAGCTCATACAAAATTTTCTTTTAGTCTTAATTCTTTTATATTTTAAAACTGTGTACATTTATTATTGTATATTCTTTTAATACTATTTTAATTTTGTACCTTATTAATCATTGATTTTTATAAAAGAAATACAGACAGGTCATACAAAATCTATTCTTTTATAAAACAGATGTGGCTATAACCTAAAGCTTGAAGCTCACTATCGTGTTTCCTTGGATCAACTGAATCCTAGTCAATTTAACTCTCAAATATAAATATTTTGTTCTTGCAATGGAGCTTTTACACCACTTTTTTTTCCTGCCTGAAATAACAGGATCAGTTTTTGAATGCTGAGCAAAGAGACTGCAGTATCTGGATACTCAGGGAGAAGCTTACATGAAACAGTCACCCACGTGACTACAACTACATTTTCTTTCTTCCTAAGTTTCCACTTACTGGTTCCAGAATACTAGAGGTTAGGACATTCAAATTTGGGGGAAAACCCATATTCCTAATTCTACCTTCTATGGTAAAACCACAAAAATATTGTAGCATATCGTTGTAATATCAAAATGTTATTGCTGTTTCTTAAATATTAGAAATCTCCAGTAATTGGTCATGCTTTGAATACACACTCAAAAGGACTGCAACAAAGTATTTAATAGCTGCTTAAGGTCCCACCTTAAATATCTGACAATAGAGCTTATAACTAACTAGTTGTAGCTCTAGATAGAAATAGATAAAGATAGAGACAGAGAATGCCGTGTTCTCTCTCACTGCAGTGACCATCTCACTGCAATTGGAAATGGCCACATTTGAAAGTATTTTAATACAAATAGAGCACTGAAGTAGTTTTTAAATATTGACCTATTTTTATTTTAAAATCAATATACTGAAATGACATAAATGTCCCTAAGGATGTCTCCAGCTGTTATCTTAACACAGCCACATAAATGAGATAAACATCCATTTAAAGAGACAGAGAAATAGCCTCTACGAATTAATTTCTGCAGAAATGCAGACTGACTTTTTTGTCTCGCCCAAAAGTGTGGTGCCATCACTTAAACCTCTCATTCCATTTATCTCTTACGACTGTTTTAATCTGTCCTCCATGGCCCACCATTTGTTATCTACCTACTGCCTTCAAATGAGCACACACAACAGTCATTTGATTATGGTGTTCAATTCCATTCACCTCCGAACTCAGAGATATGCCTGCCTCTCCCTCCTGAGTGGTGGGATTAAAGGCCTACGCCACCACCACCTGGCGCAGACTATATGGGGTGACCATAAAGGCGAGGAATCCCAAATCATCTATTGTAAATCTTACTATGTTCGATATTCTTTCAAAGTTTAGCTAACAAAATAGAAAATATACTAAAGTGAAAAACAAACAAAAAGCATCAAAAGCGAAACTTTGAGACGAACAAGACATCTCAGTAGCTGAAGCAGACTTCTGTCCCCATGCCACCACTGGGGCACCCAATGGCTCTGGAGTTTCTCTGCATTAAGATGTGATACTACTCTAGGAGTAGGGTAAATATGCAAAATGTATGCAGAACTCTCAATCGAGAATTTGAACGACCCAGCAGAAGAGCTGAAGTTCCGAGTGTGGACTGGAGATATGTAATCATGGTTCTGTCCCAGAATGTATCAGGTGTCTCTCAAATGTGGTATCTTTAACTTTGGTGTGTGTGTGACATAAGAAAGAAAAGCCACCAGAGACACATCTGCACCCAATAAAACCCTTCTTTGTAGAGTGTATCTCTCCTCGCATACGTAGAATGTGAGTCAAGTGCGAGGATTCGAAGGCTCTCTGAACTAATTTGGAATTGTCTAATAAGTACCATGACCAGCCCACTCCTTCTTCCAGTTTGATTCCTCTCCTTGCCTATGACTCTGATGCATGGTCATGAGGTTTGTTTCACACACACCTGGGCAGTCCTAGCATCCAGGGTCAAAACTGCTGGAGACAAGAATTTAGTGTGAAATAATACAGAGCAACCCTTTTGTTCTTGTTTTGGTGATAATGTGTCCCCGCCAGCGGGGACCCAGTTATTCAGGGTCCCGAAGAGGCTTTCTACCTGTGGGCCAAAATGGGGGTGAAGAGAAGAAGGAGACCAAGCAAAAGTTCTGTTGTCAAGGTCTCGTTTATTGGGATGAACATTGCAGCTTTTAAGGCTTTCAGGTAGGGGGAGTGACCTTTGTGAAATATGAAGGAGGGGGAGATGAGGGTATAGGCAGTGATAGCTGGAGGCAAAGAAGTCAGGCGATGAGGTCAGGTGGTGGAGACACTGGGTGTCTGAGGAGATAACTGGTATCTGCTCGAGCTGAGGCATCCCTTGAATGTTATACTCCTGTGCCGTAAATTCATGGGAGAGGCTTTATCCAACAATCTTAAGATTTATGGCAGTCATCTTCGGGGTGAGTCTCTGTGGCCAAACAGCCCAGAGTCACTTTGAACCATGCAGTCAAAAAGCGGCTAGGCCCAAATCCAATATGGCTCCGTGCAATAATGGAGACGAACAACATGGCTGATGCACTCCGTGTGTGCGTGCGTGCGTGCGTGCGTGCGTGCGTGCGTGCGATAGGCTGGAGGGTGAGGGTGGAGTGAGGGCAGGGAGTGGGTAGAGGAAGGAGACCTAGGGAGGATAACAAGGGACTGGGAAATAATCCCAGGGCTGGTATCTGGGGGAAGGAGAACCAATACCTCTTTTGTTGTCAAGAAAACCCTGGGCACAAAGGGCAAGTTGAGTTTCGCTTCAGGTCAGTTGAGGGCATTGTGCAAAGGCAGCTTCAGACAGCAAAGACAACCAACTGACTCTGAGGTAATTAAATCACTACATTAGGCTGCTGACCATGAAAGCAGAAAAATGCCAGTACACAAAAGGAAGAAAACCAAACCTTACATTTGTATCTAATTATATAATTAAAATGTTTACTGTTCCATGTAATAATTACGTGGCTCACATTTGATCATGGCGGAGTTACCCTAATTGGTTAAAAGTTTTACCCATTCTTCTTCTGAGACAAAATTGGATTTTATTTAGTCATTTTTCATCCAGGCATGCAAGACTTCATGCCATCTGACTTTGTTTTATTCTGACTGAGATTTTGGCAACTCCTGTGGTAATTTTCAGTTTTATTTCCTCTCATCACTGATGTCTATAATTATGGGTAGCCAGTTACCTGAGAAAGGGATTATATCTCCCTCTTCCACTTGCACTCCTAATGTAAGTTTTCTTTTCCTGGCTTCCCAGCACAGCAGGCTTGTAGGAGAATAGTCCTAGCCATTCCCAAGAAGGGCCCTTACGAAGACCTGTTGGCCTTTCATCAAGACGACCACCCATTCCCTCCTTCAGTCTGGTCTCCAGCAGCTGGATATGTTGATTAATGTGTGTGTGTGTGTGTGTGTGTGTGTGTGTGTGTGTGTGTGTGTTCCAACAGATCAGAGTAAGTAAGGCTTGTGAGAAGAAAAATGGTAAAGGGAAAAGCTCTCATATGTTTTATTGTTTTATTATTTTTTTTTTGGTGTTTGTTCCTTTTTTTGCTGCTAGTAGTTGGATAAAGTATGTGTTTAAGACTTACGATTAGATTTTAATTTTACCTCCAGAATTTATCTGTTATCAGTTACTTGAAATAAACAAATTCTGGTCTGGTAAGTAGTTTCACAATGATGTATTAAGAATTCACAAAAGTCCGGGGCTAGAAAGTTGGCTCAGTGGTTAGAAGCACCGGTTGGTTGCTCTTGTGGAAGATGTGGGTTTGTGACTCAGCTTTGTAGACCAGCTGGGGGTTGACCTTCCCCTCCTTCTACTCCCTGCTTTGGCAGCTGTCCTGATAGTTGCTTGAAGGAGAGCCCTGAGCAATGAGAGACACCCCCCTGCCTCTCCCAGCCTCCAGGGACTGTTGTGGTTTGAATGAGAATATGCTCCAACGGACTGGGTTTCTGATTGGTGGCATTTGCTTAGAAGGTGTGACTGTTCTGAAGGAATCCTGTCACTAGGCTTTGAGAACTTATGGCTCCCAGTTTGCTATCTCTGTTTTTGTGTTTGTAGGTTAAGGTGTGAGCTCTCAGCTGTTCTTGCTATCACACCTTCCACTTGCAGCCGTGTCTCCATTTTGTTAACATGGACTCTAACTCTCTGGAACCATAGCCTATAGTAAACCCTTCTGTAAGCTGCTTTGGTCATGGAAGTTTATCATAGCAACAAGGGAGTAGCTGATAGGACACCACCACCATCTGTGTTAGTGAAGGCAGCTGAGGTGGGGACCACTGGGTCACTTCATTTTAGCTACCCACCCACCCAGATCTACTTCAACAGAACTTGTAAAGCTAGCAGGGTTGACATAGTGCTAAGACACCCATCCTCCTTCTCTGCCTGCCCCAGATCACCCAGCTCCATCAATGTCCTCAACTGGTGAGCAAGAAAGACTGTAAGGAAAGCTAGGGCTTTGATCATCTACAGAGGCGGGTCCCTTTCTCTGTCCACATGACTAGGGGTCACTGAGGAATAGCCTGAAAGCTGACCCCAGTCAAGACCCATAGGCCTAGTGACCTGCTTTGAAGAGTCCCTCAAAGCCAAGGACAATGAAAGGGATCTGGCACTTGTTCAGTGTGCAGACGTCTGTGCAGCCCTCGACCCTGTTCTAATGACTTCTGTCTTGGGAGGACAAGATAATCCTGCCTTCGAGCAAACTTTATGAGCTCCTCGCTCTGCACATCTTCGCTGACTCTGGGCCTCTGTGGGGATGGAGGCTGTGTCTGCTTGCATTCTTAACCCTGTTTTATTCCCCATGCAGAAACAGATAAGCCTCCTTGTGGGAAAGCAGCTGCTTTGGATCAGGTTAGAAGCAGTAAATCTGGAAGCAAACATAACATGAATGAAACGGTATCAGGACACGACATGATGATGAAAAGTCCAGGCTCTCGGCTCCTGCACAGGCAGCCTGCTCTCATCTTTCATTCACACAGACTTCACACTGTTCTGTGATTAAAAATTTTCATCGCCTCATTCGGCAATTCACAAAAGACCCTTTCATCAATGCCACATCCAATTTTGATCATCTTAAAATTCTCATGGGTAATTGTCTTGATTTATAACAGTTTAAATAAAACCGTGTTGTTCTCCAGAGCTAATTTTTATTTATCTGTTCCACCCTAATTTAAATATTAAATATTCACTTTAGGTATCTTTTGATTTAAATATAAAATATAATCAGTGTTTTGAGCATATTTTTCCCAATATTTGGCCTCCAGCCTATGATACACACATATAACTGTTTTGCTATCTTAGGTATAGCTTAGAAAACCAACTTTTATTCTGGCTCTATTACTGCCACATTTAAAAAGTGTGATCATTTTTACTTCCCCTGTGTATACATATCACAATATCTGATAGTTTTATAATATTTAATCAGGCTCAAATAGTATATAAAGGTTTCATGAGAATTGTTTATTTATAATAATCGATTTTTTGTATGTTTACAATATTTATGAAAATCCATTATAGTGATTCATTTTCCCTTTTTTCTCATGAAATTTCAGGCTGTCTTTTGGCATCATTTCTATCCTACATAGAGAATATCCTTCAGCCATTCTTGGCTAGCAACAGACTTGCAGAGCTCTCCTTCCCTGGAGGATATCTTCATTGCCATCTGTTGATGGAGACAGGATCATTGAAATCAGAACCCAATTTTGACAATTATTCCCTCCCCCCATTTAAAAACGATTATTAGAAATTGTTCTTTTCTCTCTGGTAAGATGAGAACATTCGTTTTCTCAGGATGCTCTGAAGATGTCTTTCTCCGTCTTCTTCCTTCATGTTTATGCGTCATACGCTTTCGTCTGGCTTGCCTTTAGTTCGTTCTCTTTGGGACCCATCTAATTTCTTTAATGAATACAGGTTTTACTTTACGCACTCACAGTGTTTGAGTAATTTTCTCTACTCTCAACTAAAGATGACAATGATTTGAATTCTTTCTGCTATTTTAGGGGCTGCCAGGGCTGTCTGTTCTCATCTACTCTGTTTTCTTTGTTTTGTTGAACCTGATCTTCCCCAGAGCTCACTGCGTTTATGCTGTCATGTGCACTGCAGCATCAAAACCCCTCTGCTGGCCTCTTGGTTTATTTCTTGTTGCTGTCACTTCTGTTTCTTTGCTGGGATTTCCTACAATTTTACTTGTTTTGGGAGAACTCATAACTGTTCATTAGATTAATTTTGTTGTGACTCCTTGAAATCCCTTTAAAATATTTCTAATATCTGATTCACCCCAATGTGTGGATCTCTAGCTCAAGTTGTGATTGTTCTTAGTTCTTGGGATGATTTGCTGATTTTTTTTTTTTTTTTGGGTATCATGGAATTTTTGAATACTGTGAAACTATTGATATTATTTACCTTTTTATTTAACATGAATACAGGGTATATGTGTAAGTTGAGCTTCATGATGGAAACTGATGACTGCAAAAGTAGACACTCAGATATGCTTCTTTCTTGCAGTTAAAGAGAATAAGCCTTCAGGTTCTGCCTCAATCCAGACAAGGCAGGGTATGGCTCATTTGTCTCTCTGCTGGGTTGTAAATTCAATTCTTTCAGACTTTGCTGGTACCAAAGAAAGGACAGGAAAATATCAAAAAATCTTGCCTTCCACTTCCTCCTAGTTGCAGGGGGCAGAGCTGGAGACGTGGGTTTGTATCAAACCTCACTACAGAAAGACTTACGGAGCCCAGCGATACTCCGGCCTCCAGTCACAATGGACCTGCCTCACTGATATCTGATGGGGGCGGAAGATAATCGTGCTGCTCAATCAGTGCTAGGGCTCGCATCCTGGGAAGACAGAGTCCTGCGACAAAACAGAAGCTACTCTGGGGCGCTGAAGCATGCTGGCCAAGGATGGTTCCTTTGGAACATCACTATATGATATCTACTGTAATGTTTTCCATTGGTCCTAAGAGGGGAGAAAGACCTCAGTTCTCTAGGAGACAGGAGTGAATACAAGGAGAGAGTAGGACACCATGTTCTCCCAAGGACAGAAAACTCCCACCTTACAGGGACACAGCCTTAAATCCTGACTTTGGTATGTCACTGAAGTAACCTTAGGCCCAGTTGCAAATAATTCTGATACAGTAGGGCGGTATTGGCATTAAAGGAGATAATACTCAGAAACAACCTGAACAATAGTGTTACTTGCCTTCCACGCTTAGCTGTCTGCCTTGTTTCTCTCTGTTGCTGACTGCACACATATCACCATGCCAGATCTGCCATGCACATTACTATTTGGAGTCTTTAGTTGGAATGCACAGCTCCGTGTATTGCTAGAACCTTCTGTCTTAGTGTTAGAAATGTTTGGTTACATTTGGAATGGTTTGTGATAGCATTATAAAAACAGGGTTTTAGGCCTCAAACCTTGGAGCCACCTTATGGGGCCTGATCATTTTCCCATCATCATATTGCTCTTACGTTGGCATGACCAACTACCATCTACTTCTTGGAATATTACTCCTAAATGGTCATTTTGTTTCCTCCATGTTCTCTGTCTGTCCATCAAGTCTCTACACACTTATTTGAGATTTTTTTTTTACCCTATGTATTTATGATTCCTATTGTGTTTAAAATTCATCTGCCATCTCATTCAGAAGACACACCAAAGCCTTTAGAGTGATCAGCAAGACTCCATGCAATCCAGTTACTTGTTTCACCTTGTCCTTTCTTATGACTATACTTACCCTGACTCGGTTTTATACTAAAGCCGACCCAATATTTCTGAGAGCACAACGTGGTATCCAGTCTACTCAGAGCATTTGTGTTTGATCATGCTTGGTTTCTTTGGTCTAGAATGCTCCATAAGACCCTGTTGCTTTCAAATGGTACCTCCTCAGTAAGACTATCCCAGGACCTATATTGTTTGAAATGATAACAGTCCACTCTAGTGTCCACTCCAAGTACTTACTAGCTCAATGCCTCACAGTGTGTGACTGGACTCCAAAGGATATCACTGAAGGGTATCGGTATTGAATTGGCCTCCATAAGTGCCAAGCAGGAATCATCATCAGTTTTCAAATGCATGCTGAGTCAGTTAACTTTGTCATGATTGTGACAAAACACCAGACAGAATTCCACATCAAGGAGGGAGTATTGATTTTGGCTCACAGTTTCAGATATTTCAGCCCACTACAGTGGGGGGGACATTTCTGTGCTGAGCAGACACAAGATGGTGGCCGGGAAGCAGGGTGAAAGGCAGCACACATGGCCAGGTGCACAGGACCTAGATGCAGTCATAGAAGCATGTTGCTTGCCATTGGGTCCTACTTCCTCCAACCTTTCCATCCTCTGAAGTTTTACCACCTCCCAGACGCTGCTCTCACAAAAACGTGGAATCCGTCAGTAACCTCTTCATCAGTCTTCTCTGAGAACACCCTATGAGATTTCCACAGAGGTAAGCTTTAGCAATCTTGTAGGCTCGTGTCAATCTTATACATATTTATTGGCAGATGTTAAAATGTGAAAGGATATGCTAACAGTCAGTGGAATGCTATATCAGATTTGCTCATTATTGTTGTTAAATGCCTGATTCATCAATTCCAAGGGAGCAAGGATTTTGTCTTGTTGTCTAAAACAGGACCTAGAATTTAGCAGGTACTTAATGCGAGTAACTGAATGGATGTTTGTGTAAGACACAGATCTTTCCCAAAGTGAGGGCATCGCACCAAGGGGGTCAGCTCAGTTGCAGTCTCCCCAGGCCTGGTGCTCTGCAGATCCCCAAGGGAAAGAACTCAAACATGCTTGCTTACACTTTTATTTTAATTACAAACATATTGTGTAGCTAAGCCTGATAGGTATTCATAACACATAAGACTAACTTTCATTCTTCTTTGCCTGGATAAGGAAAGAGGACTCTTGCATGGTCTAATGGCTCCCTGAGCACACACACACACACCATGGAGACACACACACACACACACCCACACACACACAAAATCCTTTCTTTTTTTCTTTCATGTGCATGCACTTGACCTTTGCTTCCCTCTTTTCACCTGGATCTCTGCAACAGCTCCGTGACAAGGGCATCTAATCATTAGTAGCATGCAGCAGCATTTGGTTTAGATTCCCTTATCAGCATTACCTTGACTAGGCTCCCACTTGCGCCCCTCGCCTCCCGCCTCCCGCCTCCCTTAACAGAAATAGGGAATGCAGCTCTGAGATCAGTGTCACGTCCACCACTTCTTCAAACACTTCACACAGAGAATCTTTTCGAGTTGTGATTGTGGGACCCTGGA